>NC_066585.1:986055-1350405 GCF_024323335.1 Lathyrus oleraceus
GGTGATTGAGGGGGAGTGAGTAGGAACTCTGATCTTAGTGTAAGATTGAAATTGCATTGGGTAGGGATTAAGTGATAAGTTGTAAACGGGTGAGTTTAGCTTTGAATTGATACTACTAAAAGTGGATTTCCTCCCTGGCTTGGTAGCCCCCAGATGTAGGTCATGTTGGACTGAACTGGGTAAACAATCACTTGTGTTATTTACCGCACTTACATTTAAGTTCTGTATAATTCCTGTCTATGCAGAATTGGATGTCATAACAACCCGTGTGACATCTAAAGTCTGATAACTAGAATTTCAGTAAATCCTAATTCTAAGTCCTTTCCCCTTTTGCATTTTGGTTCAAATCAAAACAAACACAAAAACAACACAAGATAACAATATATTTATATACAATAATGGGCTCAAATGAGCAAACGAAAAATGGCATAAACATAAAATATATGCTCAAGTGAGCAAAATGAAAATCAAGATGAATAATGAGCAAGAAATAAATGACATTAAAACTAAATGACAAGAATTTAAAAGCTCAAATTAAAGTTAGTAGTTAGTAGAGTTATGTTAGCTTGTCATGAGACAATGTAGCGCTATGTTAAGCAATCGTAAGTGGACTAATGTAGTAGTCACACCTATCTGAGGCCGGTCACTAAGAATATAGGCAAAGAACACAAGTTAGAGATCATGACTAGTAAGCCAAGCTCCATAAACTTGCCATGCCAAACAAAAAGGGAAGGGCCTTGTATTGACTTTTGGTTATTTGCTTGACCAAAAAGTAATCTATCTTTGACACAAAATAACTCACTTGATCATGGATAAAGTTGAATTTGGTTTGGATCAAAGAAGATTAAACTTTTATTTGTCAAGACCAACCTTAAGACTTTAACTCATTGGCCATTAAGGGAAAGAAAGGGATGAAGATGAAAGGGAGGGGGTAAGAAGTCAACAACAAATCCCAATTGATCAAGGGATAACTCATCCTTGATCAAATTCATTCATCTTTCTAGGTGATGGTCCTTAAGGATTTTCAAACCACAAGATCCAATGAATTTGATCAAAGTTGAATCAATTCAACCTCAATCAACACCAAACAGAAGAGAAATGAAGATAACAAGTCAAGAAGTCAACAATATTTTTTGGTATTTTTTGAATTAAAAGAAAATATAAATAAAAGATAAACAAACAAAGTTAAACCTCAAATTCAATTCAAAACAACTTTAATAAGTCCAATTAAATTCTCATAGGTTCAATATAGTCAAACAAACTTTGACTAATTTTCTCACAAATTTTTGAAATCAGAAAGTAATTAAAATCAATTAAAAACAACCAAAAATTATGAGCAAATTCTTTATTTTGAATAAGTTTTGAATGATAGCAAATTGTGTGATCATTGTCTAATTGTTGGTTGTGCATTATTTTACATGTCTCATTTGTGTTTTTAGCCTATACTATTGTATCATGTCCATACATAAAGATCCACATTGATACATTTCTTAAAAGAACTCATAAAAACTATTTTGTGTCAGTATGTATCAATACATGTTCATATGCATCGATCCATAAAATTGTTGTAAATCACAAAACGTTTTTGCTTTAGTATGTATCGATCCATACGAATCTTGTATCGATCCATACTTAGTTAAAATACTCTATGTATCGATACGTACGAGTTTTGTATCGATCCATGCTAGTTAAAATGTTCTATGTATCAATACATACGAGTTTTGTATCGATCCATGCTAGTTAAAATGTTCTATGTATCAATACATACGAGCTTTGTATCGATACATGCTTGTATTAATCCTCAAAAATAAACCAAAGCTACAGTATGTATCGATGCATAAACTCTTGTATCAATACATAATTCTGTTTTGTCTACTAACAGCTTCTGTCTTTCATATATAAGAAGTATTTTGACAGCAGTAACATGAAACGAATTCAGAAGAGAAAAACAGTTGAACACAAGATCAAAGGAGTGTGTAGCAGCAAATGTTTTTGAGCAGTTAGAAACCTGAAAGAGACTTCATCTTCTTCATCTTCTCAATCACTTTTCTTCAAGAACATCAACACATAATCATTCTTGTTCTTTGGATTAAAGGATCAACGAGATAACGTTCAGTGGAACGATCAAGGATCTAGCTGAGGTGTTCAGTGGAACGATCGAGGATCTAGCTGAGTTGAAGGTTGAAGGGGGTTTCGAGGAAAAACCAGTCGGTTTGTCCTTCAAGAACTGGAGTGTTCTTGCGGGTTTGTTAGTCACGTTTGCATAACAGATTCAGCCGTAGCGTAGGGTTTGGAAATCGGGTGATTTCGCAAACAGGTCGTGGAACCGGTGAATTGTTTGCAATTTCTTGCAGGAAATTCTTGATCGAGCTCAGATCAAGTGGAGGTTTTATACAAGAAGAAGTTCTTGGGATTTAGAATTCTGTCTGTGTATTGTAACCTTGTATCAACGAATTCGGCATTATTGATAATTACAGTTCTCAATTTCATTTGAAATTGAGAGGGAGACGTACCCACACGCGAGGACGACGTGGGGAACTTCCTTACCAAATCTCTGCGTATCGTATTCTTTCCTTATCTCTCTTTACGTTTTCAACAGTTTTGCAATTTCAGTTAGTGTGTTGTGGCTGTATTTTTCACGATACAATAGTGGCAAGAAAACTTCTTTAACTGAAGTCCACCATTGTTCATCATTGATCACATACACACCAATTATTTAACAAAACTATCTGCTGAGTTTTATTCATTGGAATTAGGATCTAGTGATAAGTGCATTCAATTTGATAAGACTCTGGTGTTAATAATCTCTATCGTTCTAATTCAAATCCAACAATAAATTCGCGTGTCCGGTTTTCTAGCAGCGGTTCAGAATAGACGGAAGTCGATTCGGGACTGTAATTTTCCACTAAGTTTCAATAACTCTGATAAAATCTTTAAATCCGTTTATTTTAAAGAGGTGATCTATTCACCCCCCCCCCTCTCGATCACTAGCCACACCGTCTAACAAGTGATATCAGAGCGCCGGTTCGCTGGTGCTCTGTGGCTGCCTGTAACGATATGGATTCTGAACCAAAGGGGGCGTATAATAGAGCGCCTATTTTCAACGGTGAAAATTACGCCTACTGGAAAGACTGCATGTGAGTTCATATAAATTCTGTGGATAGGCTAGTATGGGCTGCCATTGAAAATGGTCCTTTTCAAATTACTATGACAAATGCGGCTGGCGCCATAGTTCCTAAACCAGAAGCTGATTGGAATGAGAAAGATGAGAAAAAGTGGTCGTGTGATTGGAGAGCTCGAAATATGCTAATTTCAGCACTTGGTGTTGATGAGTATTATCGGGTATCCCACTGCACGACAGCTAAAGAAATGTGGGATGCTTTAGAAGTTGCTCATGAGGGTACTACTGAAGTAAAACAGTCCCGCATTAACACACTCAATCAAGAGTTTGAGCTCTTTCGCATGAAACAAGGAGAATCTATCTCTGACATGCAAAAGAGATTCACTCATCTCACTAATAGGTTGAATGCACTTGGAAAACCTGTTTCCAATGAAATAGCTACTAATAAAATTCTGAGGTGTCTTGGTAGGGAATGGCAACCTAAAGTAACAGCTATTAAGGAAGCCAACGATCTAACGACACTTACGATTACAACTCTGTTTGGAAAGCTGGAAGAACATCAGCAAGCATTAGAAAGTCTTGAAAAGTTTGAGAACAAAAGTAAGAAGGAAAAGGAGAAGAAGAGAGACAAATAAGGAGAGAAGAAGCCAATAGCTCTTGTAGTGACAAAGATTCGGATGATGAAGAAATGGGACTGTTTGTAAGAAGATATAATAGATTCATTCGAAAGAATGGAGTCAAGCATTCCGACAAAAACCTCATGAAGTTTCGAAGACAATCTACAGATTCAAAACAGGAAGAGAATAAGAAGTGTAGAGGAAGAGGATCTTGCTTTAATTGTGGTAAATCTGGACATTATAAAACAGACTGTCCTATGAAGTATAAGGATCAAGGAAAAGCTCAAACAAAAGGGTACAGCAAACAAAGAAGAGCTTACATTGCATGGGAAAGTGATAGTGATTCATCAAGCACACAAAGTTCAAGTGATAGTGATGAAACCGCAAATCTGTGCCTTATGGCGCACACCAAAAATCTGTCCTACCACAAGAAGAAAATCAATGATAGAAAGGTAAAACAAGCCTACTATAATAATTTCTCTTCTATGACTTTTTCTGAACTGAAAATAGCTTTTGAAAAACTGCATAACGAAGCTGTAGATGCTTTTAAAAGATTATCTTCCGATAAACAAATTTTTTCATTTCTGGAAGGCAAAGTATACAAAGCTGAAAAAGATTTAGAATGGTTAAAAGCTAGTATTGCAGAAAATTCAAAAGATATTGACATTGATGGATGTAGTAAAGTTAGGTATTGTGAAGCTTGTCATATTTGGCAAAAAGAGGTAAACACTCTCAAGGTCAAATTGGAAAAAGCTTTACAACCTAAGGTTACTTATGCCGTTGACTCTAGGTTGTTTAAGAAGTCATTAAATCCACCATATGCAAAATACTCTTTTATTCCAAAGGATTTAATGAACAAGAATAAACAAACACATCATCATGGTTTATGTCATTATTGTTGTCGTGCTGGCCATACCATTGAGAAATGCAAGTTTAGGAGATTTCTTGTTCCTAAAGGTATTTATCAATGGAAGCCAAAAGGCAACCATGCTAGCACTTACCCACTTGGACCCAATGAAAATTGGGTACCAACTTCTCTCTTTCGATATTGTAGGATGAGTGCCTTGCTTCCGTAGATAGGAGATGGTTTCTTGACAGCGGTTGCTCAAGGCACATGACCGGTGACATATCGCTTTTTATAGACTTCAAAGCAAAGAAGAAGGGATATGTTACTTATGGAGACAATAACAAAGGAGCTATACTCGGCAAAGGTAGTGTAGGTAATCCCTCTACCATTACTATTTCTAATGTCCATTTAGTAGAGGGGCTTAAACATAATTTGTTAAGCATAAGTCAATTGTGTGACAAGGGTTATAAAGTTTCCTTCACAAAAACTTGCTGCATAATTGAACATGCTGAACAGAACGTTGTGTTTAAGGGAGTAAGAGTAAATAATATCTATATGCTTGACCTTTTTGATGTATCTTTAACAAGTACTAAATGTCTAGTTACCTTGAATGATGATTCTTGGCTTTGGCATAGACGTTTAGCGCATGTTAATTTCGATTTGCTAAATAAGGTTGTATCTAAGGATCTAGTGGTCGGTCTTCCAAAAATAAAATTTTCAAAAGACCACCTATGTGACGCGTGCCAAATGGGAAAGCAAACAAGGGTCTCTTTTAAATCTAAAAGTGTAATTTCAACTTCACGACCCCTTGAGCTTCTCCATATGGATCTCTTTGGACCTTCTAGGACTAAGAGCTTAGGTGGAAATTATTATGGTTTTGTAATCGTTGACGACTATTCTAGATTTACTTGGACTATATTCCTTCATAGCAAAGATGAAACTTTTTTTGCTTTTAAGAATTTTGCAAATCTGTCCCAAAACAAAATGAATTCCAAAATAGTTACAATTCGTAGCGATCATGGTGGTGAATTTCAAAACTATCACTTTGATAAGTACTGTGACAAGTATGGTATTGAGCATAACTTTTCAGCTCCTCGAACTCCACAACAAAATGGCGTTGTGGAGCGTAAAAATCGTGTTTTAGAGGAGTTGGCAAGAACAATGCTAAATGAGGGTGGATTACCAAAATACTTTTGGGCTGATGCAGTTGGCACAACTTGTTATGTTTTAAACAGGATCTTAATCCGTCCTATTTTAAATAAAACTCCTTATGAGCTTTTAAAAGGAAGAAAGCCAAACTTGTCACATCTTCACGTATTCGGTTGTAAGTGTTTTGTTTTGAATAATGGTAAGGAAAATATTGGGAAGTTTGATGCAAAAGCGGATGAAGGTATCTTTCTTGGATAATCACAATCAAGTAAAGCATATAGAGTGTATAATAAGCGTTTACTTACTGTTGAAGAATCTGTCCATGTTTCTTTTGATGAGTCTTATCCGAAAAATGTCGGAAAAGGTATTTCTTTTGATGACGCAGGTGTATCTACAGAAGACATACTCAAGGAAGCTGTTACGGAAACTGATCAATCCATAACAGCTGCCCATGAGAAGGAGGAAGATACTAGTCATGAAGAAGATGAGGAAGAAAGGACAGCTGAAGTGAATGACCTTCCACCAGCTTGGAAATCTTCAAAAGACCATCCTATTGACAACATCTTGGGAGATATTTCAAAGGGAGTAATGACTCGTTCTAAGATAAGTAATTTTTGTTCTCACTTCGCGTTTGTTTCACAAGTAGAACCTAAAAATGCCAAAGAGGCCTTGATTGATGAATGTTGGCTAATGGCCATACAAGAAGAGCTTAATCAATTTAAAAGAAATGACGTTTGGGAACTTGTCCCTCGTCCGCGAGATCATCATATCATAGGTACTAAATGGGTTTTTAGAAATAAGCTTGATGAAAACGGAGTGATAACTAGGAACAAGGCACGTTTAATAGCACAAGGGTATAACCAAGAGGAGGGCATAGACTATGAGGAAACTTATGCTCCCATTGCTCGCCTTGAAGTTATACGTCTCTTGCTTGCCTATGCGTGTTCTAATGATTTTAAGCTTTACCAAATGGACGTAAAGAGTGCGTTTCTAAATGGTGTCATAAATGAAAAGGTGTATGTCTCACAACCTCCTGGTTTTGAGAATGCTGAAAATCCAGATTATGTTTACAAATTAAAACGAGCTTTGTATGGTCTTAAACAAGCCCCTCGGGTTTGGTATGAAAGGCTTAGCAAATTTCTAATTGATCATGGATACTCAAGAGGTAAAGTGGATAATACTCTCTTTATTAAACACAAGGGAAAGCACATCCTTTTAGTTCAAGTTTATGTAGACGATATAATTTTTGGTTCAACTAACATACACTTGGTCGAAGAATTTTCTAAGGTTATGCAGGGTGAATTTGAGATGAGTCTAATGGGGGAGCTGAATTACTTCCTAGGACTTCAGATAAAGCAACTTAATGAGGGTACAGCAGTATGTCAAACAAAGTACTGCAGAGAACTACTCAAGCGCTTTGGAATGAATGACTCAAAATCAATTGACACCCCTATGCCTATCAATGGAAATCTAGATAAAGATGAGCATGGTAAGAGTGTAGATGTCAGAAAGTTCAGAGGTATGATTGGATGTCTTCTGTATCTTTCTGCCTCCAGACCTGACATCATGTTTAGCGTTTGTATGTGTGCACGATATCAATCAAATCCTAAGGAATCACACCTAAAAGCTGTTAAGCGTATATTTAGATATCTTCATGGAACATCTAAATATGGGCTTTGGTATTCCAAAGGAAGTGATTGTAGCTTAGTAGGTTACTCCGATTCTGATTTTGCTGGCTGCAAATCAGATAGGAAAAGCACGAGTGGTACATGTCACTTGTTTTCAAACTCCTTGGTAAGTTGGCATAGCAAAAAGCAGGTATATGTGGCTTTGTCAACTGCAGAGGCTGAGTACGTTGCAGCCGGTAGTTGTTGCGCTCAGATTTTGTGGCTAAAGCAACAACTACAAGACTTTAACTTTCAACTCAAACGTATTCCAATAAAATGTGACAACACTAGTGCCATCAACCTTACTAAAAATCGTGTTTTACACTCACGCACTAAACACATAGAGATTAGACATCACTTTCTTCGCGACCATGTTGAAAAAGAAGACGTTGTATTTGAGCATGTTGATTCTAAAAACCAGCTTGCTGATATTTTCACTAAACCTTTGGCAACGGAACCGTTCTTCAACATTCGTCGTGAATTAGGGATTTTAGATCTCTCTTCGTTATTGTCTTAAGCATGTTTATTCTTATCTATATTATGCCTCACCTTGGTTGATGAGATTTGTTTTAGATTTCATTTATACCTCACAAGATTACATCAACAGAGGTAATATCACTCCTTTCTATATTTCTTTTACACCTATGTGATTGTGTATGTTAGAACAAAATTCCTCACTCTCGTTTATGTGAATTTCTTTGCATATATTGTTTGAACATTAAAATCTGATTTGTGAATCATACTTGGGCATACTTATCATAACATACCTCATAATGCATATCCATACTGCATAAAATTAATAAAAATTTGGTGTAGCATCAGTATGTATCGATACGAACATGTATGTATCGATTCATGTCTTTCTCATTTCAAATCTGTCAAAATTGGTACAGTATGTATCGATCCATCTGTCGTGTGTATCGATACATAGACCCTTTAAAAACAAAAATGCGTGACATGGATCGATCCATGCCCATATGCATCGACACATACTGACTCTTATTTGGATTAAATGCACCGACACACACTGCATTTCATTGCATGTTGCTTGAGTTTTTTTCGGATTAGTTGCACAATATATGTCTTAGCTTATGTAATTGTTAAACATTTTCTACTAGTTAAATGCTTATTTCCTGTTGCTTACTTCTGGTGTTATGGCCCTTATTTGTCATTCTTTGTGAGTAATTCTTTACTTTTTAAGCTTTCTTCTTTGTGATTGTTAGCTTCTTTATCATTTTGCTATGTCCTGCTACAACATGTTGCCTTGATAAAACTGTTTTTTTTCTTTTTGATGTTGACAAAGCGGGAGAAAAATGCAGATGCTGACAGATATGCACAAACTCAGGGGGAGAATCACACATCTTGCTAAAAATTTGCCATCATCAAAAAGGGGGAGTTTGTGAGCAAATTCTTTACTTTGAATAAGTTTTGAATGATAGCAAATTGTGTGATCATTGTCTAATTGTTGGTTGTGCATTATTTTATATGTCTCATTTGTGTTTTTAGCCTATACTATTGTATCATGTCCATACATAAAGATCCACATTGATACATTTCTTAAAAGAACTCATAAAAACTGTTTTGTGTCAATATGTATCGATACATGTTCATATGCATCGATCCATAAAATTGTTGTAAATCACAAAACGTTTTTGCTTCAGTATGTATCGATCCATACGAATCTTGTAACGATTCATACTTAGTTAAAATACTCTATGTATCGATACATACGAGTTTTGTATCGATCCATGCTAGTTAAAATGTTCTATGTATCAATACATACGAGTTTTGTATCGATCAATGCTAGTTAAAATGTTCTATGTATCAATACATACGAGTTTTGTATCGATACATGCTTGTATTAATCCTCAAAAATAAACCAAAGCTACAGTATGTATCGATGCATAAACTCTTGTATCAATACATAATTCTGTTTTGTCTACTAACAACTTCTGTCTTTCATATATAAGAAGTATTTTGACAGCAGTAACATGAAACGAATTCAGAAGAGAAAAACAGTTGAATACAAGATCAAAGGAGTGTGTAGCAGCAATTGTTTTTGAGCAGTTAGAAACCTGAAAGAGACTTCATCTTCTTCATCTTCTCAATCACTTTTCTTCAAGAACATCAACACATAATCATTCTTGTTCTTTGGATTAAAGGATCAACGAGATAATCTTCAGTGGAACGATCAAGGATCTAACTGAGGTGTTCAGTGGAACGATCGAGGATCTAGCTGAGTTGAAGGTTGAAGGGGGTTTCGAGGAAAAACCAGTCGGTTTGTCCTTCAAGAACTGGAGTGTTCTTGCGGGTTTGTTAGTCACGTTTGCAGAACAGATTCAGCCGTAGCGTAGGGTTTGGAAATCGGGTGATTTCGCAAACAGGTCGTGGAACCGGTGAATTGTTTGCAATTTCTTGCAGGAAATTCTTGATCGAGCTCAGATCAAGTGGAGGTTTTATACAAGAAGAAGTTCTTGGGATTTAGAATTTTGTTTGTGTATTGTAACCTTGTATCAATGAATTCGGCATTATTGATAATTACAGTTCTCAATTTCATTTGAAATTGAGAGGGAGACGTACCCACACACGAGGACGACGTGGGGAACTTCCTTACCAATCTCTGCGTATCATATTCTTTCCTTATCTCTCTTTACGTTTTCAACAGTTTTGCAATTTCAGTTAGTGTGTTGTGGCTGTATTTTTCACGATACAATAGTGGCAAGAAAACTTCTTTAACTAAAGTCCACCATTGTTCATCATTGATCACATACACACCAATTGTTTAACAAAATTGTCTACTGAGTTTTATTCATTGGAATTAGGATCTAGTGATAAGTGCATTCAATTTGATAAGACTCTGGTGTTAATAATCTCTATCGTTCTAATTCAAATCTAGTAATAAATTCGCGTGTCCGATTTTCTAGCAGCGGTTCAGAATAGACGGAAGTCGATTCGGGACTGTAATTTTCCGCTAAGTTTCAATAACTCTGATAAAATCTTTAAATCCGTTTATTTTAAAGAGGTGACCTATTCACCCCCCCCTCTCGATCACTAGCCACACCGTCTAACAAAAATAGCATAATATGAATTAAAATCTCAAATAATCTCAAAACAATCAAGAAATTTTTGAGACTATTTTTCATTGACTTATCATGATCCATAGATGTTATGAAAATATTTTTGTATTTTTTTAAAAGTCAGAAAGTATTTTAAAATGAATTAAAATCAATAAAACCAAGTAATTCATAAAAAATATCAAATGAAGTCATAAAAATAATTAAAAATCATAATATGAAACTAGATTTTTCAAGAAAATTTATGGAATTGGTCTCATATTTTTCTGACTTCAAATGATTTTTTAATGAATTTTTGAAAATGAAATGAATTAACAGAAAATAAAAAGAAAAATGAAATAAGCGAAAAAGCCTGAGCCACATGATGCGCTTCATTAATTGATGTGGCACTTGTGTATGGTCCAGATCTGAGGACACACGGTACACTCAAGTCAAACGCGCCACAAAACGAATTAAATGAAGTAATTAAAATGAACGCACACGATTAGATCATGGAAGCAAGATCCAAAGGCCAGGGAGTAACACACGTGGTGGTGGTGGTGGAAACCACCGTCTTCTCCGGCGAAGCAACAGATTCCAGCCAAAAGTTGCAGAAAATAAATCTTAACAAAAATAAGAAACAAGGATATGAAAATGAAGCTCGTGTGATGTAGATCATCATTATACCATTGGATTTACCTCACTCTTCCTATATTGAGAGAAAGATGAAGGAGAAAACCATGGTGACCACACGGATTGCTCATGAAATGGAAAATTGAATGCATCAACAGCTTGCCTCAATTATGAGGACTTTAGAGAACCACAGAAACACAAGCAAACTACATTGAATTAAGAGTTTCAGATCCAAAAAGTTTGAGTTTATACCTTTGAATTGATGAACTTCTGGCCACGAATTCTCCAAGATCTTTGTTCCTCTTTGATCCTTGAGTGTATGGAAGATGATTGACTAAGGAATCTAGCTTTAAAACTCAGCTAATGATACTGAATTTCAAGCTCGAAAATCTGGAAAAAAATTGAGTGATTCCTTTGGTGAGGGTTATGGTTTCAGTGCAGCAGCATATGAGATCTCCAAAAGGTTGTGAAATAAAGCTCATGAGGTGTTTATTTATAGCTGAATGTGGCTGATCACACACTTTTCTCATGTGCATGAGAATTTGAAATTTGATTGCATGGGCCTTTGTGGATGTGTGGAAGGCCCATGAATGGTTGCAGAAGCTTGTTGAGTTCACATGAAAGGCATTTGGACGTGCACATTGAATGGGAAATACTTGCATACCAAGTTATAACATGAAATATAAAAAATGCACATAAATGAAGATAATTTCGAAACTCAAAAATGGTGAATCCAAAAAACTATTGTGAGTAATGGTTAGAAAGCTCCTGAAATAAGGAACAAAAGTCATGTTGGGCAAAAAATCATTTGGCATGTGAAAATTGATCAAAACTGGCTTGGAAAGTCCAAAGGTAAAACATATTCAAATCACTTTGAAAAATTATCCCAAAAGTAAGCTTAATCAAACCCATCCGTCTTCATGGTACAAGCTTCAAATGAAAAAATCTCCAACATAAAAGTTGTAGTCCTTTCAAGATAGTCAATATAGACTCAAAGTTTGCATCATTTGGATTTTCTATGACAAAGTTATGGGCATTTGAAGTTGGGTACTTCTTCAAATTCAATGAATTAGGTCCAAGATGACCTATAATGTTTTGCATTATCACATGTATTTCTTTTAGGATTATAAAATTTTGTCCAACATAAAAGTTGAAGTAGACATCTCAAGCTTTCCAATTCCTTTGGTATCACCTCAAAATCATAAAAATTAAGGAAGTTATTTCCTTGGTAAATTGACCCAAAATTAGGGTCTTAGTCAAAATGACCTATAATGTTTTGAAATCATTGATGATCTTACAAGCTTCAAATGGATTTTTGATGAACATGAAAGTTGTTAATATGGTCCATAGGAACATTTTTTCTCTTGGGGTCATCTTTATTTGACAAACACATCAAAAAGTATATCTCATTGAACCTCAGTTTAGTCAGATGACTTGACTGATCAACTTTTCAAGGTCAAACTTCCAATCTTGATGAATAAATGATTGAGGGGCCTCAAATAGGATCATATATGCATAAAATGATGAATGAAATAACTTCCCTTGATTAAATTTGATCAGAGATTGAGATTGCTTCATGGTCAAGGCACAATCAAAGCTCAGTGAAATAAGGGTTTCCTTGGGAAACAATCTTCAAGCCATTTGGGTTATCTTGATCAAATTGGAAAATTGAGATACTTGGGAGACATATATGATGATTAGTATATTTGTGGATCATTGTCATGCTTTTTCTCATCTTCATCTAGCCATTGCATTGGGCTTAGAAGCCTCCTAGGAGCATTGTGGAGCACATGATCACTTGAGCTTCAAAACAAAAAGAGTTAGTGACATATTTTTGTGCTTTTGGTTAGTAATCAAATGCAATAATATACAATACAAGCATGCTTGGTGGTCCCAAAACTCTCAAACAAGTCCCAACCTTATGGTTAAGGAGCTAAACATGTTATGATCCTAGAGGTAATGCACTTGTGCAATAACATGATGCCATGAGGGATCTTAGGGTCAAAATTGGGGTCTTACACCAACCAAGACTCCCATGCATACTACTTGCATTCTAGAGAAGGAAGAGGTAAGTTAAAAGGTTTGTCAGAAACTATGTCGTGGTATGATAGTCTTTTTCCTTTATCTGATTGCTTCTCGTCCTGATATATTATTCAGCGTATGTTTGTGTGCTAGATTTCAGTCAGATCCAAGGGAACCTCACTTAACTATTGTTAAGAGAATCCTCAGGTATCTGAAAGGAACACCTAATCTTGGCTTGATGTATAAGAAAACATCAGAGTACAAGCCTTATGGATATTGTGATGCAGATTATGCTGGAGATAGGTTAGAATGCAAAAGCACATATGGGAACTGTCAGTTTCTGGGAGAAAACCTCATCTAATGGGCAAGCAAAAGACAATCAACCATTGCACTGTCAACTGCAGAAGCAAAATATATCTCAGCTTCACTTTGCAGCACTCAGATGCTCTGGATGAAGAATCAGTTTGAGGACTTTCAGATCTATGAGAGTAATATTCTTATCTTTTGTGACAATACGACTGCTATTTTCTTAAGTAAAAATCTAATTTTATATTATAGAGCAAAGCACATAGAAATTAAGCACCACTTTATAAGAGATTAAGTTCATAAAGGGACAATTGTTTTAAAATTTATAGATACAAACCATCAATAGGCTGATATATTTACAAAACCCTTAGTTGAAGATAGATTTCCCTTCATTCTGAAAATTTTAAATATGGCAAATTACCCATAATGACTCTGAACCCGTGCTTCTCATCTCTAATGTAAAATTAGACTTTGACTCAAGCATATGATGTTTTTTTTGTTCTGATTCTGACACTTCTACAAGTTATAAGATATCTTTATCATAAACATTTCTAGTCAAAAACCTTTTGGTATTCTTGACTCCGAATACATATACACATGGCCTCTCAAACGTGTGGCTCTGGCTCATCTAGACACCTGTCTAGCTCAGAACTCAATGACCAAACTGTTGAAATCCCCTCAAGCAGTGTGCAAATCTTGAGATTAGAATCTCATCATTAGTTGCATTTAATTTTTCCCATGATTGTCAAAACTCGGTTTTAGCAACAATTAATTTTGTGTGCCTTCTTAAGTTACCATTTTTTTACAATAATTAATTTTGTTTATATACTCCCACGACTCCCACTTTCACACCTTCACTCTTCACTACTTACACAAACCTAAACCACCAAATTTTCTCTGTAACTTCTCTTCATCTTTTTCTCTGCAACTTCATCATAAATGCTCAAGAGCAACAAGTCTTCGAGTTCTCTCAAGAAATGAATGCCCTAGAACAACAAGTTGAATCCTCACAACAAGTCGCCTCCACTACTGCTCTTCAAACAACAACCTCTTATTAAGAACCTCATGTTCTTGATCGTCGAGCCCACATTAACTTGTCAACACCATTTGAACAACTGGAAGTTATTGGTGAGTTGCTGATGGACTTTGAAAACCTAAAAGAAAATGGTATGGATCTAACACCAGAATTGAAGAATCAGGGTTGGCTCACCTATTTCAACATTCTCTATGGTCCTATCTACACGAATCTAGTGAAAGAATTATGGAGATTTGCTGACTACGATGATCATTACATCGTCTCTCATGTTCTGGGTATCAAGATAGTAATAACTGAAAAGTCTATTGTTGCACTTCTGAGCATGGAGAAGGCTAGGGGCAGAAGAATTTACAATATCAATCATAGGGCTAAGTACATGTCCCAGAAAATCATCCCCGCCATATTTTCCTAGAACCATGAAGGACAAGCATCCTCTAAGAATCAAGAGCTCCACAAGAATCTGAGGGTGTGACACAAGATAATTCTGGGATGCATCCACCATCGTCCATCATCCAGCTCTTCTGACTACGTCAACACAGATCAGAAGTGTATCCTCTACTGTTTGCACAATATGAATCCAAGGAACTAGATCCCTCTGCGTAGGTTGATTTCATATGTTCTGATTGAGAGTGGTTTGGTGGATCATCTCATTCATATGAATCTCATGGAAGACGTCACAATGGACGTTGGGAAGCCCCTAAATGGGAAGAATTTGAAGAGTATGAGACGGATTGACAAGGTTCGTGTTAAACCCACCAGAAACACCTCCTGGAAAGAACTGAAGGACAAAAGAGAGAAAGCGAATGAGATGTACCTTTTCACCAAGATTGATCCTCCAGAAGTTATAGCATGTTATCTGCAAGATCTGGAACCTCAAGGCTACGACATCTCTGGCTTCAGAATGGATTGGCTCCCAGATCTTCCTCCTAACTTCTTGAAGAGAAAGAGAGAACCCTCTCAAAAGACGATTGTTTAGAAGAAGAAGATTCTCAAGCTGGGAAAGTCTTCAGCGACTGAGAAGAAGCCAGCGTATCTGACCTCTTCTTCAACACCTTCTGGTAAGATCTTTATCTCAGAAGATCTGAACTCCTCCGGCTCTAGGCAACTTACTTAATCACTCCCTCTACCACCTCCCATAATCTCAACCATAGTTACAACTTCCTCCACTCCAGCTACCACACATATTAATTCTCCAATAGAAAAATCCAAATCTCAACAACCAACAACCTCATTCTCTACCTCATTTGAACCAACACCATCCATACCAACTCATTCTGAACCAAACCCATCTAACCAAACCCACTCACAACCTACTCATTCTCAAACCTTTCCATCAGATCCCACAACCTATGACCCCATCCCTCTCAGAACCGTCACATTTTCTCCTTCATTACCTCTCTCCAACCTCCAAACAACCTCCATCCCACACTCTGAAACACTCTTGTTCAACGAACCCTTATCACCAACCCTCTCGACCACCCATAGCTCCCCTCCTTATTATGGCCTAACCCCATACTCTAAACACTCTAGTTCAGATTACACCGACCCAACCTCCCCAAACCTTGAAGAGTTTCAAGCCATAACTGATTCAGAAAGAACTCCTTCTATACCAGCATGCAAACCAATTCCTGAACCCTTTAAACTTGAACTCACCCTACCCACCTTTGATGAGGCATTAGCCAAATTCTCATAAAGTTCAGATTCTAGGTTCAAGAAGCTCTCTTACAAATCTAACACCAGTGAGAATCCTTCTAAAGTAAGTACTAACTATAACAAATTCATCAGGTGGATGACATTTGAGATCTTCAAGATGAAGGGCCTCTCTGAACAAGTCAGAAATGACTTCATCAAAAGTGTTGAGGAAAGGCTAGAAGCTCAGTTGGTGAAGGAAGTGGCTGAAAAGGCTGAAAGGGAAGCAATAGAGAAAGCTGCCAAGGAGGTTGCTGCCAAGGAGGTTGCTGCCAAAGAGAAAGCTAAGCGAGAAGTAGAAGCAACAATGGTTGCAGAAGCTCCTTAGAAGGTTGCATCTGAGAAAGCTCTTGAGGTTGCTCTGATTCATGGATAGTCATCAACAACTAATTTTGCCCATATGGTCATCAAAATTCTGGAAGAGTTATATAAGGAACAACAATTGGTCAAAGTCAGACTTGACAAACAAGATCAGTTCAACACTAACATTCATAACTTGTTAGCTGAGCTACTTCAGAGGATGCCTCCTCCACCTAAACCTTAGACACTTTAGGATTTCTCTGTAATATTTTTCTAAGTGTTTTTAATTTTAAGGCTTTGTTTATGCTCTTTTCTCGCTGTACTCTCTGAAGTTTTTCTTCCAATCAATGAATTTCTGGCTTATTTACTTTTTAAGTCTGACAAAAAGGGGGAGAATTAGATAGAAGTCTTTTGATGAATTATTTTATCTAAATCTCATAAATACACTGCTTACATTCTGACATAAAATAATTGCATAGTTCTAAGTCAATTCTCAGGACCTATCTGAATCAAGGGAAACTAAATTTCTATCTGAGAAACTACTAAATCAAGTCAAGAAACCTCAGAAGATCTGGTAAGAAATTCTCTACCTCAGAAACCCATATTTGATACTAAACATCTTTTAAACTTTTTTAAATATCAGACTTAGGGGGAGATTGCTAATCTCAGGGGGAGTCACTTTTCTATCTGACTCTGGTCATTTTCAGTTTAGTATCTCTGAAAGTACTTATTGTTTCATCAAAATTCTAAGTTTTGTCATCATCAAAATGGGGGAGATTGTTAGAACAAGATTTTGATTCTGCAATATATCTCTAAGTTTTTATGATAACAAATAATGAAACAATTTGGTATCCTAACAAGTTTCTTAAAGTATGAAGGATTCTAAGTTAAAATGACTTTGATAAGTCACCTTTTGATTATTAAGAAACGAATATCTGACCTCTGAATTAGTCCAAAAGCGTTGACCCAACACAAAGAGAAATCACATCTGACACTGAACAGAATGCATCTGAGGAGTAATCACTTGAAGAATCAGACTTTGAAGTTCAAGCTCTGATGATCTGATTCTAAGAACTCTATCTGAAGAATCTGCAAGAGATATTTGAAGACTCTAACTCTAAAGACTCTGATCATGCTCACCTCACTCTAACACATGCTCAGAAACACGCCATCAGATGTCACCTGTCAGAAACTTAAGCTGGAAGTATTCAAATTATAGTACAATCCTTTTAAGGAAACATTTGATTATACTCTGAGTCTGCTATGGAGAGGATAAGGAGTTTACTACATTTAACTCCCACAACTGGCACAAAATCTTTATTGATTTTCCCCCAATGGTATTTTCTCAAGTGCTATATAAGGGTCTCTTCACAACTTGCTAAAATACACAACTTTGATACAACAACATTGTCATACAACTTTCTCACCACTCTTACGAAGAACAACTCACTACATACAATATTATTTCTTTACCATTATTGTTGTAAGAAAAAGTTTCCATACAAGAGTTGTTGCTCAGTATTGTGTGGTTATCTTTTACTATTCTTAAATTGTGTATATACTGCTTATCTAGAAGCATCTAGCGAAACACTTTATAATTCTTGTAATTGCTTTCGATTCCTCAAGTGACTTATTTAGGTTTGTAGACTTGAGAGGGCAAAGAGGTTGTTGAACCCTTAGACAAACCTTGTAATTTGTTGAGATTAGTGGATTAAGTCCTTGTTGAAGGCGAAATCACCTTGGTCGGGTGGACTGGAGTAGCTTTGAATTTCAAGCGAACCAGGATAAATCATTTGTGTTGTTACTATTAATTTTGTGTGTGTTGTTGAAAAAATCTTTTAATTCCTGTGAAAATAATTCAAACCCCTATTTCTTATTTTTCTCTACCTTCATTTCTCTCAATCATTAAACCCTATTGATCAAATCCAATTCACAATGTTGAATGTTGATTTACAACTCAACTAGACAAACCTACAACCATATCAAGTTACTGAAACATATTGTGGTGTACATACAACAATAACAAAGACTCAAATAAACCATAACATTCTAATATATTCAATGTATTGCTTGCTTCTCAATGTAGGTTTTGAGCTCCTTATATAGCATAAGTATTCTTAGATTTTCTCCTTGGTTCTTTGATTTAATTTCGTCCCAAATCTTTGCACAATCTCTTGGATATGATTTGTTTCATAAATATCTCCAACGAAAAGATATGATTTGATTTGTTTCAAATTCAAATTTAAAAACAAATTTATTATCCTATAACATTAAAAATAATGCATTGTTAATGCAATATAATTTTACATAATTATTTAATAAAGTTTTATCATTCAATCATGTCATATCCATATTTTAGAAATAAAATTATAATTTAACCTAATACACTTTGTAAGAAAAAAAATATAAGATAAGAAGTCTAATTATTTTAGAAGGACAAAACCAATTCAAAGGAAAGCTATCACTTACGCATTGTAATGTGAATTTCCTTTTTATTTTATTTTTGGAAAGTCGGTGACTTAAAAAAAATCAATTTTTGTTTAGCTTTATTGTGAGGATATTAATCTTTAAAAAAGAAAGAGAAAGTAATGAAGGTAGAAGTAGATTATTTGGTAAATGCGGCGGGTAAATAATAAAAGAAACAAGAATGACTAATAGAGGAGATGCAAGATGAGTATCGTTAGTAAGTATAAATAATATTGCTATTTTATCATTTAAAAGAGAGAGTATAATTAATAGTACTAGTAGAATAAAAAAAAGAGGAAAAGATATAGGCGAAGTACTAGTAAAAAGAATGAAAAGGAAAAAAAGAAAAGAAAAGAAAAAAGAACAGTTGACTAGTTGCTTTACTGTAGACAGTAGTATATATCTACTCTTACTCGTATTGATTGATGCGTTATATGTTGTCTTGATAATCTCACAGCCTGTACCTCCAACTCATTTCTTCATTTTTTTATTCTTTCTTTTCTTTATCCTCTACTCTAACCCAACAACAACAACCATCAAACGAACCTTCTTCTTCTTCTTTTTTTGACGGTTACTCCTTTCACACAAACAACTAACCATTCATTCATCTCTCTCTTCTCTTCTGTGTATTCTATCTATGTATATGTGACACACAGAAAGAGAGAATAATGAGAAGAAAACACAGATCAATGGATCCAATCTTCACCCTCTTACTAATTCTACTCACTGGACCACAACTAGCTCGAGCAGATCTAGATTCCGAACGAGCTGCATTACTGGCTCTCCGTTCCTCTGTCGGCGGCAGAACCCTTTTCTGGAACGCAACCAACCAGACTCCATGCAACTGGGCCGGTGTCCAATGCGACGACCACCGTGTCGTAGAGCTTCATCTTCCCGGCGTAGCTCTTTCCGGACAAATACCTACCGGCATATTCTCCAATCTAACTCACCTCCGTACTCTCAGTCTTCGTTTCAATGCTCTCACAGGTTCACTCCCTTCAGATCTGGCTTCCTGTGTCAACCTCAGGAACCTTTATCTTCAGCGAAACCTTCTCTCCGGCGAAATCCCTCACTTTCTCTTTAACTTACCGGATTTGGTTCGGCTCAACATGGCCTTTAACAACTTCTCAGGTCCCATTTCAACTTCATTCAACAATTTCACCAGACTCAAAACCCTCTACCTCGAAAACAACCACCTTTCAGGTTCTATACCGGAACTCACTCGTTTAAGCCTCGACCAGTTCAATGTCTCTAACAATATCTTAAACGGTTCTGTTCCCGATAAGCTTCACACTTTCCCTCAAGATTCCTTTTTGGGGAATTCTCTATGCGGTCCACCTCTTTCTCTTTGCCCCGGAACCGAGACAAATGCTTCTTCTTTCACTGCCGACGGAGGTAACACTGGTAAGAAGAAGAACAAGTTGTCTGGAGGAGCCATTGCTGGAATTGTCATTGGATCTGTCGTGTTCCTTCTTTTGCTCGTTTTCCTTTTCATCTTCCTGTGTAGGAACAAGAGTAGCAAGAAAACCAGTGCTGTTGATGTTGCTACCGTGAAGCATCCTGAGTCTGATGTTCCTCGTGATAAGTCTATTTCCGACCTGGAGAATGGCAATGGATATGCTTCAGCTGCTACTGCTGCCGCGGCGGTGGTTGCAGTCAACAAGGTTGAAGCAAATGGAAATGGAAACACTGCTGGTGGAGCTAAGAAGTTGGTGTTTTTTGGGAGTGCGCCGAGGACTTTTGATCTAGAGGATCTGTTGAGGGCTTCTGCCGAGGTGTTGGGTAAAGGGACATTTGGGACAGCGTACAAGGCGGTTTTGGAGTCAGGGCCGATGGTGGCGGTGAAAAGGTTGAAGGATGTGACAATAAATGAGAAGGAGTTCAGAGAGAAAATTGAAGCGGTTGGAGCAGTAGATCATCAGAGTTTGGTGCCTTTAAGAGCTTACTATTTCAGCAGGGATGAGAAACTTCTTGTTTATGATTACATGTCAATGGGAAGCCTCTCTGCACTTTTGCATGGTCAGTTTCTTCCACAATCATTGCTACAATTTACCTTTTTTGTGTTTATTTTTGCCTTTTGGGAATGCATCATACTATGATGAATGCCATTAGATTACAATGTAGAATGATTTAGGAGTTAGAGTATGAGATTATGATGGTTGCCTCTCAAATCCACGGTTAAGGGATTGGATGAATGGTTAATTGACTCAATTTTATTAATTTTCTTCTATTAGATTGATAATCTAAAGCAAATACTGCTAACAGATATTTGAGCTGTATACAATAATATTCCTTATTTGAATTGTGGGACATAGGAGATGATCGAAACCCTGGTCGATGATGGATCGGTATAATGAATTCTGTGATATCTGTTGTTGCAGGAAACAAAGGAGCAGGTAGGACACCATTGAATTGGGAAATGAGATCAAGCATTGCACTAGGAGCAGCCCATGGCATTGAGTTCCTTCATTCACAAGGGCCTAATGTTTCCCATGGAAACATAAAGTCATCGAATATCCTCTTAACTAAATCATATGATGCAAAAGTGTCTGATTTTGGGCTTGCTCAGCTTGTCGGACCATCTTCCACCCCAAACCGTGTTGCTGGGTACCGTGCTCCAGAAGTAACTGATCCTCGCAAAGTATCTCAAAAGGCAGATGTGTACAGTTTTGGCGTATTGCTCTTAGAACTTCTAACCGGGAAGGCACCTACACACGCACTCCTAAATGAAGAAGGGGTAGACCTCCCAAGATGGGTTCAATCTGTGGTTAGAGAAGAGTGGACTTCTGAGGTGTTTGATCTTGAGCTCCTAAGGTATCAGAATGTTGAAGAGGAGATGGTTCAGTTGCTTCAACTTGCTGTTGATTGTGCAGCACAATACCCTGATAAGCGACCATCGATGTCAGATGTCGTACGAAGCATTCAAGAATTACGTCGATCTAGCTTGAAAGAGGAGCAAGACCAAATCCAACATGACAACAATGATATAGAATTGTAGTAAGTTAAGATGGTGGTACATCACTATCTTCTCATTCGGCTTGTCTGCTCCACCTACATGCTGGACTTTGCTACATCAGAGTCACATCACATTCCAATTTTTTTCTTTTTTAAATTGTTAAAAATTAAAATCTTGTGCTTATGTTTGTATTTTATATCTTGAGCCTCAAATTTGTTTGCTCTTTGAATTTCTTCTTCATTTCTCTGCCATCTTCCCTCTTTTTCCTTTTTCTTTTTTCAATTAGTACTTTGGGGGAAGTGGATGGATATCTGTTCCATTCCATTATTAGTTATTGTTGTTGGATTATGGTTGATGTAATTATTACTTTTGCTTTACCATGGCTTTTGCTTTTTGTTGAAAACCTGTATTCCAATTGAGATACTATTAAAGTTGCTGTCATTGGTTGGTTGCTATGTCTTTCTTTAATTGTTGCCAAAAAAGTTGGTTAGTCACCGCTTTGATGTAGTTGGATGAATGATTTATACCCTGGAACCAACCTTGATTGATCGTGGCAGTTGGTTTCAGATTTATTTATATAGTAGGGTAGGGTACTCACATCACAGAGGAAAGAATAATGCTGTGCCTTTACATAAAATAATAACTAGGTACACTAAGGATAGTTGGCAATATGATATAGTGAAAAAATCTATAGAGGACAGAATATCATGGCACAACTTGCATATCATGTTACACTATTTTCAAACCACAACTTGTCAATATATCATCATTTCTAGAATTCTAATATTGACGGAAGAGATTTTAATACATAAGATTCAACAAAAAAAAATCATAAATTTTACATTTAGACACACTAATACACTTAGACAAAAAAATCTTGTTAATGAAAAAAATGAGAGATTTGTTGAAAATCCACCATAAGTTATGGAGACTTTCAATCAATCTTGATGAACAAGATTGTTATCAACCACGCAATGACAATAAATAAATAAAAGAATGATTGAAAAAGAAAGAAAAGAACGTTGGAGAATAAGAATATTTTCTGCGAAAGAAAAGAACATTGAAGAATAAGAATATTTTCTGCAGAGTTTTCTCTCTGCCTACAACGTAACTACAAAATTCTGTGAATACAATGTTATGAGTTTTTCTTACAAGAATAGGCGTTACTCCCTATATTTATAGATTTAGGTTAACTTACTCCCTAAGACAAAATCCAAAACTATAAAAGCCCAAAATAGTTAACACTACTAAAAATAGATCTAAGTCGAAATCTTGTGTGAAGCAACATGCTTCGACACATCGACACATTAATACAACTCTACACATCCTTGTTATGTCGAGCAACCTGCTTTGACACAAGGAATCATAATTCAACACAAGACCTAATTTATTGTGTCTAAGATATCTACATTCATCATAACTCTTAGTCTTCTGAATATTTCGACCTGCACTCCCTTCGTCATGATGTCTGCAATCTAATTCTCGGTTCTGCAGTGTTCCGAATTCATCTTCCTATATGCTACATGCTCTCAAAGATAATGGAATCTTATTTCGATGTGCTTGCTTCGACCATGTGCTATCAGATTCTTTGTCAGATTAATAGTTGATATGCTGTTGATCTTCATGGTAATTGCTCAACGACTCTTCGATGTTATCTCTTCGACCAGATTCACCATCCACGTTGCTTGACATGCACAAAGAGAGGCATCTATGTATTATGCTTTGCACGACGATAATGCCATTACTGGCTCCTTTCTCGAACTCCAAGCAACTGGTGCACGGCCTAGCATAAACGCATAGTCAGTTGTGGATTTTCGATCCTCAGTATCACTACACCAACTTGAGTCGGTGTATCCCACTAGTTTGCATTCTTTTCCTTCATCAGCTGTAGGACACAAAATGCCATAGTCGAGATTTCCTTTCAGATACCTTAGTATCCTCCTCGCCGCTGCTAGATGTGATACCTTTGGCTTCTACATGAATCTACTCACCATACTTACACTGTATGCTAAGACATGCCTTGTGTGGCAAAGGTATTTAAGTGACCTAATAAGTCTTCTATATTTAGTTGGTTTGACATCATCTTCATTTGAATCTTTCGACAGTTGTAATCTGGGCTCAGCTGGAGTCGAAGTTGGATTGCAATCTTGCATCTCAATCTCTTGAGTATTCGCTTGCATACCTTCTTTGATGCATCATCAAACCTCTACCACTCTTGTAGAATTTGATGCCATGAAATATGAAATGTCACCCAGATTTGACATTTTAAATTCCTTGTGGAGATCACCTTTGAAGTTTTCGATCCCCTTCTTGCAGCCACATGTTATCAACAAGTCATCGACATATATACATAGTATAAGCAATTCTCTCTTGATTCTTCTTACATATACTCCATGTTCAGTTGCGTACTTCATAAATTCCTTCTCCCTTAGGAAGTCATCTATCTTCTTGTTCCAAGCTCTTGGAGCTTGTTTAAGTCCGTACAGGGCTTTATGTAGTCTGTACATCCTTCTTTCTTCGCCTTGTTTCACAAACCCAACTGGTTGTGCAGCATAAACTTCTTCTTATAAGGGGTCATTCATGAATGCACATTTCACATCCATCTGACACATCTGCCAGTTGTTCATGTTTGTTAGACCAACAATCAACCTGATTGTTTCGATCCTAGCAATAGGTGCAAAAACTTTATCGAAGCCGATTCCTTCTTTCTGAAGAAATCCTTTCGCCATAAGTCTCACCTTATGTCTAGTCACTTTTCCTTTGGGATTCAAATTCACCTTGTATACCCACTTCACATCGAATGCCTTCTTGTCTTGGGGCAATTCGACAAGTGACCAAGTGTTGTTGACTTCGATTGACTCCAGTTCTTCGTTCAATGCTTTCACCCACTTGGAATCTTTTAATGCCTCGGCTGCATTGACTGGTTCGACATCTGTGTAGAAAGCATAATGTACCAGCTCACCTTCTTCATTTACCACATCATCTGATGTAATCACACATTCCTGTAGTCTTGTAGGCATGTGTCTTGTTCTTTGAGGTCTGCTTGGGACTGCTTCCCCTCTGACTCTTGGCGAGATTCATTAGCTGGTTCATCACATAAGATTCTCATTGATTCTTTCTTAACATTCTCAGTCCAATCCCATTCCTTAAGCTCATCTATGATCACGTCCCTGCTGATACCACTTGCTTGTTCACTGGGTCGAACAACTTGTATCCTTCAGTCGAACGATATCCTATCAGGATTATCTGAATCAACTTGTCATCAAGTTTTCTTCTCAATTGATTTGGTTGTGGTTTCCCTCATGCTGCAACTTTGCATATCAGGAATTTCATGGAGCAATGGTGATGGATCAAACTGCTGCGTTTCAGGTGCATCACTTGGCAGATTAGTGTGGGGTTGATTTATGAACTTCAAATAGGCATGTCCTAACTTCATGTGGTTGCGGCAAGGCATGAGGTTTGTGTTGTTTTGATTCTCCTTTTGGCTTATGTTCCTTACAGTTTGGATTTTGCTTTAGGCAGCTGGTCGGGAAAATATCAAGTGTACTATTTTGTCAATGTAGTAATAATAGGGATGGTGTATGAATATTTCCTACAATGACCCTTGAGTGTATATCTCCTTAATAATGCAAAAGGTTTCAATTACCGGATCTTAAAATTGTTTTCCCCTAAGACCTCAGAGGGAAACCTTTGGATATTCAATCTAATCTCTAAGTCCTTAGGCGATTATGATGAAACCAAGCAATTGCAAATTAACAAGAATAAACCGATAACCATAAGGTATCCCTAGTCCTAGGTGATATCTATTATGGTTTCACTGTACAAAAACCTTAACAATTGCAATCCCGCTAATTGTTAACCATATAGCAATCCTAATTTTTCTGATAAAGAAAGCATTATGAATATTGCACAGTGAAATTAACAATAAACATCATATATTAAGGAAATTATCAATTCAGAGTCATTACACGATCAATTCAGGGGCATCCCCCTGGCTTTGGGGGGTTTAGCCTTTCATATTATTCAAATAAGATACAAAATAAAATTTAGACATTACAAAAGTATGGGAATTCTGTTGATCTTCAATTGCATCCGCTCTTGAAAGACCTTCATTCTTCGCCGCTCTTGATCGCTTCAATCTTAATCGTACCAAATATGTAAACGTGTAAAACTCCTCTTCTCCGTATTCAAAAATCCCCTAAATAGTTCTTGATCACTAGTTTGATGTAGCAAAAGTCCAAAATGCCCTCCGGGATCAGCCGTGCCAAAATACAGCAAAAACTGGAAAATGAGGTATCCAAGCCAACACTGGCCGTGTCAGGAAACATGACAAGCCGTGTCAGGCAACACGACAGGCTGTGTTAGTTGTCTGGCAACCAAGGCTTGACACGCCCTTTCCAGGGACGCTGACACGAGCACCCGTGTCAGCTCCCTGTTTTATGCCCCTGGCTCTCCTCTCCTGACACGGATCGTGTTGGGCAACACAGGTGGTCGTGTCAGGGATATTGTGTCATCCAATTTCCTTTTCCGACAGGCCCGGAACGTTCGATTCCCTTGGCGATCCCTCCGGTATTCTTGGTTACACCTGAAACCAGTAAAACTACCACAAAGAGACATAAAATGGAGTATAACGATGCAAACCAAATATAATCAACAAATTGAAATGATAATGCAAAACATCTAATTTACTAAATAGAACGACAAAACAGGTAGGCTAATGTGTTACCGACTTCGTGAAATTGTATCGAATGAGTGTCAGAAAACAAGTAGAATTGGAGACTGAGCACAACCCCAAACTTATCTCATTGCTTTTCCTCAAGCGATGCTCGAGAAATCAGGACGGTCACCCCTAAATTCTGCATCCATAATGCTACTGTGATCTTTCGCGATTCCTTGTTCATTTTTCATTCACTGTTTTACTCTTTCCCGACTTCCGACTTCCGCTACAATTTCACAATGACACATCTTTTGGCTTGTAGCTTTTCACACTCTCACCAAATCTCTCGGGATCAAAGTGTTTGCACTAAAAAAAACAGAGCATGCAAAGTCAACTCTTAGGTTTGAATCACAGATACCTTCATAACAAGAACACACAACACACATTATTCGATGGCTTTTTGGGTTGTAGTGGGGCTAAGGTGCAAGGTGGGGAAACTTAACAAAACAAAAAGGGAAAAACTAGAGGTTCACGCTCAGAGTCCGTGTTGCTACCCTCGTAATTGTGTTCAATCTTTTAATCAGGAGGTTTTTCTTTTGGGCATCGTTCTTGTTGGGATTCATTGGCTCTTATTTCTCTCTTCTTTTTATTGCTCTTTTGAGCACGCTTTTTGCCAATCTCAATTCTTCTAGATAAGTGCTTCATGATACTTCTCATTTTTTTTTTTGAAGTTTCGTACTTTTCTAATTTTTTCTACACTTATCTACTTTTTATCGGTGTCCCAAAAATTTGATGAAACCCCAAACTTAGGGTTTTCCACAAATCTGGGGTAAACAACACTTATCTAAGCAAGGTACGGTAGTGTTTGGGCTACAATTATTTACAGTGGTTAAACAACAAACAAAAGGAAATATGGCTCGAATTGGGTGAACGAAGGGTAATAATGGCGGGTTTCCTGGAAAGGCTCAGGGTTAAAATAAAATAAAAATGCCTCAGTGTGTACATGTGTGTTATGAAATTCCAGCATCTCTTATGCAAACCCAGAGAGACATAGACATACCTGAAAAGCTCTCATGATGACTAGTGTTTGGCCTTTTTATAGTTCTCACCATGTTTGGTATAGCTTGCAGGCTTCCAAGATACCTCTTAGTGTGATGTAGCTTCGTCTTTGCTTCGGTTACAGAGTATTCCTGAGTAGTCCAGTGACAGAGAGTCGCGTTCGATTATTCAGATCAGTAGCATCAATTTTTGGGGGTTTCTAGAAGAGCGAGTAGAGGAGTGTGTCTTTCATCCAACCACTCCAAGCCTCATTATTCATACGGGACGAATGTCCTCTATCTGTAACACACAGAATACCACACAACTAATTACTTTAAACAAACATAATAAAATGCTGAAAATACTAAGAACAAAAATAACAAATAATACCCCCCCCCTCCCCCCACACACACACACACTTGAACCAAACATTGTCCATAATGTTTAATCCAAGATAGAGAGGGACTCGCACAGGATTAGGGTTTTAAACCCCCTATACTTTGATGCAAGTCCAAGTCACCTTTTTGAAATGATTCCACAGACAAACCTTATCTCCACAAGCCAAGAGTTACGGTGATCCACTAATGAAATGAATGATGCATGTGAATGAATTGCTAATGTATGCAATTTGAAAATGAAGGGTAAATTTTGGGGTATAACACAACCCAACAAATATAAAACACATAAATGCTTTTGTTATGGGGATTGTTCATCTGAAAGCATATTCATAAAAAATCTCATTATTCCCAAACTCATATCTGGAGTAAATCAGGTTACTTAACTTGCTTTTGTTATGAGGATTGTTCATTAGAAAGCATATTCTCAAACCCAGAAATGCTTTTGTTATGGGAATTGTTCATCATAAAGCATATTCATCAAAAATATCCTTATTCCCAAACTCATATCTGGAGTAAACCGGGATTGATCATCAGAAAGCATATTCATAAAAAATGCTTTTGTTGCGATTCTAAAATGTTTTTGCATTTGGGCCATCGATTAGATCCGGTATCAATATCATCTATTTTGATATGAATCGGCTTGATTGGTGAAATGATGAGTGATTTGAAGATATTTTTGCATCTAAATCGGTTGAGGATGTTTTCGGAATCCACAGTTATTGTTCTGTCGAGTTCATTATTCTTATTCCGACAGTTGTTGTTTTCGGAATCTGGAAAATATGGATGAGTCGACATTGTTCTTATTCGTTTTGATGTTCTTTACACTTGCCTTCAAATTCTAAGGATGTTGTTAATTGTGTAGAATTAATTAATTAATTACAGCCACACGAGGTTGTTTCTTAGACTGCCAAGAAATCTATTTATGGCCTTATAATGCACAAGACAAGACCTACAAGTGGACCTTATATCACCTGGGCCTACTTCCCAACCTGCATCACAGTAGACTGTTATGGCTACTTTTATACCAGGAAGATAATATTTAAGATGAAGACCAAGATTATTAGTGCCTCTTAAACATCTAAGAAGACTATGTACCACTTTATAATGATTCTCTGGAGGCTGAGATAGAAATTGATGCTATAGCCACCAACGATTGTAGTAGAAATATCTTTAGCTTGGGACATTTGTGCTCTACCAATAACTATTGAATATATTTGACTCGAAAAAGGATTAATGATATCGAGCCTCCTTACTTCAATCCTCATAAAATAGTCAAGTATCCCAAGATGCCTGTTAGTATATATTTTATTCGTGAAACAAATAAGCAGACATGATATACCCTAGTGGTACACTACCTTTTCAAGTAACTGTGGTGACTGTGATTTGATTCCAGTTGAACGCAAAATTTGGAGGGATTTTATTTTGTAATTTTGGTGACCTTGGTGATGAAGATGAATGTTCTTTTCTAACTCAACTGCCACACATGCATAAACAAATGTTGTTTGAGTAAAATAGATGGAAAAGACTTTTATGGACTTTTCTTGAATTGTTTGAACAATTAAAGGGCTACATTTATTCTTTTTTAAATTAAGGGACCAAAATGGATTCCGCGGTATAGTTTAGGGACCAAAAAGGATATTTTGCCTAAAGTTATCACCAAATAAAAAGTGTCAAGAGTATCAAATTTTGATGTAGTAAGTATAAGGCATAATTAGTCCTTAGGTCCCTTAACTTTAAACGAAGTTTCGTGTTGTTCCCCTAACTAAAAAAAGTTACGTATTGGTACCTTAACTTCTCTTTCGTTAAAGTATTTGGTCTCTTCCGTTAGTTAGGGTGAGAAAATGTTAAGTATGGTTGAGATGGCATGCCAGGTATACAACCATTCAAGTTAAGACTCGGTTGTTGTGTTATAAACCATTTAGGATTTGTGTTTTCCCAATCTTCATCTTCCTCCTTCGTTTTTCACTATTCATACATTCATCTTCCGTCTTCCATCATGCATCCGTATGCTCATACATCCATCTTCCATCGTACATTCGTATTCCTCAATCTTCCATCAATGCTTTAATGTTTAAGAATGCAAGCAATGGCTCAATCACAAGTTTTGGTACATATGGATCTGTGCTTCATAGAAACAAGATAATTGAGTGTTTTTGCCAAGATGATAGTGTTCTTCATACAGTTTCTGATGTGAATAGTGTCAATTATGGGAGAAAATTTTGGGGTTGTAGAAATTACAGAAATCACATGGACAAGAGGTGTAATTTCTTCAAGTGGTTAGGCGATGAATTTGTTGATGAAAGTGATTTGAAGCTTGAAAGACAAAAGAAGAAAATTAACAAATTGAAGAATGAGGTTATCCACACTAAAGGATGGTTGAAAATGTCCATTGTGGTTGGGATGTTGAGCTTAGGGTTGAACCTTGTGTTTGTAAAAAAGTATTTCAATTAGGATTATGGTAATTTAGTGTTTTGTTTTCACAATATGAATGTAATCTTCTATTTATTTAATGAAGAATGTTAGTGTTTGTTTTAACAAAGTGTTGTGTTTGTACCTTATTCATCTGTTTTAACACTGATACATAACTGGTATAAAAGTTGGAACAAAATATAACCTGTTATAATGCATATCTATAACATTCAAAAAGGCATTATAAGTCATTGTCATTAAGCCATTATAAGAAATATCAATAACATTACAAAAAGGCATTACAAGTCATTGTCAATAAGCCACTATAAGACACTAAAATAATATTACAAAAAACCATTATAAGCCACTGTCAATAAACCATTATAAGACACTAAAATAACATTAGAAAAAGGCATTATAAGCCATTGTCAATAAGTCATTATAAGGTACTAAAATAACATTACAAAAATCATTATAAGGCATAACAAACATCATAACAAACATCAAGGTTGACTTGAAACAGACTTCCCACCCTTTTGAAGTTTTTTTTCTTTTTGGATAGTGGCTGACTTGAAATTGTTGGTTATGGTGGTTGACTTGAAACTGTTGGTTGTGGTGGCTGACTTAAAATTATTGGTTGTGGTTTCTGAGTTGAGGCTCCTTCTGCTACCTGAGTTGGAGGTACCACTAGTTATGGCAGTTTACAGATGGCCTTGTTGTGACCTTCCTTGTGGCAACGACTACACTTGATTCCATGGTTTGCCATTTTCAAGTGTCTCTCATCCCTCACCATTTCTCCAGCTTCTCTATTTATCTTTTTCTTTGATCTTTCAAATTATCTCTTTATTGGTGGTGATTGTATTTGTCGTCTTCAGAAAATTATTTTTCCTTTAAAATATAAAAAATTAATTTCATCAATTGCTACAAATGCATGTCCCAAGTAAAATTGCTTGTTTTATGTTTTTGTACGGTTTTTATTCTTTATTTTACTTTTGTTGTGTATATTTTAAATTTAAATTTTTTTAAGAGATTAATTGTTATGCATTGTCAGTGTAAAAAGTTTTACCCTGTCAATGCATCACAATCATCGGTCTGTATTACTTTTTAAATGTTTAAAATAAAAATCAAAACTTTCAAATAAATTAATGGTTATGATGCATTGGCAGTGTAAAAAATCTTTACACTGTCAGTGTATATCAATTAATCTCATTTTTTAAATATAGATTCAATTAAATTTTGATCTCCGATTTTAACTGCCTCATAAAATTAATTTTATATTTAGAACTAACAATGTGTTTATTTTAAAATAATGTGTTCACTTTTAAATTACTCAATGTTAAGTAAATACTTATAAATATAAGATTCATAAATTCACATATTATTTTTCAACCAAAATTTAGAGAGACAGAAATTGTGAAGATCAATTAATGATCCAAAAACTAAATACTTTTTTCCATAATAATAATTATATTTGACGTTCTTTAAAAAAATCTATTTTTTATATGTCGAAATTAACATATACGTTTATTTTACTAACAATGCAAAAACTATAAGAAGAGGAAACCAATCAATAGATCTAAAAATAAATAGATTATTTTAAACGAGAAAAAACATATTTAATTTTTTTTTTAAATACAAACTACTCATTAGAAACCTGAAGAAAGAAAAAGACAAAACCAAGCAAAATAAAGTGATAAGGTGGCACTTGCTACCCGTGTCAAATTCTTATTCTATTTTTTTATGTTTATTTTTAAATTATATGAAAAATGATAAAATAAATAGATTTATCTAAAATATGTAATATTTTTGTGAAAATAATAGTTTGATTTATATTAATTAAAAAGTGATAAATATGATTAAAAAAATTAATTGTCATTTATTTATAAATCATGCCTACGACAAATATTTATTCTTAATTAATTAGTTAAAAGATGATTATTTATAAATAAATTAGCTTTTATTACTTTGACGTAATAAATAGTGTTAACGATTGGACATGGTAGATTATATTTTTTTTTATCTTGTGTAAGTATCTCAATTTTTTTTGCATATATTTATTTTAAAATTATTTGAAAAACAATAGAATTTTAAATTTTATTTTAATTATTATTAGATAAAAATGTGATACTGCGATAATATTATTAATTATAATTTATTATATAAGAGCAAATATTTATTTTAAATAAACTAGTTGAACCGGTCAAAATACTTTATAAAATGGAAAGGGTCTCAAAAAATATCGGAAGATTCTTATAGTGGTATCCAAAATGCCTATACGAATTCAATTTATGGTTTCCAAATAATAATTAAAATAAAATAGGTCATATGAAAAAAATGATATGATTGTTGGAACAAAATTGGTTTGTACCATATCTCTAAGGTTTTAATGATAACAAAGTATTTAAAGAACAATAAGGTATACTACCAAACGTTCAAGTGCGCAGGACCAAAGACTAAAATTTATGAAGAGAACCTAGTACTGGTACTGAGAATGAACATTTAAAGAGAAGCTTAAGATCCATATTCTGAAAGATCTGAAGTTGAAGACCAGACTCTGAGGACTCAAACTCTGAATGAAGTCAGCCTCTGAAGATCCAGATACTGAAGAGTCAGTCTCTAAAGATCCAGACTTTGAAGATCCAGTCAACGCAAGAATCAAGAAGATTCTGATAGGTCACTATCAGGCTCTGATGATATTTTGTCTTCTTCTAATCACGTGAAGACTTAAGCAAAAATCTGCAGAAGACATCTGGGATGCAACATATAGCAAAGGAATTTCAAATGAGTTTTTAACTGTATTAACCATATCAAGAAACATCTCAATGTCTCTGAATCAAGCTTCTCAATGACTCTCTTGTGCAAACTCTTCAACGACTATTTTCTTTATCTCTATATAAGAAGCTGAAGACTTGAAGAAAAAGAACGAACCAATTGACAATAAAAGAGTTGTTACGCTGTCAAACAAAAAAGCACAAGTTTAACTTAGAATTTCTTAACACTTGTATATCCTTAGAAATTCGTAAGTCTTAAAGAGTATTTATGTGTTATATCTTGTATATACCTCTGATTATATATCAAGTTTAGTTTTTCACAATCTCTTAATTGTAAGTTAGAGTTTAAGAAGTCTCTTGTGTGCTTAAGTATTAGAAGTCTCTTACTTGTATGTTTGAATTTTTGAGGTCTCTTGCTTGTGTGCTTGAGCAGTAGAAGTCTCTTACTTGTGTGTTTGAGCATTGGGAATCTTTTTCTTTGTGCTTGAGCAATTGTAATCAATTTTAATTATAGCAAATTTCCTTGGAAGTGAAAGGGGACTGAAATACTCTCAATTTGTGGGAGAAACCAAGATAATTGCTCGTGTCTCTCCTACTTTCCTTTCTACCTCTGAACTTTTTAATTTGCTTCTAAACACTTAACTCTGATTGAGATTCTAGACAATATGTTTAGAATCTCATAAGAGTTTTTTCAAAAGGGAAAAAAATCTAACATAATTCAACCTCCTTCTTGTGTTTTATTCACCTTCAGTTGGCATTAGAGCACGATATGTGCTTTTAACACTTAACAGTGGTATAGAAAAGATCTAGAGAGAAAAACATGCTTGATGTATCTGAAACCTCTGGTGGTCCCAGAAAAACTATTGTAAACTCTGATTCTAATACATCTAAAACTAAGAACTATACTTCTAAACCTCCAACTTTCAGTGGAGATTCTACTGAGTTTGAATGGTGGAAAAGTAAGATGTACACTCACATCCTAAGTGTTGATGATGAGTTATGGGACATCCTTGAAGATGATATTTACATCCTTGTTGACGGAATAAGAATGGTGGCTGATAAAAGAGCCTCACTCCCACTCAAAAGAAAACTTATAGAAAATATCACAGAGTGCGCGACATTCTGGTAGATGCTCTACCTCCTTCAGAGTATATCAAAATCATAAACAAATCTATTTCTAAAACCATATTTGAATCCTTGGTTGATACCTATTAAGGCAATCGACAAGTAAAAGAAGCAAAGGATAACCTTTTGGTCCAACCGTATCAACTGTTCATAATGAAGGAAGATGAAGACGTTGAAACCATGTTCTAAAGGTTTCAAGTTCTTGTATCTGGACTTAAAGTTTTGAACAAGAGTTATACAACTTATGATCATGTCAAGAAGATTCTTATGACTCTTCCTGTCAGATACAAACCAAAGGTGACAACCATTCAGAAAGCCAAAGACTTAAACACTATAAGTCTTGAAATCCTGGTAAGCAATCTCCAAAGTCATTAGATGGAGCTCAATGGAGATGAACCTACTAAAAAATCAAAGTATCTTGCTTTTAAATCTATTGCTCAACCTGCCAAGTCTCCTAAAATCTGGGAATCTGAAGAAGCAGCTCATGCAGGAACTTTGGAAGAAGATTTTGACGATGAATAAATGACTTTCATAATCAAAAGATTGCAGTATCTAGCCAAGAAGAACAAAATATTATATGGAAAAAGCAATGGCTTCAGAGGATCAAGCTCTAGAGAAAAGAAAGATTATTAGAAGGGATGTTTCAACTGCAAGAATCCTGGTCACTTCATTGTTGACTGTTCAGAGGTGCAAAAGGACAAGTCAAAGAAAATAAGCTATCAGAAGAACAACTTCAGAAACAAGTTCAAGAAGAGTCTCATAAAAACATGGTATGAACTTGACAAATGAAGAAGACTCTGGAAAATATGAAGAACAAACCAATATAGCTCTAATGGCTCTTACATATTCAGACACAGAATCTGACTGATATTCTAGATCAGAGTTTGAAGAAGAAGATGAGGTATTCTCTAAACTATCTCGTGTCAATTTAATTACTCTTATTCAAGATATTATGGGTCGTTGTCAAGAAAAATCCAGATATGTGAAAATTTTAAAAAAAGCAATATGATTTACTGAACGATGAGTTAAAATCTTCTTAAAATTAAAAATGAAGCTTTAAAAATAGATCATATTGCTCTAGGAAAATAAAATTTTGATAAACCTCTTGATGGACGTGAAATAGCTCTTTATAAGTTTATCATGTCTGGCTTTAACAGGACAAACCTTACATCCATGATTTATGGTGTAAGTAGGAGAAAATGAGAGGGTCTTTGTTATTCTAAAAAAAGCTTTTAATCCAATGGATGGAACCTTGATTAAACCAATAGAACATTATTCTTAAAGCTTTGCTAAAAAAGGGATAGATTCCTATTTTGTATCTGTTGTTGACAAATCAAAGGTTCAGAAACATTTAGAACCTAAAACTGTAAAGTCAGAGGTTCTTAAGAAATCAGAACCCGAGACTTCAAAGTCAAAGGTTCTTAAGAAACCATAACCAACAACTCTAAAGTCAAAGGTTCTGAATAAACCATAACCTAAGACATCAAAGTCTAAGGTTCTGAAAGATTCATAACCAAAGGCTAAGATTTATTCAAGACATCAAACATTTAAATCAAAAGTCTTGAATTATTCTAAGCCTTACTATATGAAAGCTAAGGTTCAAAATAAGAAGAAGTCTGTCAGAACTAACCTCTAAGGACCCATATGCCTATGGGTACCTAAATCTTAAATTGTTTTTGCATCAGATTTACTTTAAGGGAGAAGCAAAGCAACAATCTTGATACCTGGACAGTGTCTGCTCACGACATATGATAAGAAAAAAGCATATGTTCCAACCCTAACTCTGAAAGATGGGGGAATTATAGAATCTTGAGGAAATTAGAAAGGAAAGATCATCGTTACGTGTACTATTGATAATTCCTCTATCTCTATTATAACATGATTGTCCCGTTTCTCAATTAATAAGGAAGTTTTCTATTAAATGGTGGATCAAATTTAATGAAGAATTACTTTCTTCAGCAAAGTTGGATGTTTGGTTTAAAGCCCATCCAATCCTTTGTAAAATTACCAGTACTATTTCAGAAGATACACATTCCTAATACATCAATCCAAGTTATTAGCCTTTTTGTTGGCTACTACAAGTCACCAAGACTTTATTATTAAAATGAAAGAAGTTATGTCTACTTTATCGGAATGTGAAAGTGCTTTTAACATATCTGATCACGCCAACAATAACGAAGACGAGTGATATGGTATTCCCGATATTTAGGGATAAGAAGTACTTTGAAGATTACCTACAACTATTGGATAAAATCAATTACTATGATGAAAATAAGATTCGTCATTATCACTATTAAAGAGCTAGTTATGTAACTTTACTTCTATTTGTTTAGCTGTAATCATAAAAGGCTACGTGTTTATCAATTTTTTTTTTTGTCTTGTTGTAATTATAAAAATCCACGTGAGTGATCTTTACCTTTGAATTATTTGATTTTTGGACAATTATCAGCCTTGTAGGCCCCTTGTTTGTATATATATGTATGTAGTTTTAAGGTGAATTTAATTTTCAAAAAAAATTATGGGTCATTTCCCTCTATAAAGTATAAAGAGGGATAAGTTTGTTAGCAAACAACATGAATTTAATTTTCTAAAAAAAATTATGGGTCATTTATCTCTATAAAGAGGGATCAATTTGTTAGCAAACAACGTCCGAAAATCCAGCAATTTGATTTAGAAACTCCGAACATTGCAATTCTTGCAAGTATACCTTCCAATAAGAATAATGTTTAAGTATAATATGTCTTCCATAATATAATCTCTGCTTTAATTTCTACTATGATATCATAAATTATATTTCAAAAAATAATACTATTATTCTATCATAAGAAAAATAATATTTATAATATTAACAAATTTATAATGTATCTCACATATATATTTCAAGACTCATAATCATTATCACCCTAAAATCATTTGATTGGTTAATAAGATACATAAAAATTAACATCTTATAAAATTTAATCAAAATATTTAATTTTGATCCATTTCTTTAATATAGATTTTTGATTGATATTAAATATTATAAATATAATCTATACGACTTATCGGATGCATGAGTTAACATCTTAATAACATTTGATCATATATATTCAGACACAATAATTAAATGTAAAGTAACCCCTTGTTTTCTAAAATAAAAATATTCTAAGGGGGTGTTTGTTTCGTGGATACAAATATTATTCCCGGGAATATGACATTGGAATTCACATATTCCCTTGTTTGTTTCAAGTTTTGATAGTTTATGTCTGGGTACTTTTTATTCCCAGGAATATGTTTTGTTCATAAATTTCTCCATTTTTATTCCCATGTCAAATGATGGGAATCTTATATTCCCATGGGAATATAAAAAAACCAACCATAACTTCCCACTCTCATGTTATTTTAACACATTTATTTTTAATTTTTTAATTTTTAAAATTTAATTAAATAAAACTTAAAAATATTCCTAGGAACTTTATTGATTTTGCCAAACACATTGATGGGAATAAAGTTCCTGGCAATACTATTCCTAGGAATGATATTCCCGGAATTATAATTTTAATCCATCAAACAAACACACCCTAATAGTATTAGTAAATTGAAAGAAAGAAATTGATGAGTAACCTGACAAAGGCATAAGTGAGTCATCATATCATGTGAGAGTCATAACTCTACCAATGCAATAATTGGTTTTGCTGGTGGTTTATGGAAGACAACGTCCGATTCCAATAAAAATATGCATTGTTTATTTGATTAAAATTTTTAATAAACTATTCTTTACTTTTAAAATCTGCGTTTATACATAAAGTTATCACTAAGATAAAAACTGATATCAAATTTTGATGTATTAAGTATAAATACTACTTCAAATTCTATTTATAAAAAAGTTCTATTTTTATTTTATTGTTTATTTAGACTGTATCATCCTGGATCAGATAAATTAATTATTTAATAAATCTAATAAATTAATCTTTTTTTATTAATAGAATTTGAGGGAGTATAAAAAAACAGAGATGCTGTGTGAATACTGTATTTGTTATCTTTGGAAAATTATTTATCTTTTAAAGGGTAAAAAACTAATTTCATCAACAGCTGCAAATGCATGTCCCAATTCATCCTTTTTGCCAAATGTTTGTTTGTTTTTGTGTCAAAAAACTTATAAACACGTAATTCTCAAGGTTTGATTGGTTGGGAAGAGAAAGGTTGAAGATAGAAATAGATAAGAGAAAGATGTATGAAATTAAAAATATTTGAAGTATTGTATGTTACAATTTTATTATAATTAAAATATTTCTCTATTTTTCAATAATACAATTTTATTAAATTATTTGAAATGGTCTTAGATCAATTATTTTATTTTAAAATAAAATGAGTACTTTCTATCTTTCATAACCTACACTCATTTCAAAATTATATAGAAACCAAAGGACATCATACTAGTTGTCATCAAAATTATATATATTCACAAAATGTCCTGTCTCAATTTTTATATTGACAAAATTTTACAACCAAAGAATAGTTATCTACTAGTAGTAGAATAGTAGATAAAGTATAGATTCTTATTCTTATACAATCACTCTACAATTTGTGATAGTGAATTCTCTTGGACACATGTGGAGCAACCTACCCTTTGATGTTCTCTCCTCCATCTTCTCTTTTCTCTCCCCAGATTCCTTAGCAAGAGCAAGATCCTCTTGCAAGAATTGGCACACATGTGGAACTTTCATAACCCAATACAAACCTCATGAGAATCCTACACAACCATGGTTCTTAGCACTTCCTATTCGAAATTACCAAAAACCATCTTGTTATGCTCAAAATCCCATCACAAACAATTGGCATGAAATTTCACTAGATTTCATTCCAACCCAAACAATACTTAAACCAGTTGCACCCATAGGAAGCTTGATCCTTTTTAAGGTAACAAATTCAACCACACTTCAATTGGTTCTTTGTAACCCTTTTACAAGACAACTCAAGTACTTACCTAAGTTGAATGTTTCAAGAACCAATCCAGCTTGTGGAATTGTTACAATTAAGGAAGCAAGTGATGTTTGTTACTTTCCTCGTTTTAGAATCTATGTCGCCGGGGGTATGTCCGAGGCTAAACACGGTGGCGCCGTTGCCTATGAAACAACCGTGGAAATGTATGATTCATGTGTTGACACGTGGGAGATTGTCGGGTCGGTGGCGGTTGAGTTTTCGGTTAGGCTAACGGTTTGGACACCAAATGAGAATGTTTATGTAGAAAGAACAAGATCGAAAACGTTGTATTGGATAACCTCGGCTAGGGCTTATAGTGTGATGGGATTTGATGTTGGAGATAATTGTTGGAGGGAATTTGGTGTGCCTCATGCGGATAAGCTTGAGTTTGCCACACTTGTGAGATGGAATGGAGGGTTGGGATTGGTTGGTGGCACGTGTGGTGGGAGTGTTTGTGTTTGGGAGATGAGTGAAGAGGATGATGATAAATGGTGTTTGGTTGATGAGATGCCATTTGAATTAGGGTTGAGATTGTTATGTGGGAAGAGAAATTGGGAAGGTGTTAAGTGTGTGAGTGATGATGATGCTATTTGTTTGTATAGGGAACTTGGAAATGGAATGGTGATTTGTAGAAAAGTAAGGGGGTTATGGGTATGGGTTTGGGTTGATGGGTGTGGTTATATTAAGGGGAAAAAAGTGCTTAATTGTCCTATTAGAGGAGTCATTGTTATTCCAAGTCTTGCTTGCTCATCTATTTTCTTTTGAATTAGGAACTATCTTGGGGTGTGATTGTTTAAGTGTTTTTTTTAGAGGATTTATTCATGTATGAACTTTTTTGTATTGAAAATAAATGCTATTTTATGAAAATCTATTATGTAGAAGTTTAATAATTGAAATGTCATGAGATTTATTCATGCATGTCATGAAATTTAATAATTGTAACATTATTTGGGGTTGATGGGTGTGGTTATTTGGGCTTATGAACTTTCCTAAGATAAATAGATACATGGCCTTATAGATTTTCAACACTGGAAATTGTTTTCTCTCCCCCCAACATGTATTTGTACCCCTACAGCTTCCCCAATTTTTATGGCCTTAACATTTTTGAAAAAACAAAACTCTTTCAGATTCCAACAAAATCAAATTTTGAAATTATTTATATAGTTTTGTTTTTGAAAAGTAAAAAAAAATTGCTTTTCCAAAATGTATTAATTTTTTTATAAGAGAAATTTTTATAAAAGCTAAATGATGTGTTTTTGTTTGATAAAGAGTTTAGGAAATTCAAAAAATTTAGAATTTTTTTCTTTCTAATAACTCATTTTCCCCCACTTTTTCAATGTAATATTTCGGTTAAATGATATTTCACCTTAGACCATTTGAGCGAATTCTAAATTTTATGTCTTTAATTTTTTTTTATTTCACTACTATAATATATAAATTTAACTTAATTTCTTGACATATGACTGCATAATCTCTTAGATGAATTATCTTCTTTGTCTATATCTTATGAATTTAAAAAAGTTATGTTTTTATAATTCATTTGTAATCTATTTTTGAGATTTTTAATTGGTAATGAATTAGAGAATTGCTTTTATTGTTCTTTGAGATTCTTTAGTATCAATCTCCTCGTTTTGGGACATTTTAGTTTTGGGGTCGACCCCGATAACAAAGAAGGAATCCATAAAAATGTGGGATCCAATATCATGAAAAAATACTCCTAATTAGACTATATCCCTGAGATTTAAAAAAAGGTTCATTAGTTGTAAATATGTTGTAATTGGATAAGTTATTAGGAGTATGATGGAACGAAAGGTCGAGAAAAGAAAGAAGAATGCACCAAAATGCAGCACCAAACGCATGTGATTGACAATCAAGAGATTACCCACCTCTTACAATAATAAACCGTGTTCATTTGTACTAAAATGATTAATTAATTAACAATTTCAAAATAGAAGATGATACTATAAAGTTATATAATCTATATACCTGCAATATAGTAACACACCCATTTAAATGCCTTTGTGCCTTGTTTTTTCCCTCTTTCAACACAATCAAAGACTCATATAAACTAGCAACAACAAAGTTATAAACAACAAGACCCTAATTATAACTATCAAGTGAATCCAAATCATCGAATTGTTTAATAAATCCTGTAAATACATTATTCTATATTTTTGGAAAGTAGAACTTCGCAAATGCGAGTAATATGTAAAGTCTAAAAAAATTAACAAATCTATGATTGTGGGCACAAAGTTGTTTGCGAATATTGACAACGGTTATCTCATCCCCTTTAAATACACTTAATGTTTCACATTGTTGGTCTTCTACAACTACTAAGGATTTACCATAGACAATCCAAGAGCAAACCAAACATCAAACGGAGTAAAAGAAACTATTTTATTCTTAACCTTAATTTCTTACTACGTGCATCTCATCTACTTACTAACTTCCATAATAAACCACTAGAGATTGAGAATTCATTGCATATATCAACACCCATTTAAATGGGATGGATGCGATATGAGCTCATTGAACTGGTGTTAAGCTCTCACTTATCAAGATATAGTTATGCCTCATACGTACTTAAAGTTATGAAAAAAATTGATTAATTTTGTTGAAAATAAAATGCAACAGTCCAACCAAAATAACAAAGCAAATAAAGAACTCAACATATGTCTCTTACTTACTTCAGTTTCAGTTAAATTTCTTGAAGATGCCATGTTTCAGCAATAAATCACTCAAAGCTAATAACAAAATAAAACCAAAATTAAATCAGAATCAGTACAACAACCTGAGATTGAGAATTTTACTAGATATATCCAATAACTAAAGCTGATAAACCCTTAAACGCACCAAAACAGAAAAATAAAGATATTTAAATGGTTACAAATATACCTCTTTCAATTTGAACCTAATAGATGAAAGATATCAAATCCTGGTCACTGAGTTGTTGGCTCCCATTTTGAACCTGAAATATATAGGAGTTACTAAAGAAATGAAAATATCATTTAAATCTCAAATGCAAATTCAAAAATTTTCTAAACATCAAAGTTGATTAATCCCTTATAAAAGATCATTATAGTTATCCCTCTTCAAATTACACGAGTTACAATACATAGGAAAGTTCAATGATCATATAGTACCTCTCTAGACCCATAAACAACAACAATCACTTTATATTAGCCACCTCAAAAATGGCTGAGCTGGTTTTATTAGAAGTAATTCATATTTATTAGTTGTACTATTTTCTTAGCCCCTAAGTTTGTTAGAGGGTATTTTAGTATTTTATCCTATTCTAGTAACCCTAGTTTTAGCTTATAAATAGGGTGACAATCATTGTAACTTTTATCATGTTTTTGTAGCCGTCATTCTCTTAATAGAATATTTCCGTTCATCATTCATTCTACCTTTGCACCAACAATTGGTATCTAGAGCTCCGGTTCGGATTCATTGGGAAACACGGGAAACACGAGTGAACGTGAGGTCTTGTGTGTTTGATTTTGATTCTTAGATTCGTGTTGAATCTTGAACAAAATCTGATCAGAATTTTAATTCTGTGGGTTGGGAAACACTGTGAGAAATCTGAGTGTACTGTGCAAGATAGAAAGATGAACGGAAACGGCAACATGAACACCAAACTTCCAGTATTTGACGGTAAAAACTGGAATCGTTGGATGATCCAAATGCGTGTACTGTTCGGTGCTCAAGATGTTCTAGATCTTGTCACTGATGGTTATGTTCCGGTAGCAGCAGATGCGACGGATGAACAGAAAAACGCGCAGAAGGAAGTAAGGAAGAAGGATCAGAAAGCATTGTTCTTCATTCATCAATGTGTTGATGTAAATGTGTTTGAGAAGATTGCAGATTCAACGACAACAAAGGCTGCGTGGGACACACTGGTTAGATGTTATGGTGGTGACGCATCAGTGAAGAAGGTGAAACTTCAGTCCTTGAGAAAGCAATATGAGAATCTCAACATGAAGAATAATGAGAAAGTTTCTGAATACATCTCCAGAGTGATTCTGATCACTAATGAGATGAAAGCGTGTGGAGAAACTCTTTCTGAAGAAACAATCATGGAGAAGGTATTGAGATCCCTTACCTCTCAATTTGATTACATTGTGGTAGCAATAGAACATTCCAAAGATCTGAGCACCATGAGAATTGAAGAGCTGCAGAGCAGTCTAGAAGCGCAAGAGTTGCGTTTGACTGAGAGAACTTCTGAAAGGGAAGTAGAGCAGCAAGCTCTGAAAGCAACTTCTGATAGGAGGTATCAGAAGCAGTCAGAAGCCAGGAGAAGATCTGATGGTGGTCAGAAGTCAGAAAGCTCAACCTCTGATAGACAAAAGAGTGCTCAGAAGGGAAAAGAGAAGTATGACAAGAAGAAGATCCAATGTTACTGTTGTAAGAAGTTTGGTCACTTTGCTAGAGACTGTTGGTCAAACAAGGAGAGAAAATCAGAAGAAGCAAATATATCCAGAAGTTCTGATGACAAATCTGTGCTATTGATGGCCTCTGAATCTGATGATATGGATCTGATAGACTGGTGGTATATGGACACTAGCTGTTCAAATCATCTTACTGGAAACAAGAAATGGCTGGTTGACTTTGACTCTGAAAAGAGGACAAAGATCAGATGTGCTGATGACAAATATCTTAATGCAGAAGGTATGGGAAATGTCAGAGTGATTCTGAACAATGGGAAAACAACATTGATTCAGAACGTGTGGTATGTACCTGGCATCAGAAGCAATCTGATGAGTGTGGGACAATTAATTGAGAAAGGTTTTTTAGTTAACATGAAGGACAATCTTTTGAAGCTGTATGACTGCAATCAGAAGTTGATTATGGAGTCAGAACAAGGAAGGAATAGAACATTCAAGGTGAATGTCAGAACTGCAGACTCAGAATGTCTTAGTGCAACAAGTGCTGAGAAGGAGAGTGAGTTGTGGCACAGAAGATTTGGTCATTTGAATTTCAGAAGCTTAAAACATCTGAATTCAAAGAAGTTGGTACATGGAATTCCTGCAATTAAGAAGCCTGAAAAGTCATGCAAAGTTTGCATGGAAGGAAAACAACCACGATTGCCATTTGCGTCAGAAACTGCTCCAAGAGCAAAACACGCCTTGGGAGTTGTACATTCTGATGTGTGTGGTCCATTTCCAGTAGCATCGATTGGAGGGAATAAATACTTTGTGTTATTTGTTGATGAATTCACAAGAATGACATGGGTATCCCTTATTAAGTTTAAATACGAGGTGTTTGATGAATTCAAGAAGTTCAGAATGAAGGCTGAGAATCAGAGTGGTCAGAAGTTGAAGATTCTTAGAACTGACGGTGGAGGTGAGTATAACTCCAAAGAGTTCCAGAAGTTCTGTGAGGAGAATGGAATTGAGCATGAGGTTACTGCTCCTTATACCCCTCAACACAATGGTCTTGCTGAAAGAAGAAACCGCACTTTGCTTGATATGGTGAGAAGCATGCTAAAGGAGAAGAAGCTTCCTCAGAAGCTCTGGGGAGAAGCTGTTGCCACTGCAACGTATGTACTCAACCGATGTCCTACGAAGAAGTTGAAGGAAATAGTTCCAATACATAAGTGGACTAGAGATAAGCAAAGTGTTAGTCATCTGAAGGTGTTTGGTTCTGTTTGCTATAAACATGTTCCAGAAGCTAGAAGACAGAAACTGGATGATAGAAGCAAAGTGATGATTCTGATAGGGTACCACAGTACAGGTGCATACAAGCTCTATTGTCCAGAAACCAACAAAATTGAATTCAGCAGAGATGTGATTGTGAAGGAATCAGAATTTTGGAATTGGGATAAGTCTCAATCTGATTCTGATGTTAGAACCTCTGAAGAAAGGTCAGAGTTAAGAATTTCTGAAGTTGGAGTAAACTCTGACGTTGATTCTGATTCTGATAGTGATTCTGACTCTGGAGAAGACTCAGAAGATGAAGGTGACTCTGATGACCCAGACTCTGATGGTAATCCAGATTCTGGTGGCAATTCAGACTCTGGAAATATGCCAGCCCCTGAAGATGATCAAAGCTCTGGAGGAAGTCAACCATCTGAAGCTAGAAACTCTGAAGCTCAAGACTCTGAACAAGTTCAGAGACCACAAAGAATCAAAAACATCCCCAGAAGATATGCAGAATTTGACATGCTGCAAGACACTGAAGTAGACTCTGAAGGAGAAGTTATTCAGTGTGCCATGTTAGTAGACTCTGAACCCATAAGTACAGAAGAGGCTCTTAAGCAGATGCTCTGGCTGAAGGCCATGAAAGAAGAACTTGATGTTATAGAGAGAAACAAGACTTGGAAGCTGACAGAACTTCCAAAAGACAAGAAAGCCATCAGCGTCAGATGGGTTTTCAAGCAGAAGTTAAAGCCAGATGGTTCAATTGGCAAACATAAAGCAAGGTTGGTAGCCAGAGGATTTCTACAGAAACCTGGGCTGGATTACTCTGAAGTGTTTGCACCTGTAGCAAGACATGAAACAATCAGAATGGTGATTGCAATAGCTGCTAACAGGAATTGGCCTCTAATGCATTTAGATGTAAAATCTGCATTTCTGAACGGTCCATTAGAAGAAGAAGTTTACGTGTCACAACCTCCTAGATTTGTGAAAAAGAATCAGGAAGGGATGGTGTACAGATTATACAAAGCTCTATATGGATTGAAACAAGCGCCCAGAGCTTGGAATCAGAAGATTGATTCATTTTTCAAGAAGCAAGGTTTTCAGAAATGTGAGATGGAGTACGGTGTCTATGTTCAGCATACTTCTGAAGGAAATATGACTCTGATATGTTTATATGTTGATGATATACTGCTGACTGGAAGTTCTGAACAGAAGATAGCCAAGTTCAAGAAAGTTCTGATGAATGAATTCGAAATGACTGATCTATGCAAAATGACATACTTTTTAGGGATGGAGTTCAGATACTCTGAGAAAGGTATTATTTTGCATCAGCTCAAGTATGAATTAGAACTTCTGAAGAGATTTATTCTGAAGAATTGTAAGATTGCTGTCACACCTTCTGATACAAATCAGAAACTGGATTCTGACTCTGATGGAAAGGATGTGGACGCTACAACCTTCAAACAGTTGGTTGGTTCTCTGAGGTATTTGTGCAATACCATACCTGATATTTGCTATTCAGTTGGGATGGTTAGTAGGTTCATGAGTAAACCTAAGTGGTCCCATTACCAAGTTGCTGTCAGGATTCTGAGGTATATCAAGGGAACTCTGAAGTATGGAGTATTATTTCCTTCTGGAAGAAAGGATGAGTCAGAACTTCTGAGTTATTCAGATTCTGATTGGTGTGGAGACAGAGTTGACAGAAGAAGTACGTCTGGGTACTTATTCAAATTTCTGGGAGGTCCCATTTCTTGGTGTTCCAAGAAGCAACCTGTTGTGGCGTTGTCAACTTGTGAAGCTGAATACATTGCAGGTGCTGTTACTGCATGCCAAGCTGTGTGGATTCTGAATCTATTGCAGGATCTGAAGATTAAAGTAAACAAACCTCTGAAGCTGATGATTGACAACAAGTCTGCAATCAATCTTGCCAGAAACCCAGTGTTGCATGGGAGAAGCAAGCACATTGAGACCAATTATCATTTTCTGAGACATCAAGTTCAGAGGGGAGTGTTAGAAGTTGTACACTGCAGCACTCAGAAACAGTTGGCAGATGTTCTGACGAAAGCTATCAAGACTGATCAATTTCTCAGATTAAGGGATGGAATTGGTGTTACAAGTTTTGATGGAATATGAATTAAGGGATGGTATTAGAAGTAATTCATATTTATTAGTTGTACTATTTTCTTAGCCCCTAAGTTTGTTAGAGGGTATTTTAGTATTTTATCCTATTTTAGTAACCTTAGTTTTAGCTTATAAATAGGGTGACAATCATTGTAACTTTTATCATGTTTTTGTAGCCGTCATTCTCTTAATAGAATATTTCCGTTCATCATTCATTCTACCTTTGCACCAACAGGTTTCACAATGAAAAAAAACTTAATAGTGAGATATTTTGAACAAATTCACAATTGATTTTTAAAAACAAATCAAAAAGGAAAAAGTTTGAGTGTAAAGATAAAAATATATACTCATCAGCTTTTGATATAACACAAATCTTTATTTGAATTTGTTGTATTTAAGATAACATAACATATCTCTACTAGAATTTGAGCAGTTGAGCCTTTTAACCACGCTTGGTTTATCTAGTTCAATAAAGATATATCAATAAACTTTTTGATCCGCTGTCGCACACAGGTCAAAAACGAGTAATAAAATATAGTAAACGGGAAGCGACACCTCAAGTATCGTATCACAAGGACTCTTGAATGTTATAACCAAACGAATGGAAAAAAAAGGGTTTTAAAGCTTCAAAACTTAAATCGAAGATAATTAAAGGTAAAAGCAAAATTAATAAATAAGTCAATCTATTGTATCGATTTCCGACTTATCATTGATTCTTATAATTTTAATTCCCTAGCGGATTCAATCCCATTCAATTATAATACCCACTGACAAGCTCAAATTAGTATTATATGATGTATGTTCCTAATTTCTGAATTAAGCAAACGGATTTAAGCAGACGCGAATTAAGCAAACGTGACTTAATCAAACACGATAACGAAAAAGCTACGGTAACGTGATTATAGTTAAGGATCATACAAACAATCAAATTTAATCAACTCTATCCTATAAGAAACAATCGAATTAAGCAAAGGAAAGTGATCGAATTAAGCAAACGAGTTTATAGGAAGAATTAAAAAGAAATTGGAATTAAATTGAAATTAATAAAAACCTCAAAATGGAATTCGAATACAACAGATCAACTCTTTGGGAATTAGCTCTCCATGAAATCTTCTAAGCAATATTGTATCATCAAAATTCAGAATTAGGATTACTATAGTAGTGAAAGACCTAATATAATAAAAGGCAAATTCGGGCCCTTATAGGATCCGGCCCGAAAATTACAAAAACTGGCTCAAACTAACTATTTTAATTAAGTCTGAAACTTCAACAAATTATTCGACCATTCTTAATTCCGAATTTGCTTTTCACTTCAACATAAAAGTTATAGATCTCTCTCTTAGCTTTCCAACGACCGGTAGCACGCCTCGATCCGATACTCCTAGCTCCAGTTATGAATTTATTCGTGCAGACTGCTAATGCTGAAAATAAACTGCGAAAAATAAATAAGTGTAAAAATAAGATAAATTATAAAAACACATTAAAAGTGAAAAATAACTAAACTAAAATATGGAAATGCATAAGTATAAATATAGATGAATGTTCATCTAAATGCACTGATCAAATTCCTCCACACTTGAACTTTTGCACTCCGAGCAAAATTTAAAATAAAACAAAGAAAACACAAATACATCATTAGTTACTCATCCTAGGCTACAAGTCTTCCTCGGTTATGTTTGCATCGATAGATACTAATCTTGCACACTAAGGATATTATAGGAACACTAATCCACAATTGTACAGTCATAAACCTCCTGAATACACAAATCAACTCGAATCATGTTATTCTGTTAAAGCCTAACTTACTCATCCTTCTTTTTGCTCTTTTTCATTCAGGCGCAATCACATTAAGCCTGTTCTCTCCACACATCCATAGCAAGGCGACCGGTTAGTGACTCTGATCCTTTTTGCACGGGATTCTAGTACTTACGTGACATAACCCTTTGCTTACTCAGTTGTAGTTGTGGGGGATCAGACCCTAATCTGCCCTACCAAGTCCAGCACCAGAAACCGCTGAACCAACTGACAACGAGTCTTATTTTCAATTTTTTTTGAAGGTTCTACATCCGTTGGGTTAAGTGACCGGGTGAGGTTCACCAAACTTAGAAGGTGCATTCCCTTTTCTTTTTCTTTTCTTTTTCTTTTTTGGAACACTCACTTATATTCATCGGTTTCCCTGCGTAGAGTGTGTGTGAGATGGTGCTGACTGCTGAAATAAACTACTCAAGAGCTGTTAGAGGATGAAAATGTAAGGCTAAAACATAATAAAAATTCAACTCAATTTCCATATGCAGGAGACTTACGATGTTAAGACGATATCGATCTTGTGAATTTTTCCCAAGTCTCCGTAAACTAATCTCAAATTAGTCAGTCTATAGCCTAAAACTTTCAAGAAGATGCATTTTTTTATTTTTTTATGACTGAAAACAAACAAAACACTAACAAACACAAAGAAAACAAAACAAATAAATGGTTCCCTTCCCAACACTTAAAACATACATTGTCCTCAATGAAAGAGCATAAATATAAAATAAGAGTGAAAGAAAGGAAAGAACACACCCGAGGAGTCAAGGCGGATAAGTGATTGCATAAGCAGCCTTTCCCAAAGAGAGTTCTTCTACAGTCTCTTCTTCCAAAGTCGGGTTCTCATGTAGTAGCTTTGGGTAGTGTTCATTGACCTTGAAATTTTGATTAGTGCATTCGCCTTGTATTCTAGGATCAAAGAAGAATCTTTGATAAGTAAAAGTGTTGAATGGGCACGTGAAAGTGATCTCCTTTTTCATAATATCAAGAATCAAAGGATTACGGGGTTGCCTCACTACTTTTATTTCATCTTTAAGTAAGATCCTATGCATACATATGGAATGACTCATATCACGAGTGTCAGCTAAGGTCCATCCAATTCCCTTCTTATGTTTCTGCTTAAGTTGAAGCTTTGATGAATAATATGAATCCTCGGGAAGTGGTTTAGACTCTACAGAATATGGTTGTTCAATGGATGGTATGTTTGGGGCAGCCAGAATGTCAAGAGCTTCAGCTACATAAACAACTTCATTTACACTGTCACCCAGCAAGGCGACATCAATCTCAGCACAAACAGCACAAAGGTTAGTGTTAGTACAATCATCACATGAGTAAATATCATCAAAACCAGATAAAGTTGGAAAATCAGCTGAAAACAAATTAGAATAAACTTCATCAACAACTTCAGAAACCAACTCTATTTGAAAAACAGAATGATTTTCCTCGTCAATCTTCTTATTTTTCAGCACTCCTTGTGATAAAGGGATTGATGATACATACTTTTTTTCAACCTCAACAACAATAGAAGGTTCAGGTTTATTTTCAAGTGTTACACTAACAATGTTTTTATTTTTTTTCTGGGGTTGTTTCTGTAACCTTTCTAGATCTCAATGAAATCGCACTCACATTAGCATTAGAATCCTTTGGATTGACAACTGTTTGAGCTGGAAGCTGGTTCGACCCTTGGGCTTGCATGTTATTTATTTGAGTAGCAAGTTATCCCATTTGCGTGTTCAAGGTCTGAATGCTAGAATCGGTCCTTTGTTGGAATTGGAGATTGTTGGCGGCCATTTGTTTGACAAGTTCCTCTAGTGAAGGTTCAAAAGGTGAATAGGTGATTACTTGTGGAGGGTTATATGGTGGTGGTGGAATGGGTAACATCAATTGCTTCACTAAAGAGGTAAGTTCATCAATTCTAGTTTCTAGAGTCTTGTTAGAAGAAGAAACCTGGATCTCATTCACACCTTTTGCTTGGACCATAAAATTATCCCTTGTTATGAACTGTTGGGAGTTAAGTGACATGTTCCCAATCAAGGATTTGGTAGCCATAGGATATTCAATATACAAAGCATTATAATCAACATCAGGGACAACAAGTTCTCTCAGAGTTCTTTGGTCAGCCATGTTAAACTTAATAGAAAAGAAAAAAAATCAACAAAATAATGAGAAAACACAACTAACTCAGCAATGCAGCAACAAATAGGGAAATACCGACAATGTCCCTATTAAGTAAAAACAATTGAAATACGAAAAAAACAATTAAAAATAAATAAATAAAAGATACAAAAACACAAAAATTAATCTAATAACGTCAATTAAGAATTTTGAGAATTTTTGCGGAATTTTTTGAAACTACCAAAACAGAAAATAAATCATAAATAGAGGCTTTTGATTACTGATTTTTTCCTAATGAATCGACAAAAAATCAGAATAATCTGAGACAATTTGTTTAAAAACAGTTTTTTTTAATCCTAAACCGCAAAAAGACTAAGACACAAGAAGTTTAGAGAAAAAAAAAATGCTAAAACGCAATACCTAAAATTATAATAATGGTTAAGATCTACAAGAGTCCCCGGCAACGGCGCCAATTTGATCCGCTGTCGCACACGGGTCAAAAACGAGTAATAAAATATAGTAAACGGGAAGCGACACCTCGAGTATCGTATCACAAGGACTCTTGAATGTTATAACCAAACGAATGAAAAAAAAGGATTTTAAAGGTTCAAAACTTAAATCGAAGATAATTAAAGGTAAAAGCAAAATTGATAAATAAGTTAATCTATTGTATCGATTTCCGACTTATCATTGACTCTTATAATTTCAATTCCCTAGCGGATTCAATCCCATTCGATTATAATATTCACTGACAAGCGCAAATTGGTATTATATGATGTATGTTCCTAATTTCCGAATTAAGCAAACGGATTTAAGCAGACGTGAATTAAGCAAACGCGACTTAATCAAACACGATAACGAAAAAGCTACGGTAACGTGATTATAGTTAAGGATCATACAAACAATCAAATTTAATCAACTCTATCCTATAAGAAACAATCGAATAAAGCAAAGGAAAGTGATCGAATTAAGCAAACGAGTTTATAGGAAGAATTAAAAAGAAATTGGAATTAAATTGAAATTAATAAAAACCTCAAAGTGGAATTCGAATACAACAGATCAACTCTTTGAGAATTAGCTCTCCATGAAATTTTCTAAGCAATATTGTATCATCAAAATTCAGAATTAGAATTACTATAGTAGTGAAAGACCTAATATAATAAAAGGTAAATTTGGGCCCTTATAGGATCCGGCCCGAAAATTACAAAAACTGACCAAAACTAACTATTTTAATTAAGTCTGGAACTTCAATGAATTCTTCGAACATTCTTCATTCCGAATTTGCTTTTCGCTTCAACATAAAAGTTGTAGCTCTTTCTCTTAGCTTTCCAACGACTGGTAGCACGTCTCAATCTGATACTCCTAGCTCCAGTTATGAATTTATTCGTGCAGACTGCTAATGCTGAAAATAAACTGCGAAAAATAAATAAGTGTAAAAATAAGATAAATTATAAAAACACATTAAAAATGAAAAATAACCAAACTAAAACATGGAAATGCATAAGTATAAATATAGATGAATGTGCATCTAAATGCACTGGTCACTTTCCTAACTAGTTTATCCACGCGTTTCAGTTAATTAGATCCAATTTGGATATTTTCCCTACTTATATCTCCAAGGCATTTTCTGACATTACTTTAAATACTATTTATTCTCTGCACAAGTCATTGTTATCTTTATGTGCAACCTTTGGTATTACTTGGATTACCTTTTGGACCTTTACCTCCGAGCAATTATGGCAGGATTGTCCCACCTCTCGGTTAATAAGGAAGTTTTATATTAAATGGTGGATCAAATTTAATGAATAATTACTTTCTTCAACAAAGTTGGATACTTGGTTTAAAGTTTATCCAACCCTTTGTAAAAATACCATTATTATTTCCGAAGGTGCATATTCCTAATAGATCGACCCAAGCTATTAGCCTTTTTGTCAGCTACTACAAGTCACCGATAATTTCTTTAACGGAATGTGAAAGTGCTTTTAGCACATCTGACCATGCCAACGATAACGAAGACGAGTGTTATGGTATTCTCAGTATTTAGGGATACAAACTACTTTGAATATTACCTACAATTATTTGATAAGATCGATACTTTGACGAATATAAAATTTATCATTATCACCATTAAAGAGCTATGTGTTATGTAACCTTACTTCTATTTGTCTTATTATAATAATAAAAGACTATATGTTATCGAATTTACTTTTGTTTGTATTATTGTAATCATAAAATTCATGTGGGTCATATTTATCTTTGAATCATTTGGTTTTGGGGCAATTATCAACCTTGTAGGTCACTTATTTGTATATAGTTTTAGGGTAAATTTAATTTTCTAAAAAACTATGTGGGTCATTTCCCTCTATAAAAAGGGACCAGTTTGTTAGCTAACAACATTAAAAAATCCAGCCATTTGATTGAGAAACCCCGAACATTCCAACTCTTGTAAGTATACCTTTAAATAAGAATAATGTTTATGTACAATATGTCTTCAATAATTTCCGTTTTAATTTTCACTTTGATATCATAAATTATATTTTAAAAAATAATATTATTATTCTGTCATAAGAAAAATAAATTATCTTTGAATTATTCGTGTGCATGCTCTCGTGACCATTTTTCTTTAATGACCGGTAAAATCTTGTCTATTAAGAACATTCAACTAACTTCTTTGGTGATAGAAGAAACCAGTTTTGTTTCAAGTGTCCCAGAAGCTCTATTAACACTTGACCTTTTTGCTGGCACTTTGGTGACTAGAGGAAACACACCAATTTTTTCTAAGAATGTCTCTTTACCTTCATCATCAAATCTTGGCCTAGCCACAACAACTAAAAATATGACCTTATCAATGTAGTTTTTGTTCTTACACGTACGATATAGATCAACCTCATTTGCGATAAGATAATAGTTTGATGAATTTTTAGATAGAAAAAACCATTTTGATTTACGTGAACAATGTTATACATAGACTTAAATCTTAGATTATTCAAATAACATTGAAGATGTAGGCTGAGCTTAAAAACTTGTATAAATTTTAGAGAACACCTCGCCATCCTAATATATTTATATGGATAAGGTTGATCCTTCACCTAGAAGAATAAAAGACAATAAATGTATTTTCTTTGAAAAATACAACAATGCTAAAAAAAATAAAAAAAAATATATACTATGACAAATGACCTATAAATAAAATAAAAAAACTCTACAAAATCAAAAGAAGAAAGAAAGAGGTTGTTACCCTAAGTCCTACTCATTCTGAAAGCATGGTAATCATAGAGGTCTTCTTAAAAAAATTCATTTTATTTCATCACCATTCATTTCATCTTTAAGGTGTTGGAGGTTATTCTTAAATATTTTAAAAACTTCAATTATTTTTTAGTGAGCTAATACAAACAAGCTTATATTTTCTATTTTTGCTTACAACTCTTTTTTATTTATTTTTAAATTTCATTTCATCTATTGAACATTTTTGTAATGGTGTTTTTTACGTTTTTTTTTATTTACATTTTGTTAATTATTTTTATTTTGGGTTAAGCCTCTATGTAGTCAAGAATCGGCAGTGGCGAAGCCAGATAAAAAAATTTGGGATGGCCGCTAACGTAAAATAAAGATTAGAAATAAAATGTAAATAGTATTTTAAATAAAACATTAAAGTTAAAATAAATACAAAGTTAATTACTAAAAATTTAAATTACATGACTTAAAACTACCTTAAAGTAATGCTTTACGCGTTTCGAGTGACTTGAAATCATCAATAATTGACTCCGAACTAATGCTTGCACTAATCTTCCTTTCAATATATACTGTCATGCTATCTCCAAGAAACCCATCATCCATCTTGTTTCTCAACTTAGTCTTAATAATTTTCATTACTGAAAAAGACCTCTCAGTTGTGGCCGTAGAAACGGGAAGAGTCATGATAAGACGAAGTAGTCTATCAATCAAGAAGTAAGTTTCAGCCTGTCCAGATGCAACCAAACATGAACATAGTTCTTGAATAGTTGATAAATTATTCAAGTTTGATGCTTGACGGGCAACAAATAGAAAATGTTGGAGTTTAAATTGCAAATTATTCTTCTCTTGATCACTAAAATCCATAGGATAATATTTTTCAACTAGAGAACAAATGGTATCAATGCTAAAAGCTTTACATCCATCCTTAAAGAAGAAGAAAAAGTTAACAAATCCATTGCCTGCTCACTGAATCTGCTATTCAACTCTTGTAACTGTTTGTCAATGGTAGTGAAAAAGATTTCAACTTTAAAGTAATGTTGAATTGTGACTTGATTCTCTTCAAGACGGGAGCGTCCAAATCTTGTTGTTGAATGAACATCATTAAGATCAGGAATCTCAATACCATGCTTTTCACAAAAAGATACCACTTTAGTAAACAATATATCCCAACCATTTTCTCTCAAACCTTGAATAAGATGTTTTGTTGAACGAACCAAGTTCATAACATTAACTACATATTGATTTTTTTTGTAAGGCTTGACAAAACATATCTGTTATTCCCATGATTTCTTTCATCAAGTGCAAAATAAATATAAAATCAAATGCCTTCAAGTAATTGTAATAACTATCTGCATCCCCACGTGTAGCATAACTCCCTTTATCTTTTGCATTTTTTTTTTAAACTAAACAAGTTGCTTCATACATGTTTATCAAGCTAGAAATTGAATCGTAATGTGATCCCCAACGAGTATCTCCAGCTCGTTTCAATGTACCAACTTGATTTGCACCTTTACCAGTTACAATCTCATCAATCTCTAACAAATAAGCAATTTCTTCTAATTGGGAAGCTTGTAACTCATCATGACGCTTTGTAGAAGAACAAACAACATTCTCAATAAAGATCAGCTTCTCAAAAAATTTATGAACAGGTTTGACTTCTCTTGATGATGTAACTAATGTAAGGTGCAATCGATGAGCAAAACAATGAACATAGTATGCATAATGACAATCCTTCATAAAGAGGGCTTGTAAACCATTCCATTCTCCTCTCATATTGCTAGCACCATCATACCCTTGGCCACAAATGTTAGAAACATCAAGGTTATGTCGAGAAAGTATCACATATTGCTTCCTTAAGAGTTAAAGATGTGGTGTCTTTAACATGTGCCACATCAAAAAATCTCTCTTGTATTAAACCAACTTTATCAACAAATCTTAATACAAGAGCCATTTGTTCCTTTTTTGACTCATTACGAGCTTCATCAACAACGATACAAAATTTGGAATCACCAATTTCCTCACGAATACTCTTTTTCACCCTACTAGAAAGAATTTGCAAGAGCTCTTTTTGAATTTGATGTGAAGTATACTTGCAATTTTGTGGAGCATTTTCCAACATAACTTTTGCAACTTCATCATTGTAGGATGCTAAAAGTTTCAATAACTCAAGAAAGTTACCTTGATTTCTTGATTTTCTACTTTCGTCGTGACCCCTAAAAGCACAAGCTTGTAGTGTTAACCAACGAACAATGTCAATTGAAGTCTTGAGTCGTAACCGGTTATTCATTCTTTGACTTGAACTTTGCACTTGAATAACATTTCTAATATGATCATCTTGATTCAACAAGTCTTGACAAGCTTTCATTGCATTGTTGTGTGGTGACACTACGCCAAATAAGGGAAAAGAGGGCACTTTTTTTGGCCTATAACAGCGCTTTAAAGCGCCCTCTAATCTGGCGCTGGCATAGGTAAAGACATCGCTTTTTTTCCTGGTGAAAGCGCTCTCTAAAGTGGCTCTTTAAGCCCTTTAAGGGCCACTTTAGAGGGCGCTTTTTAAAGAAAGCGCCCTCTAAAGTGGAAACTTTTAAGGGTTTAGAGGGCGCTTTTACTGGAAAGCGCCCTCTAAAGTGGAAACCTTTAAGGGTTTAGAGGGCGCTTTTACTGGAAAGCGCCCTCTAAAGTGGAAATTTAAAGGGTTTAGAGGGCGCTTATTTTGGAAAGCGCCCTCTAAAGTGGGTGGTTATTTAACATTTACATGCATCACATGTCTCTGTGACCATATTCTCATTTCAGGTTATGTTGCAGCCACAAGAGGTAACCAGAAGAAAATGGCATACAGCTGCTTGTTATAATTCACAAGAGCAACTAAAGGTTCTTTTTATGCTTTTATAATATTAAAATACAAATACTGATATATGCTTATTGTTTATATGATCCTCTTGCTATTTGAAATGTCATGAACCGAAACCACTGCTACTCTAATTGAAATGTATAATAACCACTCTCTTTCATTTATTTGTTTATAATCAATCAATTACAACAAAAATGCAAGTATGCTGCTAGATTAGAAAATCACACTGTTTTGGTATTTTTCATATTTAACAAGACCAAAGAGCACAAAAATGAATTGAGTTGATTCAGAAAAAAAAATATGAATGTGAATACATGAGTGAACACTAGCTGAAGTGCTACTCGAAAGGAAACTTCATCTGAAAAACTGTTGTATTTCTTCAAGAGTTTTTCCCTTTGTCTCGGGGACCCAAATGGCAACAAATCCTGCTGTGAAAATACACACTGCAGTATATATTGTGAAGGTTCCTGATAAAAACATAGTTAATGTGTAATATCTAGGAGATTTTGAAAACACACACTGCAGTATATATAAACAAAAAATATATATAAAAATAAACAAAAAAAATGTTCAAAAAATATAACAAACAAAAAAATTATTATTACCTTCAAGTAGAATGATATTGAAACAACCAAAAGACTCAAAGCCATTGCAGATGAAGAAACCTACAATAGGAGATTTTGATTAATCTCTTATTACCCTCCAAACAAATAGTAATGTGAATGCAAAAATTATCGAAAAAGCTCAGACTCACAATAAGTAAAAGCCGGCGACCTGATTTGTCTACTAACCACAAAGTTAAAATCGTAGCAAGAACCTAAATGACATGTAAATATTGTTCAGATTATGGTCTGGTAAATATTGTTTAGTTGATGAAATTTAACCCATAATGCCTAGTCTCCATTGCTAGCATTGCAACACAATAATTATTGTTGAGAATACTCAATAAATGTATGAACCAAGAAAAATGAAACCAAAAATGAACAATAGCGAACGTCAGAAGAGAAACCAAGTAATATGAAGATTAGAAAAATACCTATGGTGTCAAAATCGAACAGCTAACAACGAATTAATAGAAGGAGGAAACGTCGTAGATCTAACAGAGGTGGAAGGAGAACGCCTTAGAAGTAGCGAAAATCGTAGCAGTGAGAACCCTAACGTGAAAAAGAACGAAAATAACAGAGAGTGAAATAACAAAACGCGCAGTATGTTATAATTTTAATGTTTACTAAAGGGGACCTTAGAGGGCGCTTGTGGAAAAAAAGCGCCCTCTAAAGGGGGCCTAAGAGGGCGCTTATGAAAGCGCTCTCTAAGGCTTTCCAAAAACGCTTTATAAACTGGAAATGCACATGGACTTATAGAGCGCTTTTTTAAAAGCGCCCTCTAAGGGTAACCTTAGAGGGCGCTTTCTGAAAAGCGCACTGTATTGTTGTCCCTCTATCTCCTCCTTATTTTTTCGCTTCACCTTAGAGGGCGCTTTATTACAAAAGCGCCCTCTAAAGTGCGCTGTCTATTCCAGTTGTTCGCTCCTTATTTTTTTGCTTCACTTTAGAGTACGCTTTTGTAATAAAGCGCCCTCTAAGGTGCGCTGTCTATTCCAGTTTTTGGCATAGTGTGAGCAAAGATCCTTCCCTATGTGTTTAAGAAAGGAACAATGTTTTCCATTCCTAACTTTCTTCCAATTTCTAAAACCCATAGAAATAAAGACAAGTGATCCGGGACGTCCACTTAGTTTTTTGCTAAAAAGGTAACATGGTAAGCAATATGCGACATCTTCAGATGGTGAATATTCTAACCGTGATGGAAATATGCTAAATCAAGTATGTTGAAACCTTCTCGGATGATCCTCGTTACCGGACAAAGAATAGTTTTCTAAATGAATTTGATATGGACCCAATTTTAGATAAGCTCTTCGTATTGCATCCACTTGATTTGGTGGATATTGCCAAATCGGAGGACGCTTTCCAGGATCACGTTCCAAAGAATTTTCAAAACCATGATGCTCTTCAATTGTTGGATTCTCAAGAACTGTTTCAGATTCGGATGTCGGGATTATAATTTCTTCATCTCTCTCTTCTCTTTCAATTTCACATGCTTTCCTTTTGAAAAAAGAATCAATTTTCCTACTATTCATCTTTATTCTTCCTATAATATCATATCAGATCCAAAAATCAATTTAGAGAACATAAAAATTAAAAGAGAAAAAAATTAATAAACTTAATTAATCAACTTTAATCCGTTTTCAAATACCGGTAACTTCACTATTAGAAATTAGCAGCAACAATGATTAACAAAATTTTATTACAGTGTATAACTATATTTGTAAATTACAGTGTTATGAATTGGCTTAATAAACCTCATATAGATTATTTTAACACATCAAGAAAGAAGAACCCTAAAAATCTCAAAAACACAAATCAAGCAATCACTTTAATTTGTTACTTTTTATAAAAGAAGAATGAATAAAGTTTTTTACCTGTTAGATGCCGATCACTTTAATCTGTTCCGATTCCGGTGCCGGTAGCAAACCCATATGAGAAAGAAAGGAAAGGTAGGAGTTTTTTACCTTATCTATATTTTAACCTAACTTTGAATGAAAAATAAAAAATAAAAAATAATTTTAATTTAAAATAAGGATGTTTTAGTAATTTAATATATATGAATTAAAAAAATAAAAAGTTGAGGGGTGGCCGTGACCTTCCCACGTCCCCCCTCAGTTCCGCTACTGAGAATCGGTGAAGTGTTAATTGATATTTTCTTGATTAAATTGTTATAACATTTTAAGGATTTTTAAAATAAATTGTTTTAATTTAATATCTTTGATACCTAATTTGAACAGATAGGTTTTAATACTAGTATTTTGATTTTGAAAGTAGATACATATGAAATATGCATACTTTAATATGGATTAACTTTTTTTTATATATATAAGGGTTAAATATACACCATCCTCTCCTTTGTAATATTAGGGAGTTTGAATTTATTCCTCTAATTTTTTTTTAGATTCTCTTCCTATAATGTTTAGATTCTTTGTGTTTGACCTCAGGTTAACTATTTTAACTCAAGTTTTTTTTAAAAGTAAACAATAAAAATAAAAAGTCACGTGGGCAACCACATAGAATTTAAAAAAGATTCTAAGTTGAAATAGTCAAACAGGGGTCAAACACACATAATCTAGACATTGTAAGAGGAATCTAAAAAAAATCTTACATGGGATAAACCGAAATACGCTAATATTACATGAGAGTGACATATATTTAACCCAAGAGATAATGAGGTTAAATATCTAAAATTAGAATTTAAGTCCATAAAATAGCTTTGCACTAGTAGTGTTACATGCGTTGATTTGATGCACAAACCTCGAAAAAGTAATAACTTTCTTAGATGCATAGTAACTAAGTTGTGAAATCCTCAAACACTAGATAACCTCAAAATACTTTGTGTGTTGCAATATTCTAATACATGCAAGCTGATATTTTCACTAAGTTATATCATGAGCTACGTTCTCTTTTGATTCCAAATTCAATTTTTATTTTCATTATTTACTTTTAAACTTTACATTAACTTTGTGACAAAAAAAAATGATTCCTTTTATTTTTATGCAAACACATCATTTTTGTTAAGAATCTTAAAATTATGAGCACCTCAATATTTGTGAGTTCGATATTTTCATACTACTTGTTGACAATGTATGCTTGCACTTGCAAACATAGTTAACCACACAACAGCCAATCTAGGGACGAATGACTCAAATTATTTGACTATTATGAAATGTATGATCAGATGAATAAATGATGGGAGTGGATGATGGAACAAAGATGATTTAGGCATGCAAACACACAATAAAGAAAGCGAATTAGATAACATTTAAAAATAATAAAAATTTATTTTTTATTTAATAAAGAATAAAGTTTACGGATGCCAAAATCAAATTTATCAACAAGCCATAAACCTTAAGCTCAGGATTGTTGCACGCATAATCAAGTCTTATTCCACTAAGTGGGGTCGACTACATGATCAACTTTTGCCATAATGTTCTATCAATGACCATACTTTTGTCCAAATCGTTAATGTCGACATCTTTTCTAATAACTTATCTTATAGTTTATCTAGGTTCTTCTCTGCATATGTAGTAAGAAGGATATGAAAATGATATAAGAGAAACAAAAATACTGGATAATTTTATTCATAAGAATATGTCCCTTTTGTAGGCATTACAAAGTGTAACCGCTGTTTCCAGTTTTCCTAAAAACTAGCTATCCACTAACCAACTAACAAACAATTCCTAAAGACCAGGTTTTAGCAACTGCCATTAGTTTTAAACAGAAACAATTCTAAAAACAAATAAATAAATCTTAACACCATCCCTTAAACTGATATCTGCAGATACTATCAGTTTAGAAACAAGCACAAACTTCTTTCTTTATTTTGTCTCCATTACCGAACAAACTCCTAGCATACTTCGAAGCTTGAAAAAGGCAGCAGGCTTTAGGGGCTTGGTCAAAATGTCTGCAACCTGATTTTCACTCTTACAATAAATCAATTTAATTGTTCCATCATTGCTAAGATCTCTTAGAAAATAATATTTCACATCAATGTGTTTACTTCTACCATGTAGTACAGGATTCTTGGAAAGTTTGATTGCTGAGTTGTCGTCACAAAAAATTGTGGTAGCTTCAACTTGTTTTGACCGTAGCTCTTCAAGAATCCGTCTCAACCAAATAGCTTGACAAACACAAGCTGTTGCAGCAATGAATTCAGCTTCTGTGGATGACAGAGTGACAATTTGTTGCTTCTTAGAAGACCATGAAACAGCCCCTGTCCCCAACAAGAAAGCATAGCCAGATGTGCTTCTTCTATCATCTTGATCTCCTGCATAATCACTATCCGAAAACCCGAATAATTCCAACTTTTTACCTTTCTTGTAGAACAACCCAAAATCTTTAATTCCTTGTAAATAACGAAGAATTCTCTTGGCAGCTAACAAATGCATTTCTGTTGGACTCTCCATATATCTGCTTATTAAGCTCACAGAATACATTATGTCAGGCCTCGTTGCTGTTACGTACATTAAGCTGCCAATAATTTGCTTGTAAAGTGTGTTGTCCACTTTCTTTCCATCATGATCTTTGTTTAGCTTCAAGCCAAACTCGGTTGGAGTGCTTACAGGATTACAGTCCTGCATTTTAAATCTGTCCAAAATATCTTGCACATACTTCCTTTGGGAAATAAAGATCCCATAAGTTGATTGCACTACTTCTTTGCCAAGGAAGTAATGCATCATACCAAGGTCAGACATTTCAAATTCACTCATCATAGATTTCTTGAATTCTTTCATCATGGCATCATCATTTCCAGTAAATATAAGATCATCAACATATAAACACACAATGAGCATTTTCTCGATATCTCCCCTTTTAGCAAAAAGTGTGTGCTCATATGGACATTTATGAAAACCCTTTTTCAGAAAATAAGCTTCAATGCGACTATACCAAGCTCGTGGAGCTTGTTTTAGTCCGTAGAGAGCTTTCTTCAATTTATAAACTTTATGTTCTAATCCAACCTTTACATAGCCAGGAGGTTAATCGACATATACCTGTTCTTCCAAGTATCCATGCAAGAATGCCGATTTGACATCAAGCTGGAAAATCTGCCAAGATTGTAGTGCCGCTAATGCAACCACTAATCTGATTGTGTCATGCCTTGCAACTGGAGAGAAAACTTTTGTGTAATCAATCCCATACCGTTGCTTGTATCCCTTGGCGACCAAACGAGCCTTATACTTGTCAACTTCGCCCTTCTCATTTAGCTTTGTTTTGAAAACCCATTTCACACCAATGGTTTCCTGTCCATTTGGTAGATCACATAGCTCCCAAGTATCATTTTTTTCTATTGATGCAATTTCTGCATCCATAGCCTTTTTCCATTTTGATTCCTTGATAACAACTTCAAAAGTAATAGGATCACAATCTGAAAAGAGAGCAAAATGTGTAAGTACATCCTCACCTTGGTCAACTCCAGTAACCTCATAATCTTCCATCCATGCAGGTCTTCTTCTATGACGTTGAGGCCTTTGTGATTCCGCTACAAGTGGACTTTGATCGGCTATAGGAACATTCTGATTTCCTTCTACTACTTGCACATTTTCCATAGGTTTCTCCCTTTCCTCATTATCATCGCAGGCTATTGGGATATATTGTTTAGCCTCATCTTCTTTCCATGACCAGGTTGCTTCTTCATCAACGACTACATCACGGCTAATGACAATTTTCTTGGTGCTTGGATTGTATAATTTGTAAGCTTTTGATGCATCGCTAACACCAAGAAATATGCATTTTCTCCCTTGTTGTCTAGCTTTTTTCTCTTATGATCTGCAATATGAGCATAAGCGATACACCCAAAAACTCGGAAATAGTGTACAACTGGTTTTCTTCCGCTCCATGCTTCTTCCGGTGTCATATTTTGAACAACAAGTGTGGGACTTCTGTTCAGTACATGTATGCTCCAGTTGACAGCTTCTGGCCAAAAACTTTTTGGAATACAACTCCTTGACAAAATGCTACGCACCATATTCATAATAGTGCGATTTTTCCTCTCACATACGCCATTTTGTTGGGGCGTATAAGCTGCTGTAAGCTGCCTTTTGATTCCATGAGTCTCATAAAAATTTGCAAATTCATGTGAACAATATTCTCCACCGCGATCTGTGCGCAGAACTTTGATTGGACTGCCTACCTCTTTTTCAACCAATGCTTTATAGCTTTTAAATGCTAGAAATGCTTCAGATTTTTCTTGCAAGAAATAAACCCAGACTTTACGACTAAAATCATCAATGAAAGTAATTATATACCTCTTGCCTCCATTGGAACATGGAGTAATTGGTCCGCATATATCTGAATGAACAAGCTCTAGTGTAGCCTTTCCCCTCCATGATTTTCCTTGTGGGAATTGATTCCGGTGTTGTTTGCTAACGACACACTCTTCACAAACTTCAGAGGGGATTGTGATTTGAGGAAGACCTGTCACCATATTCTTTTGTTGTAAAGTCTTTAACCCACCAAAACTAAGATGCCCGTAGCGAAAGTGCCAAAGCCATTCCTTTTCTTTTAACCTTGCAGAAAAACATGATTGAGTATTGTCTTGTAGATACAATGGAAACATTCTATTAGCTGTCATGTTCACTTGAGCTATCAAACCCAATTTTTCATCTTCAATTCTGCAAACTCCATTTTTGACATAGATTCCATATCCCTTTTCTTGAAGCTGACCAACACTTAGTAAATTTGTTTTCAAATCTGGAACAAAAAGAACATTAGAAATAGTTTGAACATAATCTTTTTTTGGTATGAATGCCAATTGTTCCTTTTCCCATGATAGACACAGTAGAGTTGTCACCAAATTTAACAGTGCTACGAAATGATTCGTCTAAGTCAGAGAATGCCTTCTTATCGCCACACATATGATTGCTGCAGCCAGTATCCAAATACCACAAGTTTGGTTGAATTTCTTCCTTCACGTGACACACCATTAGAAGAGACACCTCTTCCTCTCTTTCTGCAAAGTTGGATTTTTCTCCTCTTTAATATCTCAAATTTGTTCTGCATTCTGACTTGTAATGGCCATACTTATGGCATCTGTAGCATTCAATATTGGACTTGTTTAATGACTTTGTTAATTGATGGCCTCCACGTCCTCTTCCTCTTCCTTGAAAATAACTTTCTTGATGCTGATAATTTTGTTGGTTCACCCGATCATAGTTATTTTTGCCTCATATGCCTCGATGTCTTCCTCTATCTCGTCCTTTATCACCTCCACTAGATATGGTGTGATTTTCGGATACGGCCTTCAATGCTTGTTCTTCTTTCTCCTGCTGGTTAATTTTTTTCTCATGAACCAACAAGGAACTTTGCAATTCATCAATTGAAAGTTCATCCACATCATTTGCTTCTTCTATCGAACAGACAACAGAATTAAATTTTGGTGTCAAGGATCGAAGAATCTTCTCAACAACGGTGACATCTGTTGTCTTGTCTCCATGCATCCGCATCTTATTAACGATAGCCATCATCCTTAAAAAGTAGTCTGTAACTGACTCTCTTGATTTCATTCGAAGTAATTCAAACTCCGAACGAAGTGATTGAAGCTGCTGCCTCTTTGTTCTTGTTGTACCTTGGTATTTCATCTTCATGGAATCCCAAATATGCTTTGCAGTGTCCTTGCAAAGAATGGTTTCCAAAATTGATCGGTCAATTGCTTGGAAAAGATAATTCTTTGCTTTGAGATCCTTCAGCTTTAGTCCTTCCTGCTTCGTCTTTTGCCCGTCTGACAACTCAGCATCTATTGCAGGTTCTGCTACGCCAGAAACAACAACCGTCCAGTATTCTTTGGATCTCAAGAAGTTCTCCATGAGCATGCTCCAATGGTCATAGTGACCATCAAAGCGTGGAATAGCTGCTTGCACAAAGCCATTTTCTGAAGTCATTTGTGAGAAAAAAATTACAGTTTTTCCTGGTTCTCTCCCTCGCAGTATTTTTTTTCTCTCACAGCAATCCCTCTCACGTAACGAGGCTCTGGATACCACTGATATAAGAGAAACAAAAATACTGGATAATTTTATTCATAAGAATAGGTCCCTTTTGTAGGCATTACAAAGTGTAACCGCTGTTTCCAGTTTTCCTAAAAACTAGCTATCCACAAACCAACTAACAAACAATTCCTAAAGACCAGATTTTAGCAACTGCCATTAGTTTTAAACAGAAACAATTCTAAAACAAATAAATAAATAAATAAATCTTAACAGAAAAATGCTGGAAGATTTGCAGTTATGATAAATGAGATATGGAAGAATATGAATGATCTTATTTTTCACAATGAGTATTAGGAAGCCCCTAAGCTTGGTTGGTTAGCTTTTCACAAGTGACAAAAATGACTTATGGCCCAAAAAATTCAAGATTCTGAAAATGCCCAACATTATTCTATGACTTGGAATCCGCCAAGGGAATGTTGATTGAAATGTAACGTGGATGCCACTTTTAATAAACACTGTGGTACTACTAATAAAGGATGATGTGTGCGTGATAACCTCAAGAATTTTATTATTGGTGGTGTGATTTGGGATTCCGGTACTCTCTCCATTATTGAAGCTGAAGCTTTGTCCCTTAAACAAGCAATCCATGGAGTTATCATTTGCATATGGAGAATGTTATTTTTGAAAATGACTCCCCAAAAGTAGTCCACCTCATTCGTTCCAATCACAATAGTAAATCCAAATTTAATTTTATTATCAATTTTATTAAAGTTTTATTATCTATTTAACCAAACTTTAAGGTAAAATTTATTATGGTTGTCAATTCTCTTGCAAGGACAACCAATTTTTGGTCTAGACTCTATTGCAAGGACAACCAATTTTTGGTATAGACGTGTTAGATTTAATTCGATTCCTTCTTATATTAAACAAATTTTGATTAAAGAAGTGCATTGAATTTATTTTGATAAAAATATAATTAACTTTATTCTATTAATTAATACGTCTGAAATAATAAATCCGACCATTCCTTTGAGATGAATGAAAACGAGTTTTCAATTGAATATGAATGTCAATTTGTTTTGTTAACATGAAATGTTTATAAAAGAATTAAATAAAACACAATGTAATAAAAAAAATAGTACAACGGCAATGCATTGAATTAAATAATTTGAAATTAATTTGTCCAGTTATGATACAAGTTAGAAAAAAAAAAAAAAACACGAACAAGACAGTGAATACCGGAAGAACAGAATTGTAGAAACACAAACCCTAAAGAACAGTAGAAGCAGAAAAATGGATATTGGAAAAGTAGGTGAGCTGAAAGAATTCATAGAAGCATGCAAGTCAAATCCTTCTCTTCTTCACACTCCTTCCCTTTCATTCTTCAAAACTTATCTTCTCAGTTTGGGTGCCAATATCCCTCCACAACCCAAAACGGTACTTGTTCCTTTTTTTTCTATTTCTTATTTTCAATTATTTACTGCACACTGTTAGTTGCAAAATACTTGTATTTGTATGCAGGAACCTGTTGTTGTTGATGATCATGACATTATAGAATCTGATATTGAATTGGATAACACTGATCTTGTTAAACCTGATAATGACCCTCCTCAAAAGGTATCTATTATCTTATTTTCCCTCTTCATTTCAATCTTCATATAATATATGACTCAATTGCGTTTACAGATGGGAAATCCTTCTGCTCAAGTAACGGAAGATCAGAGAGATGCTGCTCAACTCGCAAAGTCAAAAGCACTTGATGCTTTATCACAAGGCAATGCATTTCACTCTTTTTTTCATTTACTAGTATCTTTCAATTTTCAGATTATTTATTTTGTTATCTTTATTTCAATTTTCCAGGCTATTTTGATCAAGCCCTAGATTTACTCACAGAAGCCATTTTGTTGAATCCGCATTCCGCCATACTTTATGCCACTAGAGGTACTGTCTTATGAATCTTCCTCACTCACATTCCACACCTTTATTGTCTGTTTTACTTTTACCTTGGAACCTCAATTTCTTATTTTCAGCTAGTGTGTTTATTAAGTTGAAGAAACCAAATGCTGCTATTCGTGATGCTGACACTGCCTTGAAGGTTCGTTTGTTTTCTAGCTTGTTGCACACGAAACACAGCATTAAAGAAATTTCTGTGTGATATCTATGTGTTTACTCAGAGGTATATTATTTATTCTAGATTAATCCTGACTCGGCGAAAGGGTATAAAATACGGGGATTGTCAAGGGCTATGTTGGGACTCTGGAGAGAAGCACTCAGTGATCTTCATGTGGCTTCAAAGATAGACTATGACGAAGAGATTGGTGTGGCACTTAAAAAGGTAATTTTCCTACTTTGTTCGGAGGAAGCCTGCAAATTAAAAGAGTCCTTGTCCGTTTCTTTGTTTCTAATTATATTATATTTTTATTTTTTACAACACAGGTTGAGCCTAATGTCCACAAAATTGAGGAGCATAGGAGAAAATATGAACGCTTACGGAAGCAGAAGGAGCAGAAAAAAGCTCAACCCAAGAAGCAACCACAAGATGAAGCTCAAGTAAGTATAATACATAGCTCTATCAATTCCAAACAGCAACTCTCCATAATTACAAAAATATTGGTGTCGTACTCCTGTCTGTTACTTATAGCTATTTTCTGCACGACATTTTAGGTCTTAGTTGGAGTTTGTCGCATTTGCAAAATGGAATTTCAAAAGAAGCTGATAACTTCAATTTTTTTGGGCATTCTAGTCATGTTCTAGTTTTCTTAAAGTAGATTTCTCTAGACTACTATTTATTAATGCTACTCCTGCAATATAACAAAAAAAAAATAATAACTCCGAATTTACAATTCATTCTATTGTAGTTACCCAATTATATTAATCAGATGTCATAAAAGTGATGACAATGGAAAGTTGTTGACTTCCTCTATATGCACTTAAAAAACAAGGCTATCATTGATATTTTATTTCTGAAATTCCTCATGCATGACCTTTTTGCAGGATAAAGACGCATTCTCTGCTTTAAAAGATGGTATGCCCTTATATTTCCCTCTGCCTTATGAGATTGAAATTCCCAAAATCTTTTTGTTGAATTGCCTAACCTCCGGTTAATGTGAAAAATATACTCCATAGTGTACATCTGATCTTATTATTGCATCATGCTGTTCACGACACTAAAAAGCTCTCATAGAATAGAAGATTTAGTCTGAATATATGTCAGTTATTATTCTCACCTGCCTCACAGCCTAAAAATTCATATGAATAATGACTACATTGACATTGTTTAGGTCTGTGTTTGCCATTGTTTTTTTTTTGCATTTAGGGGTATCTCAGATTTTCAAGAATAGATAATGACTAGTATTGGATCTTCTGGTTGGATATTTAGGCATATATTAACTTAGACCATCAAATGTTCTTTAGGTGATTTCTAATGAAAAATGACAGCCTTGCTCCACGCATTTAATTCAACATTTATTGGCAATATATTGTCATGGTTGAAAGACGAAAGGTCTGATAAAATTAAGGGGTTTTTCCTTTGTTTGCTGTGTTATGGTAATGCATACATATTGGCTTGAATTTTGATAAAGTGCAAACCATACTTGGTTGTTGATTTGACGAGTAGATTGCAAATTTGGCAATAGGATATAGCGAGGAAAGACAATATATTATATTGTGTGGAAATGTATTGCCAAATTAGCTGTAAGTTCATGTAACAAATAATCTTAACAAATACCAAAAGCTGAACCCTTGAGAGTAATTTTTCAGCATGCTGATTGTGACATTTTACTTATATTCTTCAAAAAATACTGTCTATTTGTTTTTTGTTTTGTTATTCCTTTTTGCCACATTGTTTTTCTTCCCTTGAACTATTTTTTTGTTGTCGACAAGTTGAGCTATTAAGTTAAAAGGCATCTTTGAGATTATATTTCTGCGTGTAGCCATTACTTGGTATTCAAATTGAGACTTGGATGATTTATCAATTAAATGACCTATTGCTTTGGTGGCCTTTAAAAGGGAAAGTGATTGGTATTCACTCTGTTGGTGAACTGGAAACAAAGTTGAACGCTGCAACAAAGACATCTCGGTTGGCAATCCTGTACTTTACTGCAACATGGTGTGGTCCTTGTCGCCACATTTCACCACTTTATACAAGCTTGGCTGAGAAGTATCGGAGAGTGGTTTTTTTAAAAGTTGATATAGATGAAGCAGTGGATGTTGCTGCACGCTGGAAGATTAGCAGCGTTCCAACATTTTTCTTTGTAAAAAATGGCAAAGAGGTCGACAGTGTGGTGGGGGCTGACAAAAATACACTTGAAAGGAAGATTGCTCAACATGCCGACCCTCTTTAAGTTCTTACCTTAGTACACTATGATGCTATATCGTTTCCATGCCGTCTCTTCTGTTTACATGCCCATAGCGTCTTACAAAATTGAGAGTTTCACATATGTTTGATATTTCTTTTCGATACTGGTTTAACAACTGTAATAATGGAAAAATATATATATTACGCATGAGATGGTTACTTATTTTGAGAGTTGTTGAATTATAATGTTTAGTTTTATTTGGTCTTTTTTTAGACGAGCTCCTTGTTCTTATGAAGTTTCATTCTCGTATTTGACTTAATAATGTGAAATTGGTTATAAAAAGAGTGTTTTTTTTTTATTTTAAATTTTATTATAATAGCTCGTTTCATCTGATTACGAGCACTAGGGTTTCAATCCAGCTTTCAGTAATAACCTAATGTTTTCTTTCTTGTAAGAGAAATTTCCATTAGCGTAAGAACTGCCATTTGCTTTTTATGGGCAGCAAACTCGTGACCTTCAACAGAATATTATGTGACAGCTTGAATATGATAGTAATAATACAAGAAACAATGTGATCACTATGACCTCAGTCTTTTAAGTAATAGGTTATCCAAATAAATTGGGGGTAGTAAGTGATTCATTTTCTTTCATTTTTGGAGTAGAATCTCAAAACCAAGTAGAAGAAGAACCTGTATAGAACACCCCAAGCTAGTAGGATTAAGATGTCATACCATAGGTTTTCCATTGTAATATCCATTGTGGACAAGACATCTTCTCCTAACAAGCAGTTAAGGGGAAGACTGGCATTGTGGTGTTTACTGGGCTTCACATCTCCTAAAGGTCCCGGGGATAAATCTGCTTTGTTTCCTGTATAGCAGCCTCGATCGTTCTTGAATTCATTTATCAGCAATCCCTCAAATGGGTATTTAATTGCAGAAATATAGTGGAGCCACTTCCAGTATCCAGGTATCTGAGTTCGCTTGAGGAAGAAACCACAGGTCAAAAAGAAGAGTGCTGTTGTGGCAATGACTACTGCATAACCCGTTATGTAACTAGGCACAAGTGCGCTGACAAGCATCACATACGCATTGGTAGTAATGAGGGAGGCAAAAAGTATCATCCAGAAATTGAATAGACTGCTTTTCAAGTGGAGCATTAATTTGGTTATGACAGCAAATGTGAGGCCTTGAACAGCAAAAAATGGGAGGTAAACAATAAGGGAAGACATTACGTATGAAGAAGCACGGTAAGCATTGTGGGATGTTTCCCTGATGAAGATGAACCTTTCCATGATAAAAGATGGGACTGCATCATTGGAAGAAAAGAAAACAAGGCACACTGCAAAGATGTAGAAATTAAGGAGCCTATTGATGTCTTTGAAAGTAGTATCGCCCAGGTTATTGAAAATGGTGGATAAGACAAGTGCCATAACAGTCAGCACAATCTCACGGGAGGCAAAGAGTTCTGGAGTTCGAATTACATTGAGTAGCGTTCGCCATGAGAGCACTGCAACCTCACGCATCCATGGGTTTGCATACTTGGCTCCAAGGTCCGGCTCATCAAGCACTTCCTCAATCTCAAACTCTTCATATGATGGTGCATATGATGTTGCAGAGTACTCCATAGACTGGCTAACATCCGTCTGCGCTTTTTGGTGATAATAGGGTTCCTGATAAGATACAGACTGTTGGTTAGAAACAAAACTTCTTGGTCCTGATAAGGGTGTTTTCCCCGGTGTCCATCCCGGAGTTCTTGCCGGAGTCCATGATGGTGGGCGACGCGGGGTTCCTACTACACCATTGTAAATCCAGACAGAGAAATCTTTGGCTGAGAAATCTTGGTAGAACTGAGAAGCTAAACGTGGATAAACACCACTGGTCGCTATGTTCCTTGGTGTTTTAACACTTCTCCTTTCAAGGGAGTTATCAAAATTCTCGTCATCATCATCGTCCTCATCATCAAGACCGAACTGTGAAGAATCAGGTTGTGGTGTGCCAGCAGTGAATCCTTGGCTGCGCAGGCTAATCATGTGTTTAGATGCTGGGGTGTTCCTTCTGTAATTCGGAGGTTTTGGAACAGGGGTCATGGCTGCTATGTCAGGCTTATGGCCATCATGTTGGTATTGGACAAGAGGGTCAAGTCCAACAGTTGCTTGATCATATTCAGTTATAACATCTAGAAGATACTCAATACTGTTTTCTCCATCAGGTACAGGTCTTCCAAATCCGGATAGGTGAGTCTGAAGTGCGTCTGGCCTTCCCATGTATATCAATCTTCCCCTATAAATACACAAGCTAATATGGTCAAATATATATATTTTTTTTCATTTTTAAGTAACCTCATGCATGTCATAAATAGATACAGAGTTACTCTTTGTTGATGTTGATTTTTGTATCAAGCTGAGATCCATTCAACTTATAATTTTAACTGCAAGCTAAAAATCTCAGAGTGATTTTTTTTCTATGTTTCTAGCATATATTGGTTTCTAACTCTATCATGTCGTAACTGTATGCCATAAATATTTTTTTGTGTGTTCCCTTATGACGTAACTTTATAAGTCAAATAACATTATATCAGGCTTTAACAGCTTTAAGAATACAGGTTCTGAAATTTTCACCTTGCGAGGACAGTGATCTTGTCGAGGAGCATTTGAATTCTAAATGAAGGCTGATGTATGGTCATGAGGACAATGCTACCACCCTGAGCTATGTCTTTAATCTTTTCAACTACACTGTAAGCACTTGTAGAATCCAGACCCGAGGTAGGTTCATCTAAAAACAGAAGCGATGGCTTATGAATGATCTCTATGCCGATTGATACCCTTCTTCGTTCCCCTCCCGACACTCCTCTCCTTCCTTCGTCGCCAATATAGGTATGTGTAGCACTCTGAAAGGTCATGAAGTCATTAGTCTGTCATTTTATGTCTGTAGGTAAAGTCCGAGAGAATCACAAAGTCTTATTATCATACCTGTAAACCCAATTTATCAAGAAGCTCGTGCACCCTTTTCTTTTTTTCGTCCCTGGAAATAGAAGGAGGAAGCCTAACTTCTGCGGCAAACATAAATGTTTCGAAAACTGTCAGCATAGGGAAGAGCTGGTCATCTTGCATCACATAAGAGGACACCCTTTTCATGTAGCTTGTAGTTACCTGCATAATTAGAGTTTATATCAGATTAAAAGTATAATTTTTTTTTATATCAGAATTGAATGCAGCAATACAATGAAAAGGGTTGAGTTAATATTTTACCGGCTTTCCATCAATTCTAACGGACCCTTTTAGACTCCCTCTAGCAATTCGTCCGGCCAAAGCATCAAGAAAAGTAGATTTTCCAGCACCACTAGGCCCCATGATTGCCATAATTTGACCTTTAACTGCCTGGCCAGAGATATCATGAAGAAGAAATGTTTCTTTGTTGATCCAAACCCCATCTTTTTTCTGCTTCTTTATGATACTGTATGAGAGGTTAGTGAATTCGAGGCCATAGCCAGGAATGGATTTCTGGGAACTCAGTTGGTTCCCATTTGTTGCGGTTCCTGGTTTATGGGAGTCCATGAGACTCTCTAGACTTTTGTTTGTGCCATCCCTCTCTAGTCTCGCCATTACAGTATCAATCACTTTTGGCACTTGTTTGATTGCTGCTATTAAGGGACTTTAAAGCACTAAAAAAGGGGTTTAATACAGACAAAAATGTGATGGTTAAAATGAAGATATTTGAATAGCATGAACTCTGGAGTATAATAATAATATAGTATATACTTTTGAAAGAGAAAGAAACCATCAGGCGGCAATCTTGTTGAGATACATTTTTGTTTCCTTTGGGTTTGTCGTTAAATTTGCTTTGAATCTACCGAAGAATGACGTAGTTTTGTTTCACTTCAACTGTAACATATAGAGCTGGCATGGCAGCTACCGATCATGTTTGTCAGCTTCTGCATGTATTTGTCCCCAAACTCTAAATAACTTACTTAGAGTTTCAAGGCTGCCTTTAAATTTAATTCAACATGGATCTACTCACTCCTCCTATTCAACTTATCTGTTTTCTTTTAAATATTTGCCTATATCATATTTGTTATTTAAAAATAAATATTATTTATTGTTGTTCCGTTACGGAATTAGAAATGGACGGTGAATTGGTGATTTGTGGAGGATTACAGTGGATTTGAGTTTACAATGCGGTAGAGAGGGAGCTTTGAGTTTACAATGCGGTAGAGAGGGAGCTGACCTGCAAGGTTAGCACTCAAATGCTCAAAAATGTAAATTGAATAAGAAATTACGTACCTGGATTATTCATGTTTGTTCTTTATATAAGCAATTATAATAAACCGTTATTTGCTAGGTGTGAGATGCAGATAGTCGTTGGATGTATCTGGGACTTGGATCACCTGTACTTGTTTGTAGGGTAGCTCTCTTGCGCTAAGAAAGTTCTGGAATGATCACATCCCCTTATGAGTGGTCGGTTATAGACCATTACGGTCGGTTCAGAATAATTATCCCCAAGCCATTGTTTCTGCATGGCAGTGCAATGGTTTGTCGTTTTTGCATCGCCTACCGATCACTCTTCCAGCTAGATCAAAAGAAGGTGTTTCCGTTTCTTTGGAATTACACCTTTAATGTCCCATGCTTCAATTTTCTTTTCGAAAGTATCCTCGTTATGACCATTGGGAACTAGAACACTTGAGCGTTGTGTGTAAGTGGCTTGGACAATTAATAAGGTTTAGTATACCATCACCTAATTTTTGGAGAGTCATTTTTTCATTTCTTTGAGGTATCTTTCCAGTTTCGTTGTTATCTCATTTTCTTTGATATTTCTCTTTTTTGTGCTTGGAGAAAATTACATACACTTTGATTGAAAAGTCAAAGGAAGATGTTAAAGCTTCATGGGCGGATTCTGTTTATTCTTCAACTATTTCTATCTTTGTTTGAGAGGGTAATCTTGGCGGGGTATTTTTTGATATTGGTCCATCTTCAGATTGAGTGTATTGACCCGCAACGAGGATCAAAGAATTTGTAATGAGTATGGTGATTGTGTCATCCCTTTCTATGAGTGTGTTTTCCTGATCCTAGGTCTTCGACCGCCCTTCAATTACTTCTAGATGAAAATTCTTAGACACCTGATGGTTGCTCAGTCGCAGCCACACCTTGCGATTTGCGTGTATGTGAAAGTCTTCTAGTATTGGTGCGAGTATTTGAATGGAAAACCCTATCCGATCCTTTTCTTTCATCTCTTCAAAGTCTATTGTGGCCCTATGACCTAGGCACAAAGTCGTCTTTTAATTTCTATGGTGTTGACTGTTTGTGGCTTTGGGTCTTTTCTAAAAAATTGAATTGTTTTGAAGACTGATTATTCCTAGTTACTCTTATCTGCTCGGAGGCTCATGTGACATGATGTGTTGTCGGAGGTGGATCGAGGGTAAATATACAAAATTGTTTCCCAAGTACTAAAACAAGAGTCATTTCTTGATGGAAATGGGTTGTATGCTTACAAAGGGGATGGCCTCTCTCAAGAAGAGTTGTATTTGAAGATGCGACTAAAGAGTTTCGTCAAAGATCAGGGTTACCCTAGGGGCGTTAATCCTCAGGATGAAACCGCCTGGAAACACTTAAAACGCCTCACTGATTCCCGTTTACTCATGGATGCCTGTACTAGGGAAGAAAGGAAGTTTTTTTGTAAGTCTCGAAAGCTCTTGGCCTTTTTGCCTTCAACTTTGTTAATCATGACGTATTTATTTTGGTAATGATTGTGTGCAAATTCAATGAAGGACAAAGAAACGCTCCATCTTTTACGACATGGAATCTGCCCAGGAAGAATTGTACCGGGCCTTTCCACTACTCTAGAGCCCTCAAAAGGTGTTGTTGCTCCGAATGTACCCCATCGACCACTACGTGCATCAGATCCTCTGATCCCCATGTCGTTGACGGGGTCGGGCCCACACCCTTCTAAGAAACGACAAGTTCCTTCTTTAGAGGAGGACTGCTCTTATTAGCCATCTGTCCGAGCGTACCCTTGAGAAAGAATTGGTGACTCAGGCGTGTTACACTCGACGCACCTCTACTGCTTTGTCCCTTTGTGGAACCAATCGTTGGGACGCTATTTTGTCTGACCAACAATGCGACTCTTACTAGGATAGGTGATGCTTTACTCCCCCTTAATCTCCCTAGCTCTGTTGTAGAACATGCGACTCTTTTGGTGAGGGTTGTAGCGAGGAATGACAAGCCTCTAACTTCTGCCCGAGCTACTTTCACATCTACTAAAGCAGATCATTTTACGACAAAAGAGATCTACGTCTTAAGAATGCTTCATTGGCTCAACGTTTAACTGATTGTTCAACTTCCATCCTTGGGGCCGTTTCATAGTCTTTTGAGAATGCCTTGCAACAAGTGGATCATTTTCATCGTCCTTTGCGTATTTAAAGGGAGCAGGCTCAGCCGAATCAGATGCTCAAAGAGGGGAAGGTCGTTTCCCTACTGAGGTAGCCTTCCATTTTTTGTCACATCCTATGTGTAAAGTATATATGTAATGGAGAAATAAATATGTTTTTGTTTTTACCTATTTGAGGTATGTTCGTGTGATTCCAAATGCGGATCTCCGGATGATGTGCAAACTTACAAGGTCTTCCCTCAAAGTTTATTGGAAGTCTCTAGTGAAAACCCGATCCAAGGTCAATATGTGGCCAACCCGCCGCGATCTCTGGAGTGGCTAGCTACCAGAGGGCGGTGAAGTGTTATTGTCGTTTTAATGGTTTTGCCACTTTCTCTCTGTGTGTGCTTTACATTGAGGGGAACTGATTATTGTAGTCGCACACGCGTGGCATTTGTGACAACACCCTTAAGTCTTTGTGTCGGGCCTTAATCCCTTCGTTCGTACCCCAAACACGCCATTACCTTACACAGTCACAAAGAAATGAATATTTCAAAATTTTCAATATTTCGTTAATAATTTGGAATTAATGCTACATTTGAGAGAAAGTTGATTATAAAAAAATAATGTCAGACACGAACAATAGAAAAACATAACCAGGTGGACTGGCCATCACTTATTCTTTGTGTTTTACTTCTCGTTGGATCAACCACTTTTGGAAGGTGGAACGTTCATGCTTCTGATCTGTCTGATAGGGATGCCACGTTGATTTCCATCATTTTTCCTTCTCCTTGATATCACTGGAGTGCTTGATGTATTATCTTTGCTCCTTCGAGATTGACATTGATGGTTACCGACTTTCCTTGAAGATTATGGTATTTGAGCTTAAGATGGACCGTTGAGGCTACAACATCCAAGGTGATTGCGAAGGGCCTTCCAAGAATGCAATTGTAAATGCTCCTTTAGAGAACTACAAGGAACTGCGAGCTGATAGACCAACCATATTTCCCATCTCCTACAAATATATTAAACTCGATGTACTCCAATGGACAGGTTGTCGTGTCGTTGAATGCCTGCATATCTGAGCCTTCGTACGGACATAGGCATCCTTTCTCGATACCCATATTCTCAAACAAATAAAAGTACATGATATCACACGAGCTACCTCCGTCGATTAGAATTCGGGAGATATCAAAATGTCTGATCATAACAATTCTCACTAAAGGGAAATTTTTTGTTTGGGATTCCCTCGACTTTCTCACAGTCTCATAACCCTAGAATTGGTCGGTCGAGGGTTTTAATTGACGTACCTCCATCCTTCTTATGGACGCCCAACATCTCGGCGTTCTTTCTTTGCATCGTTCCCTTGTGCTGGTTGGGAATATAAATACAAAAAAAGTCTAGAAGGGGAGGAGGTTGAATAATCCGACCATCCTTTTAAAATAAAAAATAAAAAACTTTGAACACAAAATTAGAGTTTTATGGGCGGAAGCGAAAACAAAATAAGATGGAAGCTTAAAAGCTCATCAATATGATTTCTAACTAAGATATTTCAATGTTATCACTAAAACATGATCCTTACATGGACATAAACAAAATAGGATAATTCAATATGCTTGATTCACACAATTTAATATCCCAACATAGACATGTTTTATTATCACAATTGACTTAAGAACTATTCAATAGGTTTGATACAACACAAACCTATGTTTATACAATAAACCGCTACAAGCATGATCTAACATAGTTTATATATAAACTATGCTATGATGTAAAGTTTACATAATAAATGCAGAAAATTAAAGAGAGATAAGGGAGAAGGAGAGTACACAAGAATATATACTAGCTTTGTGCTATCATCCTCACAAACACCTACTCAAGTATTCAATGGTTTAAAATCATTTGTAAATAATCATTTTTTCCACTATTTTCAAGAGTTAATGTATAATTATTATGATGCAACGAACTATCATCAATCCGAATGCTAATAGCCACACTGTATTACCCTACACACATGTCAAATCACAATTCCTTCTGTTGATGTAGATACTCAACTTCCACATACAAGATCATTAATGATCTTGATATGATAATCTTGCTATCCATGATGACTTGCTTCAAGCTTCATTTCTGCAACATTCTTTCCCCGGATCTAATGAAGACTTGCCTAAGTGATTACCATTAGCCTTGGATAATTGGATAAATCCCAACTTTTTCTGCAACAACCTTCACATGATTTCATCAAAGTCTTCAATGGAGTATAAAGATATTATTCTCTCTTTGATAAAAACACACAACCAAAATCCATGTCCAATAAATGATTCTTCCACCTAATACACAAAAACACAACTTGAAAGAAAAACATTAGATTCCCTAATGTACCTTTAGTTTATCTCTCACACTCAATCTTTATAGTTGAAGATCCATAATAATGGTTCTTAACAAAGGTTAAAGATGATCAATAATATATGAAGAATCTTACACACACATAACTAGTTCTCACAAGATCCATATTCTAGGAGGTTATTCACAAGGTATCAACAAAGAGATAGGTGTTGGTGAATTAAGAACACACTTGGTTCTCTCAAGGTTCTTGGCAAAAATAGGTTTTTAGGTTCTTGGTGAATGTTCAAAGATTGATCAATTCCATCAATTGATTATTCAACTCACTCTCTTAATTTTTGTTACCACACAATTTTTAGAAGTTGTTACTTACTTTCTCTTGTGTGTTTAGTTTTCATGAAACAAAGAAAAAAAATTAAAAGAGACGAGAGATATTGGTGCAAGAATAGAGACACACTGAAAACAATGAGTTTTATCAAATCATAAAGTAGTGATTTGAATCAAAGAAACAATAACTTGAATCAAAGGTTGGAAAGGAAGGAACAAGGCCATGATTTGAGTCATGTGTGTCTCATGATTCGATTCATGAAGAGCTGTGATTCAAATCACACTATTATATGATTCGACTCACAAGACTTCATGATTCGAGTCACACTATGCATGACTTGAATTAAACATCTTTGCAGCCATGATTTAAGCATTCTAACTTATGATTCAAGCAATACTTAATACATTTATATAAAAACATAGCTAGGCTAAAAAAAGGAGACATTTTCATGGATAAAACTATCAGTGGATGGTGAGGTTCTCAAAGGTATAAAACTAGTCATAGCCGAAGCAAACAAATACAAATGATTCCAAAAAAAATGACAATCATGAATTAAACAAACAATTCATATTCATATAATTGACAAAGTAAAAATACGCAATAAATCAAATAATGCATATACATGCAAATTGAAAAATCAACAAAACTAAAATGATACCGACGATGACTGCAATTTCAGTCTCCCATTTTTTGATGTTTGGAAAATTTGGGGATATTATTCGTGATTTGATTTGAGTGATTATTTGAATTCGAAGTTGAATTTAAAAATTTATGAATCCGGTTGAATCCAATTTTATTTATCAACATAACATGATGATAATATACACATGACCCCCTGCATTAAACACTTACTGCACATGAATATCGATAATATCTCAACACTTTCTCCCCCTTTGTCAAATATCAAAAGAGAGAAAAAAACAACAAAAATCAGTTGTATATTTTACAACAACAAAATCAGTTGTCTCAAATTATTGATCTGTCACAAGTTTTTTGTGAAATTGACGAAGATTAACAAGCCAAAATCGATGTTATTGACGAGGAAGAATGAGAAGATGAGATATTGGTTGATCAGATGGTGAACGATGACACTATTGACCCTGAGAAAGAGCCATTACCTACTAGTCATGTTTATTGTCCATCTCTAGGGATGTCAATTTGACCTACCCCCATAGGGTACCTACAAAAATTATCCATAACGGGTAGGATAAAAACCCGCAAAATGGGCACGAGCATGGGGACATGCAATTACCCACTAAAATATGCGGGTATGGGTGCGGGTACGGGTACCTTAGTATTCAACCCGTACCATACCCGCATTATATATATTTATATATTTTTATTTTTATTATTATAAACACATGTATGTTTATCTATGTTATTGAATACTTCTATATTAAACTTGTACGTTTTTAATGTATGTGTTTGTTTATTTTTTAACTCAACAATAATATTCTTGATTTTTTTTAATCTTGCTAAAATCTCAAAATGACATGATAAATTATAATTGATCGATAATGTTTTTATTAGAAATACGGGTAAACGGGTACGAGTATGTGTATTTAGCTACCCATAGGGTACGAGCACATGTATAAATGTTGGCGCCCACACGGATATAGGCTTAGGTACGAGAATTTTTTTAAATTGCTGGTATGGGGACGAGTACTATAGTACCCTTTTCAAACCTTACCCATTACCAGACACCTCAACATATGACAAGCTTGAACTTGGTGCAGATGAACCATCGTCAAATATATTTCACAATTTGTATATGCAAACACAAGGATCATTAAAAGTGGGAGACAAATTTTGCACAAAAGAAGATTATTTTAGAGCTATTAAAAAGTATCACATGGAACTATCAGCTGATTATAAGGTCAATCAAACTAATGTGACGAGGTACAAGATCTTGTGTCGTAATGAGCTATGCCTGTTCTGGTTGGCGGCACCTTACCGGAAGAGGAGTGATTCTTGGGAGATAGGTTCTATGGGTCCAGCTCACACTTGCATAATCACCAATCCGATGCAGGATCATCGCAAACTCAATTCTTAGTTAATATGCTATGAAATTTTGTCTGTCATTAGCGGTAATCCGTCGTTAAAGGTGAGTACAATAATATCGCATATCGTTACACGATACAAGTATACTCCCTTGTACAGGAAATCATGGATAACTAGGACTAAGGTGGTTGAAAGAGTGTTCGAAAATTGGGAGGAGTCGTACAAAGAAATTCCAAAATACTTGGTGGCAGTTAAACATGCTCTGGGGACTATTGTCATTTTGGAGACCTTGCAACATATACCCTAGACGAGACATGTGTTAGTAGAAATGACATATTCCACTGACTCTTCTGGGCACATGAACCATACATAAAAGATTTTGTTTTATGTAAACCTATTATACAAATTGATGGAAATTTCATGCTCAAAATTAGACACGTCGCTTAAAATTTCATACGGGAAATCAAAGACAGGGCGTTGCGGAAGAAGGTTGTGAATGCATGATATGCATTAATATAACCTTCCTTTAAACACTACCGCGATGACATCATATTGACAAATGCATATGCAGTAAGGTGGATCGACAATATTCCATTGAAGAAGTGGACTAGGACATACGACAATGGTCAACAACGGGGCCATATGACAACAAATCTCGTTGAATTAATGAACTCTATCTTCAAAGGCATCTGAAACCTACCGATAATAATTTTGGTGAGACCAACCTATTTTAGGTTAGGGTCAATGTTTGAGACCAAACGTTCAAAATGGAGTTCAACGTTAGAATCAAAGCAGCTATTTAGTGATACTTCAGTGAAATTCATTACGGAAGAAGCTGCCAAAGCTAATACACATGTGGTCACATTGTTTGATCGTAATAAATGTTAGTTCAGTATTGTTGAGTCAATGGATCACAATGAAGCGAGGTTGAGGGGATACTATCGAGTGGAACTAGATAGAGGTTGGTGCGAATGTAGAAACTTACAAGTCTTTCATATGCCTTGCTCCCATGTCATAGCGACATGATTAAAGGCTCGGCATGACCTTTCCAACTCACTATGCGCCATTTACAAAATTATAAAACTATGCAATGTTTACAACAATAGATTTCCGGTGGTAGAAAAAGAGGACTATTGGCATGCATATCAAGGGGAGATAGTCTGGTACAATGAAAAAATGCGAAGAAAGAAAAAGGGTCTCCCTAACAGCACGCGTATTCGACCCGAAATGGATACGGCGAACAAATTAGTGAGATTATGTAGTTCATATCGTCAGCCCAAACACAATCGTACAAACTATCCCAATGTTAAACCAAGCACATCAACATAATTTTAAATCTAACAATTTTACTTTATATTGAAAACAACGTTCATTTCATAAATATCATAAAATTCGATTACAACAATTTAAAAACAACAACTAAATAATAATTTAAACAACAATTGAACAACAAAACAAACAAATACAAGGACTAAACAACATAATTATGCGATTACAACCATCATGACAATTTCCTGAGAATTGTACATTATCATGCGAACATCTATATCAGTTTTAACATTGTCTCATAAACGTCTTTCTCCATTGTCGTTGAACACAGTAACAAGCTTTTGAATTCTTCCGATCTTTTCACTCTCTGCAATATCTTAATATAACCAACAAATCATGCTCCAACTAAGATGTTCGAACGTCTATGTATTCCAGAGTCGGGTCTTCATCGGAGACTTTACTACCGAATAAATTAAATCGATATTTCTCTTGTGAATATAAGAACACATATATGAAGATATTTTTGTAGAAAAATGGAAGGAGATTGAAGAAAAATGATGAGGAGGCGATGCAATATTTATAGAATTTGCAAACAAAGCAGTAGCCACTGCATGTGCCGCATGCTTCTAGTGGATGCATGCATGCGCCACTTGCAGTGGCGACACATACATGCATTTGCCAACCATAATGGCGTCAATATGTAACAAAGCAATGCATGCGCCAATTGGGTTGACTACTCCTCTTATTGTTTACTTGAAACATAGTTAGTTTGATAAATAATTTAAAGGCTTAAATGTACTTTTGGTCCCTCTAATTTGAGCGTTTTAAACAATTGGCCCCCTATTACAAAACCAGCGATTCATATCCCTTAATTTTGATGGTCTTTGGATAATCGCGATCCCCTCCACTTTTGCATACGTGACAATCATGATTAGGATAATTTTTTTTAATTAATTGACAGGATGACTAGGATATTTTATTAATTAATATATTTTAAACTAATTTAATATTTAATAATGATTTTAACTAAATTAATATTTAATAATTTTAATTAATTTTTTTAAAAGAAGTGTTTAGACTTGAGGCCCAAGTCCATACAATATATTCTCAATCCACAAATAGATATTAGCATGTGTTTGAATGAGTTATATAAAGACTAAAATTCTTTGTGAATAAACCAACGTGAGACTTCAATAACAATTTGTTTATAGTTTCTTTGACGGTTTCTTCTAGCTATGCATCACTCTCTTCCTTACAACACCATCATTCTTCCTCAAGTAGAATAATATGGAAAACATAAGTAGCAGCAACAACAAAAATATGTAACATGAATAAAAAACAAGAAAAACATCCTCACTAATTAATTACATTCAACACCACAATTCATTAATGGAAATATTATCATGTTAATGCTACATGTATAGATGGTAACATTATCATGTTAATATTGTTGTTTTAATTTTTATGCAGCTGTGTCTGGAGAGAGATTTATAGCAGTGGACATAACATTTAGAAACATAGCAGGATCAGAAAAGCATCAAGCGGTAGCAGTAAGAAACAACACAGATCTTTCCATATCCTATCGATGCAGTTTCGAAGGATACCAAGACACACTCTATGTTCACTCACTAAGACATAGTTGATAATTGTCTTTTCCATTAAACATAGTATCCCACTTAATCTCTTCAACATCAGTCGACCAATATCCATCACCATCACCTCCATCATCATCGTCATTGTCACCGCCATGGATCTTATGTTCCTTTTGGAAATGATACATAACATGGCTAGAAAAACCATCGAGACCACCGAACAAATTAGGAATATGAACTACACCATTTGTGAGAAACATTTTCTCTTGTTTAGCCACCACAAATTTTTTGTTCCTCTTTATAATACCACTCTTCCATCTTTTCCCAAATCCACCACCAGACCTTGTTATTGGCACCACCACAAGTGTTGATTCTTCAGTATTAGTCAAAGTCCTCCTAACATAGTTGGCTAAATACTTCTTTGACCTTTTGATTGCAGCCACAAACTTTGCAACTATGTGTGAAAACTTTCTCTTGTCTTTTATTGCAAGTTTAAGAATTTCTAGTCAGTGTTTGGCTATAGAGATTCCCATGCTTTGGAGAAACTCATGCTTGAAGTAAGACTAGTCTTCTTCTTCAAGCTCATTGTGAGCTAAGATAAGTTCATACTCGTATACAAGAGATGGTTCAAGGTTTGTTTTTGAAAGCCATGAAAATCGATCCATAGCTGCTACTGAATTAAAGAAAAATTTATGTCAACTTTGAAATTTTGTTCCACTTCAAATTTAGTAAATATACAGTATAGTATTATGAATGCAGATAATCTAGATCTAAAAAGTGAATATAATATTGTTTTTTTAACTGCATGTTACCTAGTTGATCATTGTCTTTTCCATTAATAAATTGTGGTGTTGAATGTAATTAATTAGTGAAAATATTTTTATTGTTTTGGATTTATGTTACATAGTTTTTGGTAATGACTAATTAGTACACATGTTTTTCATATTATTCTACTAGATGGTGTTGTAAGGAAGAGAGTGATGCATAGCTAGAAGCATCAATAAAAAAATTAGAAACAAATTGTTATTCATTGATTTATTTACAAATAATTTCAATCTTTATATTACTCATACAAACACCTACTAACATCTTTTTGTGAATTGAGAATATATTGGGCCTCAAGCCCAAATTTAATTAAAACCATTATTAAATATTAAATTAATTAAAAATATATTAATTAATAAAATATCCTAGTCATCCTTGTCAATTAATTAAAATAATTTTTTTATCCTAATTAAAAATAATTTATTTTAGACCCCAAAATTATAAGATAAAAATGCACTCAAGTTTAATTTAAAAGATATGTTATTTTGATATTTAATTTGAAAGATATAATTATTTTAAAAGAAAATTGGCAAAAACGAGTAACATATTTAAAATTTAAAAGTAAAATAAAAGAGTGTTATGAGCCAAGTCTATTCTTGAAGTTGAAATTTAAAGAGAAACCCTAACCCTAAGGGAGCGATAGAGACACAATGTGAGTTAGGTTAAGGAATAGTGATAGGAACGATTACAAGTTACTCCTTTTACAAGATGCTCATTCTTGTATCAATCAGAGAGTTAATATTATAGCTATTGTTCATCATTTTCTGAGATTCACTGGCAATGATGATAAAAAGGCCGGTCTTACGGCTGCCATTTACTTACTTCAATGGTAGTAGATTGATTAATGCTTTCGTGAAAGTGTTTTCTGAGCCAGTTTCATCCATGTTTTTATCATTTTTATTGAATACTTTGTTTTAGGTCAAAAATATATGTTTTTGCTGTCTAAACAGCTGCATCTTCTGGGTTGGGTTGATGTTCCAATCCCAAATATGGCCTCCAAATAAACTGCAAGAAAAAAGTAAATATGTTATTTATTGAGAATGCTTGATATTAATAAATTAGTTAGAAGATGAGTGATTTAGTGGTAATACATCTTGTGCTCGGAGACGATCCAAGAGTTGACGATAAAATATTATTTTATTTTTCGGGGTAAGACTGTAATCTAGTCCGGTTGTAATGAACCTAAACAAAAAAAGATAAATAATATTATTTACAAATATTTATAGAATAAATATACAAAATGAAATAACATCATAAATTTACCTAGTTGCGTAGGGGAAGGAGTAGACGTTAGGATTTTCTGGGGCTAGCCTCGGAAATCTCCACCACCCCCATGTTTGGAGCAAAAAAGCACATCCAGAAAATGTACAGTGGTCATTTTATGCATTTTTACACAAAGAGCTATATAGGAAAGCCAATACAGCAGAACCCCAACTATACGTACTTATTCTATCAATGTCCTCGAGCAAACTCAAGTACATGAAGTTTATGCTATTTCCCGTGCCTTCGAGAAATAACAAGTTCCCAAACAATAACATAATGTAAAACCTTGTTTTTATGATTTTTTCTTGTTCGGATGAATCCTCAGTCAAATTTATAGAGTCGTGGTAGAATTGGAGGCTCGATAGTTTAATACCCTGGCCCCTTGCTTTTGCAGATCCCTCACCCTCGACTAGATCTACGCCCAACATTTGAACACATAGTTCGTTGGACTGTTGAACATTTCCAGTCACAGGCTTACCATCTATTCGAAGACCCAAAAATATGTACACGTCCTCTAGTGTGACGATACATTCACTGATTGGTAGGTGAAAAGTGTGTGTTGGTGTGTGAATCTTGCAGATTAGGTTGCACTTGTCTTGTCTAGGGGAAGGCTTGGTGGTAGTGTTGCATGCAAAGATGTGACACGTGTAAGGCATGTGTGGGAATCTTGCAGACTAGGTGCAGGCTAGGTGGATAGGTTGGCATGCATTGGTACAGATTAGGTTGCACTTGTCTTGTCTAGGGGAAGGCTTGGTGGTAGTGTTGCATGCAAAGATGTGACACGTGTAAGGCATGCGTGGGAATCTTGCAGACTAGGTGCAGGCTAGGTGGATAGGTTGGCATGCATTGGTACAGATTAGGTTGCACTTGTCTTGTCTAGGGGGAGGCTTGGTGGTAGTGTTGCATGCAAAGATGTGACACGTGTAAGGCATGCGTGGGAATCTTGCAGACTAGGTGGTGAAGACATTTGATGGATAGGCATGCGTGAGGAAGGCTTGGTGGATGTGTGAGTATAAGTATTCACACAAATTTTCACAAAGGTATTCACAAAATCTTCACAATATCTTCAAATATATCTTCACAATATCTTCACATATATCTTCACAAAATCTTCACATATCATGGCATCTTCATCACAATACAAAATCAAAGCTCACGTGAATGGTGAGACTTATGAATGTGATATGTCTGGCTTCTTATTTAGAAACACCGATTGCACTCGTTTTTGTCTAAATAGAGGAGCTGACTTCTCTTATCTGAAAAAAAAGATTGAGTCCAAACTTAGACAACCCGTGTCCCAAATTTTTTATCAACAACCTTTTTTATCTGAAAATAACTCAGTCAGGTTTTATAAGTCATTGATTCAAAATGACATGGAGGCACAATACATGTTTCGTAACCATGAGTATTCTGGTTACGACTATATAGTGTTGTACATTGTGTTGGAACAATTTCAACCAACTTAGAATATTCAGTCACAGGTTATTGATCCTATGGTTGATGACGAACAAGACGTTGAACACCCCGTTGAAGACAATGTCGTTGATGATGCAGAATACGTGGTTGATGACTTGGTGAACCGTGATTCCGAAGACGAAGACCAAGTACAAATACCTATAGCGCCACGATACTCACCGCCTGCGCACTTCACAACCCTTAACTTGGGCGAGGATGAGCCCTCGTCAGATATGTTCTACAACCCATATATGAGGTCTGATGAGGAGTTAAAGAAGGGTGACCAATTTCGGACCAAGGAAGAGTGTCTGTTAGCAATAAAAAACTGACACTTGAAAAACTGTGTTGACTACGATGTTAACAAATCAAACCCGAAAAGATACGTTATTTTATGCAAAAACCCGGAGTGTGGCTATAGGTTGATAGCATCGTACAAGAAGAAACATAATGCGTGGGTGATAGGGTCCATTTCTCAAGCTCACACGTGCGTCAACACAAACATGGCACAGGATCATCGCAAACTTAGCCATGATATGATCTGCCATTCCATAATACCTCTTGTTGAAGCTGACCCGTCACTCAAGGTCAAAACTATTATCTCCCATTGTGTTGCTGTTTTCAAATATACACCGTCGTACAGAAAGGCTTGGTTAGCGAAAACCAAGGCAATTGAACTGGTATACGATAATTGGGAGGAATCATACAAACAACTTCCGCGCTACCTGGCTGCATTACATTTGTATTCACCTGGGAAGGTTTCTATAATGGAGACCTTGCCGGCACAATCCCCTGACGGAACTTGTCTAGAAGGTAATGGAATATTCCATAGACTTTTCTGGGCATTTCGTCCCTGCATCATCGGTTTCACATTCTGCAAGCCGCTTATTCAAGTCGATGGAACTTGGCTGTATGGGAAATACAAAGGATCGTTACTGATAACGGTCGCACAAGATGGAAATTCTAATATTTTCCCAATAGCTTTTGCATTGGTAGAAGGAGAAACGGCTGATGCTTGGAGTTTCTTCCTTAAGAATCTCCGAACGCACGTGACTCCACAAGCTGGCATCTGTGTGATTTCTGACAAGCACACTTCTATAGACAGTGCATACAATAATCCAGCAAATGGTTGGCATGACCCCCAGTCTACGCATGTCTACTACATCAGGCATATTGCTCAAAATTTTGTGCGGGAGTTCAAAGATAATTTCTTGAAGCAAAATTTGATAAACGCAGGGTATGCATTAAACCAACCCGAATTCCAATACTACCGCCGGGAAATAGTGTTGGCAAATTCTGATGCAGGGAGGTGGATCAATAATATTGACAGAGCAAAGTGGACTATGTCATACGACGATGGGGTGAGGTGGGGCCACATGACAACAAATCTTGTGGAATCAATGAACGGCGTCTTTAAGGGCATACGTAACCTCCCGGTAACCGCTTTGGTGAGTGCGACCTATTTTCGGATGGCAACGTTGTTCGTAACAAGAGGCAAGCGTTGGCATGCAGTGTTACAGACGAGTCAAGTATATAGTGATGCCTGCATGAAGTTTATGAGGCAGGAATCTGCCAAAGCCAGCAGCCATCGGGTTACGGAATTCGACCGTCATGGCCACACTTTTAGTGTCAAGGAAACAATTGACCACAACCAGGGGCTGCCCAGACAAGAGTATAGGGTCCTAATACCAGACTGTTGGTGCGACTGTGGTCAATTTCAGGCCTATCGTATGCCTTGTTCCCATGTCATTGCAGCGTGTTCACACAGCCACTTCGATGCATTGTCGCTAGTGTCTCCCATCTACAAAGTTGCAACATTGCTAAATGTATACGACAATCTCTTTCCGGTGGTAGCATTGGAGGCATATTGGCCAGAGTATGACGGGGAAATTGTTTGGCACAACGAATCGATGCGGCGGAATAAAAGTGGTCGCCCAAACAGCAGGCGCATTAGAACTGAAATGGACGTCGTAGAGAAAATGCAGAGGAAGTGCATCATATGTCGACAACTGGGGCATAATAAGAACAAATGTCCATATCGTGGATCTAGTTCCACAACATAGTTTTCATATTCATAACTCTGTGTACCAATGCTATTTATCAATAAAGTTTACTTTTTATTCCAAATAGAAGATGACACTGGAACAACAAACACAAACATCTAACATTACAACAACAATTACTAAAACAAAAACAAATACTGGAACAAGAACAAGTACTAAAACAAGAACAACTACTAGAACAATAACAAATACAACAACAACAACACAAACAACCATTAAAATCTAGGAAATTACAACAGTTAACACTATGTCATCTGATCCATGCATCATTTGAATGCAATCAATATCGCTTTCAACTTCAACCCACGAACATACCGTTTCTCCAGTTTCAGATGAGATACTTCTTCTAAGCCTTTGAATCCTTCTGATGACTTCACCAGGTTCGTAATCTCCCTCTAACCAAGACATCAAGGACCTTTTTAGTTGGTCCAACGAACGAATGTTCCAAAATTTCATCTCCATTGGGGGTTTCACAGGCGAGAAAATAACATGCCCATCCCTTTTTAAGATTACTGGTTCAGGATCCGGGCGCCTTGATGATGTTCGCTGTCATGATGACGGTCTTGGGGATGCCATGAACTCAACTTGATAGAGAAAGTGATAGGAAATAGTGGTGAGGAAAATGCAAGGAAATAACACTTTATTTATAGGAAAAGATCTAGGTTGTACACCAATGTACTTAACCCTAATTAGTGTCGCACTTGAATTAGGTCATAACTACCAAACTCTAATTATAACCGATCAATAAACCCTAATTATAATTGATTAATTAACCTTAACATGATTAACCCTAACTCTCCCAAAAATTTATAAATAATATTAATTACTTATAAAATAAATTAATATATATATATATAAATTAATATATATATATATATATATATATATATATATATATATATATATATATATATATATATATATATCTTGTAAATAATATTATTTATATATATGTATTAATATAAATTAATATAATTTATAATAAATATAAATTAATAAATTTAAAATAATTTAAAAAAGATTTAAAAAAAAAAAAGGAATTAGGTGTAGGCGTCACTCCTAGTGGCGACTTGCCCTACCTTTAAGGGTAGGCGCCAACTAGGGTGGCGCCCATGAGGAAAATAGGGCAAAAAATGCCCATTTTTGTAAAAAAAATTAAAATATGTGTATGTTTGGAATTTTTTTAAAAAAATTAAATATTTAAAAAAAAACTTCAAGACAATCTAGATCTAAAAAGTGAATATAATATTGTTTTTTTAACCGCATGTTACCTAGTTGATCATTGTCTTTTCCATTAATAAATTATGGTGTTGAATGTAATTAATTAGTGAAAATATTTTTATTGTTTTGGATTTATGTTACATAATTTTTGGTAATGACTAATTAGTACACATGTTTTTCATATTATTCTACTTGAGGAAGAAAGATGGTGTTGTAAGGAAGAGAGTGATGCATAGCTAGAAGCATCAATCAAAAAATTAGAAGCAAATTGTTAATGAAATCCCACATTGATTTATTTACAAATAATTTCAATCTTTATATTACTCATACAAACACCTACTAACATCTTTTTGTGAGTTGAAAATATAGTGTATGGACTTGGGCCTCAAATCCAAATTTAATTAAAACCATTATTTAAATATTAAATTAATTAAAAATATATTAATTAATAAAATATCCTAGTCATCTTTGTCAATTAATTAAAATAATTTTTTATCCTAATTGAAAATCATGTATTTTAAACCCCAAAATTATAAGATAAAAATACACTCAAGTTTAATTTAAAAGATATGTTATTTTGATATTTAATTTGAAAGATATAATTATTTTAAAAGAAAATTGGCAAAAACGAGTAACATATTTAAAATTTAAAAGTAAAATAAAAGAGTGTTATGACCCAAGTCTATTCTTGAAGTTGAAATTTAAAGAGAACCCCTAACCCTAAAGGAGCGATTAGGTTAAGGAATAGTGATAGGAACGATTACAAGTTACTCCGTTTACAAGATGCTCATTCTTGTATCAATCAGAGAGTTAATATTATAGCTATTGTTCATCATTTTCTGAGATTCACTGGCAATGATGATAAAAAGGCCGGTCTTACGGCTGCCATTTACTTACTTCAATGGTAGTAGATTGATTAATGCTTTCGTGAAAGTGTTTTCTGAGCCAGTTTCATCCATGTCTTTATCATTTTTATTGAATACTTTGTTTTAGGTCAAAAATATATGTTTTTTTAATTTATGGGTTCATGTATCTCCAAGTTATAACTATTCGATGCTGCTTGAATTATTTCTGCAGATTGATTGATGAAACACATCACCAAACCGGTATGGCTGTTAACATCTTTACTGAAAATTCCTCATGTTGCTGCAAGATATATAATTCAGCTTTCTAATGTTACCGGTAGAATTTCTGGACTTATCTGCCTTTTTATGTCCATATATGCATAAACATGCTTCGAAAATGGTTGGTCAGTTTTCAGATTCCTGCAGGTATTGTAGGATTTTAGCTTTTGATGTAATTTACATCCATTTTCTTTCATTTCTGTTTTCTGAGTTCTGTATTTTAATTACTTCTCTTATCAAAGCAACCAGAAATGAATACACTACAGAAGGTGAGTTTGAGACTCACTTTTTTTTTTCTCTTGACAAGAAATCAATCTATGCCTAACCAACTCTTCTAACTGTACCCCTTTTATGTATAGGAAATGGTTGCAATTTAGTTAAGTTCCCCCCTCTTACCTAGTACCAACCTACTTTCACCCCTCACATAGACTCTCATTATTACCGAGTTTGGTCAGAATTAGGAATCATGGGGATTTTATAACTCTTATCATGCAATGTGATTTAAGCCTTGGTTGCTTATGGCCGCAGTTAGTTGGTGTATGCTAAAAACTAGCTTGGATTTTATTGTCTCCTTAAGATTTTGAATTTGTTTAGCTCAATCAAGAATTACCTTACTTCTAAAGAAATCGGTATTTGTTTGAGTAGTTTTGGCTTAGGTGGTTTGTATTTTTTTTTATGTATAGTCAAGGTTTTTAAATGTTGTGTTGTGTAGATTCAAATGATTTTCCTATGCTAAGAGAAATCAACAAAGGTCATTTTAATTTGTCCGGCAAGGTAATTCAGTTAGAATTGGTTTTGATATTTGTATTATGAGTTTTAAGACCCTTGGATAAATATTTAAGTAAAATATGTAAATTGTAATTTTTTACTTTTAGTTGTTACCTTTCCAAGGTTCTGATTCTTCATGCTTTTTATTGCACCTTAAGATACTTCATTGCTGGGAGGCTTTGAAAGATAATTGGTTTGTCTATGTTTGAGACGGTACAACAGATACCCTGCAAAATGCCATAACAATTGTCCGAAAGATTATTCTTTTCGTGATATGATTTTTCTCCTTAATTTATTTATTAATTTTGTGATATGACTTTCCTATTTAATTTATTTTTCCTGGTCACATGTTCTTTTAGGGAAGATCCATGCTTGGTCCTAAGGTCCTAAAACCTTCCTTAGAACTATAGTCAGAAAAACGACTTTCTCGATCAAAAGTCATTCTGATGACATCAATATTCTATTTTCTATTAATGCGATGGTTGGTTGTATAAGTATTCATAGGAGGTTTGAAGTCTACGTGGGAATCTCACATTGGACTGAACAATGCAAATTTGAAGAAACCAAAATTTGATGATTCAAATTCCATAATAAAACGAGCAAGACTCATTTCTAAAAAAACAAAGTTTTCTTAAATGAATCATTCATTTATTTATTTTTTGCATTAATAAGTAACCAATGATCAAAAAACAGCAACATATTTAAAGTTAAAAAAATAAAATAAAAGAGTGTTAACCCCGAGCATTATTCTTGTTAGGTGCACATATGTTCTTTGAAGTTGAAATTCAAAGAGGCTTGCTCCTGGGAAACCCTAACCCTAAGGGGCGGGAGGAGAGAGAGCGATAGACACACAATGTGAGTTAGGTTAAGGATTAGTAATAGGAATGGTTACAAATTACTCCGATTACGAGATGCTCATTCTTGTATCAATCAGAGAGTTAACATTATTGCTATTTGTTCTTGAGTTTGGTCTCCCGAAAGCAACTAGAGGCACTGATAATTTTCAATTTCTGAGTTTCACTGGCAATGATGATAAAAAGGCCGGTCTTACGGCTGCCATTTTTACTTCAATGGTAGTAGATTGATTCATCCTTTCGTGAAAGTGTTTTCTGAGCCAGTTTCATTCCATGTCTTTATCATTTTTATTGAATACTTTGATTTAGGTCAAAAGATATGTTTTTTAATTTATGGGTTGATGTATCTCCAAGTTATAACTATTAGAAGTTAAACTCACACAATAGTCAATTTGAGTTTGAACTCTGATTCCTGCATTCGTCTTTGCCGATATCAATTGAGTTTTATTTTTGGGTTCCTTTACTTATTTCTCATTAAAATTTAATTTATATGACCGATAATTAACATTATGAAACTGTTAAGAAAGATTATGAGTTTAACGAATTTGATAGAAACATGTTCTATAATAGAATATTTTGATCCATATATCCAATCTCATTCAGCATACGTTTGGTTATGCGGTAGCATATAATATACATCCCTAAAAAGACATGTATTAGATGATATTCTTGTGTTAAAAACTGAAAGCAGATTGAAATCAACTCTATGCTTTATGCTCACTTGGACAGTGCTGCATCAGTTTACTGTACATAAGCTTTTCTAAAGTAAATTTATCCCTTTCTCTCTTGACAAGAAATCAATCTGTGCCTAGCCAACTCTTCTAACTGTACCACATTTATGTATAGGAGATGGTTGCAATTTAGTTTGTTTCCCCCTCCTACCTAGTACAAACCTACTGCGACCCCACAGATAGACTCTCATTATTACCGAGTTTGGTCAGAATTAGAAATCAGGGGGATTTTATAACTCTTATCATGCAATGTAATTTAAGCCTTGGTTGCTTCTGGCCGGAGTTAGTTGGTGTTTGCTAAAAACTAGCTTGGAGTTTTGGCTTAGGTGGTTTGTATTTTTTTGGTTTATTGGCGGCTTCATCATACTTTTTGATGTATATTCAAGGTTTTTTAAAGGTTGTGTTGTGTAGATTCAAGTGATTTTCCTAGGCTAAGAGAAATCACAGAAGGTCACTTTGATTTGGGGACAGTACCGATACCCCGCCAAATGCCATGACTTCAGTGTGAGTTGATGTAAAATTACTTTTACATTGTCAGTTCAACTCCCCTCCCCCCGATGTTTTCGTCTTTAGATAAAATTGTATACTTTTCAAACGCAAGTTACTTGACATAGGGATTTAATTGAGATTAAAGTTGTTCTCTTACCTTAGGAATTAGATTTGAAAAGAAATAGAAAATTTGGTACCAGTTTAGAAGATTAATTTGTGCTGATATGGCCATGGATTTTGTATAAGAGTTTCTTTTTCTACAGGGTTTTGCCAAGAGTTGTATATATACGATTGCAAGGGCATCATCTATAACCATTCATTTTGAGATTGGAATGTTTCTTTTTCACTTATTCAGCTTTGACCCTGTTTGGTTTAGTGTTTGTGAAGAACATATAAATTTATTTTAGCATCCTCCAAAGGAATTTGATATGCTTGCTGATGAAATGCAGGCTGGAAGATGAATTTTTGTTTTTGAAAGGAAATTATAGTATATAAAAGGCGGGAACCAAAAAAGTAAGAGTTAGCTACAAAGCAGAAGAAGTGCCTGATAAAAAGCAAGAAAAAAAACAACAAAGGAAAAAAACATAGAGAAAAATAAAATCATCTTGAGTATTGCTTTTGAACTACCCATAGAGAAAAATCATCTCAATGTTCTTAAAAGTGGTAAATGGGCCCAATTTATCAACATACATCTTAAAGTGTATGCAGGACTGTGGTATGGTGGTTTTACCTCACATTCAAAGCTTCGACATACACCAAATGAAGACAGTCTCATTACAGAACGCCAAAGGTGGTTACCAAATAGAGTCATAATATATGGTTTGAATAGATTGGGTCAGTTAACCATAATATTTTCATTATGTTTGTGTTGGGCCAGGTTGTATGATGACCGTATATTGTTGAAATCAGGAAGCATGCCTATTGGCAGCATGACAGGAGACTCTTTTTGATGGTTATCCTGGCACTGCAAATGTGAAAAGGAAATTGAAGAGATTAGTTGGAATAACTGAATGCGATGAAAGTAGGTCAAGAAATCCACCATGGGTCAGTGTTTGTATTAAATCATACTATGTCTCCAAAACTGATGTATGGGGAAGTAGAAACTTTAGAATATTTGACACCAAAATATGTATATGTCTGTCTGTCTCTCCCTTTTGCAAACTAGAACATGCATATATATGTCCAGGAGAGATATGATATGTATATAGTATGCACAAACTCTGTATATTTTAAATGTAAATGAATCATTTGTAAATTACAATGTTCAGTATTTCTTGGTTCATTGTAGTTCACGTAATGTATATTTTATTCTGTGTGTACAACAATATGAAACTAAACTAGAGATTAATGAGTATGGCCACTTCGGTTCTTCCACTTCAGTTTGATTCTGGTTTGTGAACTGTCTAAAGGAAAAACAAGTGTTATTCATGATCTGAGGAAGAATCAATTAAGTAATGACAATGGGATGGAAATCTAATATTACTGCTCCCAATATAACAATATAAACAATTCTTAATCACATATGACTTATAATCAAGTGTTCAATTTTAGTTCTTAATCATGTATGACTTATAGTCATGTGTTCAATTTCTGAATAGCAGTAGCAGGCCATATTAACATAGTGACATTTAAAAGTTTTACTATATAACGGACCGAGACCGGTAAATATAAGGTTCTAACAAACCAAAATGTCTTCGGGACCATTCTATTTAGAGAGGTTCTAACAAACCAAAATGTCTTCAGGACCATTCTATTTAGAGGGCAACCTAAATATTTTTCTCAGTTTTGCGCTTAGGATCTTATCTTGTTATTTTATTGGGAGCAAGATATTAAATACTATGTTCTTAGAATAATAAAATGCATAAAAGTAAAGAGCACAAGACAATTATACTAGTTTCCATTATCAACCAAGTGTACATCTAATCCCTTCACACCTTGAAGGATTTTCTATTATGTTAGATTTTTATACCATCCTCATGTAACACCTAATCCCCTGACTCAACATTCAGTAAAATTATTCAATTTTAATTCAACACTTAGAGTGTCACGCATGTTTCACTAAACATAAAAACCAACAAAATATACCCATGAATAAAGTAGCGGAAACAATAAAGTTTGACATATAACTTATCAATAACAAATGAATAACAAAGTGATTCAACAACAAATGAATAACAAAATGGTTTAACAACTTTAAAGTGAAAAAGACATCTAACTATGAAATATAGACAGTCCGTCCCCAGTGCTACATATCAGAGCGACTCCACTAAAGACCCGAACGATAAATAACTAAAGAGGTCTTAACGACGTCCTCTAGCTCAAGCAACTACTCATCTACTTGATTTTTTATACTCCAGAGGAGCACAAACACCACAACAAACAAACAAGTGTGAATACGCTCAAAATATGTTAACGATGCAAAAGTAATAAAGGACAGTACACACCAAACATCAACGCAATCATGTCATTCACAACTCTCACCAATCATCAACATATTTCTAAAACAATCACATTCATCAGTACAAATGTATAGCCAATGTACTCATCTCCTCATCACCAAATACATATGGTATCATCCTACTCATCAATTGAATGTCATAGTTATGTTACTGAACAATTCTATCACCAAAATTTGAACATCAGAGTTATATTATTGATTTAATCTTATCCCCAATCATCATCAATCTCTATCTCCGATATACATGATGCATGAAAATGCCATAACAATGTAATATGAAAATCATTACCAATAGGTCATATTTGAACCCCATTAATCACCATAATATAACATCATATGATAACATTCACCAATATACATATAACATATTAATACGCAACAATACATCACCGACACACATGATGCATGGTTTATGCAACAACGACATACATGGGTAACAACACCATTGGTTCCATCTCGAACCATAGACAATACCAATTAAGCTAATCACATGAGTTCTCACTCCGAACTACACGCCTCAATATCAACAACATATAATTATATTCATCAGCACATAATTATACCAACAATCCACAACTCATACACATAATCATAATTCACAACATATAATTATGTAAGACATCTCAAATATTATTAAAATCATCAATGTATTTTATCTCAACATAAAAATCAATGTCATATAATTTCTCATCAGTAATCATCTCAACATCAACATCTCTCCTCATGGGACAATCATTAATTCAATCTATCACAACAATCAAAAGAAAATATTTTCATCATCATTAACCATTAATTAGATTTACACAACAAGTAACACCAAATAATCATGTCATCAAGTATACTATTAACCTCTTAGGACCTTACCATGATAAATTACCATATGTTAGCTTTCTAATGCTTCAAAGCGCGACTCAAACGGAGTCATGAAACTCAAGTTACGATAAAAACCATATCTGAACAAAATTAGCCCTGTCTGATTTGAATCATGTTATTTTTCTAATTCGAATCAAATGGGCCAGAAGCGTTTTTTTATTCAAATCTTGTTGTAATATTGATTCAAATCAAACTTCTCTGCATCATTTTTCTGCTAAAGTTTCACGAGAATCTCACTCACAAACCCAATTTCTCCAACCTAGAGTTATCCCACTTCAGTTTGAACATCTTACTCATATAACACATCAATTACCACACATATTTTGGCATATTAACATCGATTTATCACAAAATCATCAATCTATTTCAAATCTACGAACATGTTTATCAAACCAAAAACCCATGAATATAAACATTCAAACTCAAATTTGCACATTCATAGAAATTACAACAAGCATGATAACCTTCATACAATCTCATTCAAAAACTTATAAAACATCAACAATGGGGAAATAGATAATAAAAACTTAAAGGAGGGTGAAGATCCCGCTTTATCCTTCATGCATTTGATCCCATATAAGAGAAGTTCTCCCTCTTACCTCAATTTTCCAACAAAGAACTCAAGTTTTGGTTATGACTTCTCCTTCCTAGAGTTCTCTTTAGGGTTCCTTTTCTTTCTGATTATTTAACCTTATTTCAATTATAACAATTCTACATTTTCCTTTCACTTTTCCTTATTCCACCATATCACTCTAATTTTCTTATTAATTCAAATTTCATCCCATAACTCTTTACCTCTCCCATGAATCGTAGTAATAATTTGAACCTCTCCCATGAATCGTCCAAGGGATATGTCTCTTGTTGCTCGAAATTTGTGATTTGGGCTCTTCTTTCAGAAAACTTAGTGGTGAATCTTTCTCTACTAAAGCTTCTTGCACTAAAAGTGCTTCTCGCGCTGATTTGCGGTTTGCTTGTGCGGTCTTTTCAATTTCTAGATCAAAATGTATTAGTTCTGATCCTCTGATCCCGAACTTCGCATTAAAAACCAAAAATACCTTTAGTAGTACTGCACCAAAACGAAAAAAATCAAATAAAAACTAAAAACAAATAACAAAATTAAAATGAAAAATAAAAAATAAAAATTAAAACTACTTGTCCCACAAAAGTTGTCTTGTTGAGAATATCAACAATCCCTAACAATGATGTCAAAATTTTGAGGACTTCTTGACAAGTGTATCTATAGTATCAAAGTAATAAAAATAAATATTATACCCACATGGTTCACTATCTAAAAATGTTACGATTTATTAAGAGAAAGCAACTAGGTTTTATGTGAATTCCTTGTTTAGCCCCTGTTGACATTTAATGTATTACACGGATGGTAACAAGACCACTATACCCAATTCATTTGTTATGAATTTAATAAGAGAAAGCAACTAGGTTTTGTGTGAATCCTTTGTTTATCCCCTGACTATCCCCGGTTGACGTTTAATGGATTACACGGATGGTAACAAGACCACTATACCCAATTCATTTGTATACATCTCACTGACTTCTATTTGACTTCTATTAGAGGTATCCTATCCCTATTCAACTGGCATTATTCAACTGGCATAAGTAAAGTGAGTTGTTACAATACGTTAATTCTAATTCTAATGTCACTACTACTTAGGTTAAGGTCAGAAATCCCAACTCATTTATTGGATGATCGGTTTTAGGGAGGAAGAAAACATAAATGTTATTGAAATTAGTAATTTCATCGGTATTATGATGAGTGGTAATAATAGCATCATTCCAGATTCATTGGATGATGAAACAGAAAAAAATATCAAACTTTTTTTTATTGTTTTTGCCGATCTAACTGTCAATGATGTCGTAAAACCCCAAATTTAGAAATAAATAAAAAAAAGATGTGGATCTGAAATTGTATGAGCATACGAATGCAAGAACCGTATCGGAAAAGAACGGTGATTGCAAGCATTGATACTCAAACATTACTTTCGGCAATAAAGAGTACCCAATACGCTACAAAGCGCATCAGTGATGATACAATATTGCCTATTTTATACAAGAAAGTTAGCAATTAAGGATAGGAATAGCAGATTCGTGGTGAAGGCGCATGTTGGAATGAGGTTCTTAGTAATTATATATACAGATTTGGAGGATGGAAGACCCTAGCTAGGTCAAACTTGGGCCGTTCTTTCCTTATTGGGCCTATCAGATTAATGTGAAATTTCATAATTTTTTATTAGATTTTTGGATAAGTTATGAATATTTTATCGGATTTTCAAACAAGCTATGAGTTTTTATCGGATATTTAAAAAAACTAATGTATAATTATATTTTTTATTGGATTTTTCAAAAAAAACTATGAATTTTTATTGGATTTTTCAAAAAATCAATAAGTTTTTATCAAATTTTCCAAACAATTTATGAGTTTTTACCGGATTTTTAAATTTTTTGAGTTTTTATCGAATTTTTCAAATATATTAGCATATTTTTCAAAAACATCAATGAACTTTTATCCTAATTTTCAAAATACACAATCAGATTTTTCAAAAAAAATCTATGAATTTTTTTTAGATTTTTCAAATAAACTATCGAATTTTTCGAAATAATTTATTTTTTCCAAAATTTTCAAATGCCCGATAAGTTTTTAAACCCATCATTTTTTAAAAAAAAAATGATCAATATACATATCAAATTTTTCTATTCATATAGAATTTTTCAATTGCACTATTGTTTCGTGGGCTCTTTTTTAATTAAATTTTAAGAAAATTATTTTGGATATTATTTAAAATTAAGGGGTGTCACGTTAAATTTGAAGGTGGTATGATAAATTCTTAACGTACGAGGTGTGTTTTCACTACAAATTACTCGTAAAACACTTTCTAATTATTACACTAATTTTTTTTACTATAATTTTGCATTAATTTAAGACAAAAGAATATATGAAGTAACAATTTATTTTTTAGGAGTGTAATGAGTTTGTTTTGGACCATTTTTTTATAAAAAAAATATTTAACGGATAATATCTTTATCAATTTGGATTGACTCAATTTTTAATATTTTTCAAAATTAGAATCGAACTAAATTAATCGGTTTAATTCGATTTAATTATTGGTTTACATTACTCTTTTTTGAAAAAATTTGTATACTCTCTGCTATTATATTTTTTAATATATTTTTTTATCATTATTCTTCATCTATTTAATGTTCTACGTTTCAAACAACTTACAGATTATACTTAATACATAAAAAATAGGAATAAATAAAATATAACTATAACAATAAAATATTATCACCCACAAAAATTAATATGCTTCTGTTGCAGCGCGAAAAACACCTGGAGTAATCACCGATCTTTATTTGTTTCAAAGGAACGAGAAAACATCGAATAAAACCCACTAAAGTAAAGGAAAATGGTCGTACAGATGAAACATAATGAAATAAAGTCAAACAATACAGTTAGAAAAAATCCAAAAATGCATCTCCAGCTTTTGAAAAAACATTGAACAAATCTGGAGACCCATCTATGTAATGTTCTGCAACTTAAAAGGGAAGAAATGACAACAATGTTGTCCAATCCAATATCCAAAAAAATCATTAATCATTTAAACAACCTATCAAACACATTACTCACTTAAATAGCATATTCAAATTACCTATAATATAACTTAATGCTCTATTTCTACAAATATATATTAAAATAAAAAAAGTACAGAGAAATCAAAAATATACTAAATATGAATTTGATGTTGAATTATTTGATCGATTGGATGTTGATGGTAAAAATTAGGGATGGCAAACGGACACGTCCATCTCGTTTAGATCAGGTCCGCAAAAACCCAAAAAAATATAACGTAACGGGAGAAAGCGTGGGCAAGGCGGACCTGCGGACACCTCACTTTTAAGACTAAAACTGCATAAAATTATATTAATATCCGCGTTTGAAAAAGTCCGTAAAAAATGGAGCGGAACAAAACGAACACATTAGAGGGTGAGAGATTAAACTCTTGGTCGACACGCACTAAAGTGCAGACAAAACAAAATATTCAACGAAGCTGACTCGTTTTACCACCCCTAATAAAAATTTAAAAATATGTTAAATGGGTTTTAGAGATCATAAAATAAGAGATTTTGAGAGTTAAAAGATTTTTAGACTTTGGAGTGTTTTAAAATATTTTGAAAAGTGAGAAAAAAAGAAGAAGTTCTAACGCATATTTGATTAAAACAACATCCAAAGAGGCGATCTGAAATCTAAGAATAATTTTAATTTTTTACTAATGGAGATGCGGTATTTATGATACATTAAATAATGATGTCAATGTAAAAAGATTTACACGATCGATTCATTATCATCACCCGTTTGCATTATTTTATAGGTTTTTAAAATAAAAGTCAAAGTTATTTTAATATCCAACATATATGATTAATTGACGGTGTAAAATCATTTTACACTGTCAGTATATTTCAATTAAATTATTAAATAATCCACATTAAGAAACAGAAACCGACTGAAATGGAGACAATTTACAAAAACCAACAATGTAGAAATTCAATTTTTTTTTCTTCTAATTTTTCTCTCAATCAATTATACAGCTCAACAAATTGTTGACTGTAAATTGTCGGTCAATATTATGCTTAATACTTATAAATCAACATATTTCATTAAAAAAATGTCAAACAACATTTATCTATAATGTAATATAATTATCCAATTGAATATCAGTAAGCCTCGCCAAAACGATTTAATTATATAAGTTTAAACAAAGTAAATTAAGAAAAAAGATAGGAAGCTGGATAATGTAAAAGAAACGGAATAGCAAAAGGAATTAGTCGAACTAATGAATTACAGGACAGGTAATCATAGTGAGCTGAGCAAACTACCGCCAAAATCAAACCAACAATTAGTTGGGTAATAAAATATTTAACTATAGTGAAGTTTTATTATCAAACAAAAGTTCACCAACACTGTACAAAATTCTATACATTAAAAAGAACAGCCACTACGTGGATTTAAATCAAAGAATTAAAGGGAGAAAGCTACCATAAACTCAAACACACTGAACAACACAACACTAAGAATACAAAAATTAAAATCAAATGAATGAAATGAATATGAACCAACAGCAAAAAAATAAAAATAAAGATTTACGATGTACATCTCACTACCAAAGGCGACCCCGTTTTTTCAGCATGGAATGCCTTCACCAAAGACACAAACTGCAAAAGGTTATCTTTGGAGAACCACCGAAGCTTTAATTTCAGAGAGCCTAGGGCTGTGTCTCCATGACTGACCGTTACAAGGTTCATTCGGGTAGAGGGATAAAAGTCTGTCAAAGAACATTTCAGACTTAAAGTAACACAGTAGCTATCACCAACCCCAATCACCTGCAAAGTAAAACATTTTAGACCTTTTTTATTGTTTCTAAAGTCAGGTATTTTCTGCATCACTTAGCCTCATAAAATACTCACCATCTCAGTAATGTCAGCAATGGAGCAACATGAATCGATTCTGTAATATGGAGACACAGCGGCATCTGATGAAAATGAATACAGTTGCTTGATATCTTCAATGCATAAAAGTACATAACCTCCTATCACAAACAGCGATCTTGACAGCCATGATTCTTCTGTAAGTGAAAAAAGACAGAGGATAGCTTTATCTATGTTAAGTGATGACTAAAAAAAACATAAATACCCTTGCAAATTTCAATTAAAGATATATTTTAAAACTTCCATATCCAGTACAATTAATAGTGCTATGTAGTTTCTTCAACCTTCTCAAGGTTGTCAATCAAACTAGCTATGCATCGTTTCAATTCAACCATCTAAGAAAACAGCCTCTTGAAGAAAAAAAAAATAGCATTCACACCATAGTTCTGAGAAGTATTTAATAAAATTTAATGTTTTAGAATTCAGAGCAGTAATTTAGTCTTGAAGACTTTATGACTAAAATAAACAAGAAATGACAACTGTTATTTTTAGTAGAACAGAATATAAAGGGAAAAAATGTAACATTAAATTACTAGAGAGAAGCTTACGATTGCCATTCTTACAACAGATAAGCACCATTGCATACTGGTATATGCTGAAATTTGAACCACCACATATTTGATGGCTAAACAACTCAACCTGGACCTGCTCCAAACTGCCATTTAAATTTCCAAAACCCCAGTCTATTACAGAAGGAAAATTTGAAAATAGAAAGGAACTGATCATAAATCATAACTATAGAGGAATTGCTGATATCAACGCCAACGAACTTTTCAAAAATAAAAATATAGACATGTATTTCCACCCAAATTAATAATTTACAAGACAAAGGAAACTACCTTCTTAATGAGCATCTAGCATTTCCATCACATGAATCAAACACATGTATGGTACATAGTAACTCTCTTGACAATTCAATGCTTCTTGTTACAAACAGGTACGTTTTACCACCCTCAAAATTTACCCTGATGAGCCAAAAGAATCACAGTTAAAAGTTACTACTTAAGTTAATGGAAATTTACAAGTCCACTAACCTTAACACCTGAAGGCCCATTCCAACAAGCACCTCCCGAACTTCTTCCGTTTTGTGGCAACTCAAGACTCTCAATAGTGCCCCTGGATGGCATTTTTAAGAGGGCTTTTAAAAGCAATAAAAGTAACTGAGTGTCAACAAAACTTTCTAGTCTATTTTGTTGAAATTAACATGGCTTTCTCTATGTTGTTGAACTAATAGGAGGTACTTGAAAAGTGGGGTTCCTTTTTCAGGCTGTAAACGGATAAAATTTGGCAGTTTGGCATGTATTATAATCCTTGTCCAAAGTTAAAGGAAGTGAAAATTGAGCATTTTAAGCACCCATTGTGTTTAGATATTTGTAGAATTGATTTTAAAAAATTAATAAAGAAAGGATTTAAAAATGATTTTTGTGTTTTGGAATGATACTTAAAAAATTAGCTTAAGTGGACATTTTGTTTGGACAAGAAAAAATCACATAAGAGATAAAGCAACCGAAATAGTGCAATATGACATAGAGATAATAAATGAGGGTTTTGTGGTCAATCGTCACTTCATGTTTGAACAGTGAAAAGTTAAAGCTCCTTGGAGTCGCCAGCCACAAATTATTTACCAATGCAGTATTAAATGTCAAATCTGTTTTCAGTAATAAAATAGCCAAACAAGAAGAATGTTGTTGGAAAGTATCATCTATTTGGGGAGAGTAGTTTTGTTAGTTTCCTCATATTCTTAGACTCCACTTTTATGATTGCCTCTTCCAAAATATATTCCTGGATTAATATGTAAATCTTGTTATGATTGCCTCTTCCAATATACATTCCTGGATTAATATGGAAATCTTGTACATATATATAAATGGCAGTGTTGAGGACTTCCTCAAGCAACCCGGTAAATAGTTTACCCATCATAGGTAATTGTTTGAAACGGAAGGCCTCCCATCTTGAGAACTAATACTAGGAAAATGTCCATTAATCCAAGAAGGCCCGAGACAGAGTTTATGTAGCAGTTATGAAATGGGACAGTAGTTAGCAGTTATTGTATTTAATGCAATTATAAATATGAGTTAAGGACAGAGGAGGGCGATGGGTTATTTGTCAATAGGTTGGCTCTCTGATTCCTATAGGTTAGGTTAGTTACTAGTAGTTATTTTATTTGAATTACAGCAGTTTGTATTTCTCCGTGTTCTTGTTGGCAACTCTCCAGAAATTATTCTCAGTGTTGTTGATTACAATACTTATTCTATTCAGTATATACTATCTATTGTTACCCATGTATTCTAGTTCTATCAGTAACGTTATGGAAGGGCACTGAATCATGTTAACCTCCAAAACAAAAAAGCAGGTTTCATATTTCTTACATAAATTAATGTGGTATGTGGGGACACTAGAGCCAAATGAACGTATGTACTAAAAAAATGCAAGCTCCTTGTGCCAAAAAAAAAAAGGCTAGGGGCCAAACCTGATCCATCAGAAGCAACATTGATTAGCAGCACATAGAGCTTATTATGGTTGGTCAGCAACACTGCAACTTCCCTACATGGATAAATAAAGAAATTATACATGCCACACAGAAATGTGCAAATTTTTTAAGACATAATAAGTGCTGAATAATGTGGATAGGGGTAACTTTAGTAATAATCATTTCAAGTGTTTGTTTTGGAATTATCACATCATTTCTATTGCCTATACCAGCAATGGTTCAGAACCAAACTTTTGGGTGCAGAAAAAAATTATGACATAGAATAGAAAAAAATAAAGAATGTTGAAAGTGGAAATTGATTATACTCTTTTTGTTATCATAACACTTCAATATTATAGAATATGTTAATTATGAAATGTGATCCAAAAGTTTTCATAATATCTTTTATCTATATGATCTTGTTTAGTGATAAAAGTTATCTATATGATATTGTTTGGTGATGAAAGATAACAAAACTAATACAAATGTCTAACAAAAACTCTGGAAAGAAACAGTATTATTTATAAATTTTACATAAAAACTGACCTAATCTTTGCTTGTTGATTACTTTCTAAATTATTAGTTTCACATGATTGTTAAAGACATGACACTTACTTTCAATAATCAATCACTATTCTTTTAAAATAAAATAAAAAGAATTATAAAACAAGTATCATTTTTGGGTTATACCAAAGGGTTAAGTTCGGGAGATATAATATAGTTTTTAAGTCATCTTGGGTACTAGTTTACCATTCTTGCTAGAAAAACTATATAGCTAACTATTGACTTTGGAAAGGAAAAAAAAACAGGTTTGAACTTTTTATAATTTTTGCCAGTTGCCTCTTTTTCCACCTTATGTGCAATTGTTGGGGTGGATTAGAGAAATAAGTTTATAGCTTAACGGTTGAAGGAAGGAAAACCCCTAGATACATCCAGATAATTTTACAACTCCTTGCAGACACTGCTGAATGTAATCAACAGTTAACTACAGTAAAGACTAGTCAATTAGAAGAGAAATACTCATCATGGGTTAACATCATACGTGATTATGTGTAAGGTTAAACACTCGGGGAGTAGCCAACTTGATATTCTCATAATCCAGTGAAATGGCCATTTGAGCATACCCCAATCTAATTTTGAAGATGAGACACGCTCAACACGGGAAAAGAACACCATAAAGTTAAAATGCAAATCATGATTATGAATAATAAATGACTTGTATCCCTAAAAAATGTCTCCACAGGAATAACAACTTGCATAAAGTGAAGATATGTCCGTCTAATTTTTCCACTCAAATGCTCGTGAATTGGATCAACTGAAAATTACCTTTCTTTATAGTTTGTCTCCATTTGAAGTATGCAATTACAACGGATGCAATGACTACAGACTTCCTTGGCTTCAGAATCAGCAATATTTGTATTGAAATACATGATGATAAGCTCATCATTCTCTAGGGTAGAGCAAGTACGCCAACTAAATTCAGTGAAATCATCAACACCTGATTCTTCCCTTAAATTTCCAGAAACCTGTCCTTGGTGCATCTGCTCTTGTTCGTGACCACATGCATTGATGTCTACATTATCTTCAAATATTGAAATCACTCTCTTCTTGGCTTTTTTTCTGATCTTTCTTTTCTCGAACAAATCAGTTTGTTGGCTAGCAGAAAGTGTACTCTCACCATTGCCGTCGCCAGCAAAATCCATTGACCACTGCTTAGAAGTTTGGTCACTAGATGAACCAACTGAACAAATGTCATTTTTCCCTATGTGAATAATTCCTTGTCTAGGGCTGCAATAATCTTCCTCGTGTTGATTTGGAGATGTAAGTCCATCAACACCCCCATTCACATTATTTTTGCATGGGGGACTATCAACTACAGGAACTGGTGGTTCAAATTCGGTGCAATCAACCACACTACAGCTTGTGTTACTATCAGAAGTCGCCACTGAAAAGGAATCAGCCGACAGTTGCAAAATTTCCTCCACCAAGTTATGGCGGCGATGAAGAAGGTCTTCTTGAAAGTGAGGAGGAGATGTGGGACATATAGATGATGACCGAGACCCATTTACATCACCAATAGTTGTCAATGGAGATAAGTTGACATTTTCAGTCCTTAAATCTGCTCCTTGGGTGGCAATGGTGTCAGAATGAGAATTTTTAGATTGTGAGAGGGGTGTATTAATTCCCTGAAGTGAAAAAAAAGCTTTGAAACGTTCCAAATCCACTCCCCCTAAGTCAGAAAGAGAGGCCCCACTAGCATTACCAAGAGATCCTCTGTAGTCAAAGTATTGCTGTCTATGAAACCAAGCAGACATATCTGCAAAAGAACTGTCATATTCTAAAATATTCAAGCTACTTTCATCACCTGAAGCTAGAATAGAGTCTGATGCATATCTCGAGACTTCACCATGTTGCTCCTGATTTGCACTGTTTCTGAAGAAATTATCTTTCTGATGGTGTGATTTACCTCTTCCCTTTTTCTCAATTTCTGCCGATTTCTCAGAAGAAATATTCATCCAGTCTCTAAATTCCCGCAACCATAGAATAGAACGCTCTTTCTTCATGTGTTCAACTTTATTCATTAAATCTGCTATTTCAGCTTCATCGTCAAATAAATTAGGATCCTCGTTATTTTGAGTTTCATTCACGCATGATTGAGACTCCGGATCAGAACATATACTAGTGATCTCTCCTTCACTCTCAATGCTGGCAACACGATAGACCTTTCTCTGCTTGAGAAAACAAGAATAATGTGACACTTATCTCTATGAATATCCAAAGAGGAAACTATTAGGTTTTTTTAAACAATGTGACAGGTAAATATCTAGATAAAATTGGCCTCTTAAGTTCAATTTTCAGAAATGAGGTAATTTAGAACAAAATCGAGGTGCAAAATAAATCATTTATCACTGTTCACTTTTACATCTACATGTACAATTTCAATAATACATACCCTTCTATTATTTCCACCTTCCACTATAGCCTCATCCTTGGCAGGTACATAAATCCCAAAGCTGGCAGGTTGCTTATGCATACTGGCAATAATTATTTGTCTCGTCCAAAAATCTGTAGCATTAATTTCCTTCTCGTCTAACTTTAACTGATCAACATAAAGGAGGACTGTGGTAAGTTTGAAAGGAAAAAATGAAATAAAAAAAAAGGTGAAGATTCACACAGAAAATGATGTGAACTTCAGAAAAATGATTCTACGTGTACAAAAAAATAGTACGAAATGCCAATACAGTGAAACACACTGCTGAAAAGCAAAAATATGGACAGCCATACCCACAAATAAGAGCAAAATATATTGAGGTCACAAACAAACAGATAGACAGAGCTGGAGACATATATATTTTTAGACTGCGTGTGTGTGTGTGTGTGTTACAGTGTGAGCAAAATATATAAACTTACCCTTTCTGGGTAGGCGAAGAAACTGAATACATGTGCCCTATACCATCGGGCACAACATAAAGGATTTCCTTCCAACCACAAGCTTTTTAGATACAAAAGGCCCACAAGAAACTCAAGCTCTGAAAAATTTGAAATAATATTGTAGGAAACATCAAGTCCTTCGAGTGACTTCAAATTCTCAATTCCTCGCAAAGTAGTTAGAGCATTGTTCCTTAAAACAAGTTTAACAATATGACAGGAGACCTGCATGATCCAACAAAATTGGCATGTGGGTCCAAAGCAAACGACTAATTGAAAGACATAAAATAAATAAATAAAAATGTATTAAGAACTTTCCTTCAAATAATTTACTTTCTCACATTTACGTACCCTAAGTAAATAGCTAGCATAAATAGATGACTCTTCAACTAGATTGCCTATCGAGTTCTACGAACAATAAATTCGAAGTCACAAGCAAAAATCATCACACTAACAATTCCAAAATGCCAATTCATACTCCATGAATCACAGAAGTCGAGACTGCAAGCAGATTAACTTAAGAGGGCCTTGCTGCTCTTTATGTGGCTGGTGAAATTAATGCAAAATGAATTGAATCACATTGTAAAGAGAGCACAAAATAAATATAGATTGACAGTCCATTATAGGAAGTTGGGGACTTAATGATTTCTAAGGATCTATCCAGGTGAATGAATGTGTGGCAAGTCTGCATCTACTCCTTATATGGTGGGGTACATGATTTGATCAACATGAAAATCACAAACACAACACCCAAAAACATTTGTCAGACATTTTCTTTATCCCACAATAATTGGCAATTAGAAACTCATCCAAGACATATATTTACAACTTCTACTGAGCCAAGAATTCATACATTCATACTGTGAGCATTCAGACTAAACATAAATTGCTCTGAATATAAATTCATCAAAAAGTCCATTAGATTCATTATTATTGTATCTAAAGACGACTAAAGATTTTCACATCTTAGCTGACCCAGCCTGTAATAGTTTCTATTTTAGAAGTTATGCACCTATCATCATGAGATAGGCAGGAGCATAAAACTACATTTTAAATCTCAAATTAATTACATGAAGAAACCATCTTGAATTTAGAAAATTAAACCAAACCAGCCCTGTCATGGGTCCCATCGATTTAATATAGCTTGTTTTCTGTTTGAGACCAAACATTCTTATGCTGCAGCTGCGCCTAACTAAAAGTATATGCTTTGAGGAGTCCCTAATACCTTGCAAAACCCTATCCAAGGTTAACTAATATACACATTACTCAATCAAGGTGGCCAGAGAAAAAATCTAAATCCAGAGGGGGAGAATACAAGGATGTATAATTGAGTTTGCAGTCTCTACCATCTCACTGTCATAGTGTGTTAAATATTGAGAGTCAAATTCAAGTTACTAGTATTAGAATAACCTGGGTGAGGCTTTACTGCAGTTGGCTTTGGTCTCAACAATTTGATCAACCATACTATTAAGAAATCAATCCCAAGTTCTAATCCAAAACTTTTACAATTTCGTGGCCCAGTGTTTAAAAGTTCACTTCATATTTAGAATGGAGAAAAGTACAAAAAGATAAACTCACTCCAGTTCGCCAATGATATCAATACAGTCAACTATGTCAAAATCTTGAATATTCTAACATGTAATGCAAGATGCAAAATATTGGCATCCTAAACACACCTGGGTGAAGGGAGCAAATGTTCTGAGGTGATTGAAACCAAGGTCCAAATGCTTCAATTTGGTACAATGATGCAGATTATCAACCTTTGCAAACTTGTTCCTGCTAAGATCAAGTGTTTCCACTGCAGGAAGAAGCTGCAAAGACTCGTCCATGAGAACCAAACCATTACATGCACAAGACACAAACGATAACCGGTTCCATTGAGGAGAATCCTTTATCTCTGTTATCCTACTAGCAAACACATGCCGCAGAGCATCCTATACAATACACAAAGTCAGCTCAATCATTACCAAATATATACATATTCAAATAAAATAAACAAAATAATGATTCGAAAGTGAGAAATTGAAACTAACAGTAGAATTATGACAAATAATCTTCTCGAGAGTATGCCTGAGCTCGAGCAAGCCTTTGGCGGCAGAAGTTGACAAGTCGCATCCCCGGAGTTCAAGAACCTTCAACCGCCCAAACGGCAAAAACGACAAGGGCGTGGGATCTCTAACGGGAGGTGGCAACACCGAAACCACCTTAAGCGAGGTGAGGAGGCGAAGGATCCTCCGGAGTTGCTCAAGCGCGCGGTGGTCGCCGAGGTCGGAGACATAGGCTCGAAGGTAGTCGACCGGGGCTCCGACGAGGAGACTCTCTACCTCATGCAACGCCTCGAGCCTGGATTGAACGTAGTGAAGCCCTGCGGGATTTAGCTTCAAGACCAAGGTTCCTTCAATGAGATGACCGGCCTCTTCCTCGACAAACTTTACGAGTTTCTCCAAATACCGATCTCCGGTGACAATCGACATGTTCAATCGATTAGATAAAAGCGTTTCACGGCAGAATTAGGGTTTTGAGAGAGATAACGATAATCCCCGACTCCATGTAAAGAAAAAAGCGTGTGTGAAGAGTGACTTGAGAGAGAGAGAGAGAGATACGAAGGGTCACAAAAAAACGGAACGAGAATAGGAGACGTGAGAGAATTGAAAATGGAAATTCAAAGAGAAGAAATAGAGAAAGGTGGTTCGGAATTGAGAGGGATGAGGGAAATAGAAACGGCCATGGGTACGGATGCAGGTTTGTTTCAGAGAAGAGAGAGAGAGAGAGAAAGAGTAACGTCGTATTTATATTTTTTATTTAATTTTTGTCGTTAATTATGTTAATTGCTTAATTAGAGTGGTGGTTAGTGTGAAAGGAAGAAGAAGTTATTAAGTTAATTGTGAGGAATGATTGGCGTTGGTGTTTGAATATAATAGGATGAAAAGGACACGTGTCTTTGCATCTTGTTCACTTCACTAAGCTGTCACTTTATCGGCTGTTCAAATTAAGAAAAGTTTAAGTTCCAATACAGGACAATATTCCATGCACCATATATACCAGCGGTGTATAAACTCGGATCATTCACTCCCTATTCTCTCTTTTTCTTATTAAAGTTCCTCCAAAAACAAAACACTGCAAAACATTGATAGTGTTTTAACCTCTTCAATTTTATTTAACCAATTAGAAAGGCATTAGTTTTCGGGGCAACAATAATCATCTTTAATCAACTTTTCAATTTATAAGGAGGGGTGGCAAATATAGATATTGATCGTTACAAAAAAAAATATAGATAGGTGTGGACATAATACATAATATGGGTCTAAAATATTAATTTATTTTCATTAAAAATGAGAGTGGTGCGATCTCACAGGCCCAACATCCTAAATCATACAATTTACTAAAATTCTTGTTAATATTCGTTCCTCCGAAATTCCGCAAAAAGAAAAAATGACAAATAGACATAATAGAAGATGTTTATCCAAAACTTTGACTCATCCCATAAAAGAATGCAGACAAAATATACATATTTGGCGGCCTAGTCTATTTTGTCATTCCAGTGTATAAGTTAAATCCCACATTAACTAACGAATTAACCATATACAATTTAAGTCTTTTAATTTGTCTCTTAATCATAAACTCCAAACAGCTATAATAATCTCTAGATTGTCAACATTCCCTTGCAAAAAGGAGTTGGTGAACCTAACACCTTTAACCCTATTTGTAGATTCACCATAACAACTTCAAACTCTTTAATTTCCAATCAAACATTTTGTATCTCTACTTTGTTCTTAAAATTTTCTTCTGCATTCGTCATTAACCTCTCAACATTAATTATTGGTTTCATTTCTTTCTTCGGTTCATCCTTAACATATGAGTTTTCTAGCTTCAACCTTCTTTTATTTTTAGAAGTTGAATATTTCACTTTCTATTCAATGTTAGACAACTTATATAGCAAAGGTTAGAGGTTTTCATTGTTCTCCCTCAACGCCAACGTCTCGTACGACGAGTAGACATTATCTTGCAAGTGACACACATATATACGACTTATAGGAGATAAGAAATTGAGGTAGAACAAAGCCTAAAATTACCAACATTGTACATTTTTTGCTCATCTTCCTTATATATTTACCAACTCGATATACACAAGGGTGACAATTCATATAGACTTTGAGGCGGGGACGTCCACGTCGAAAAACTCAAGAATAGACTTCACCTGGTGTTCAAATTTGGAGGAGGCGCGACAAGTCTCGTAAACATTGATGAGTTGGGGGAATGAGCAACAACACATACCACATACACATTGACAACATATCCATCTCTTTAGCATAAGATTCCATGTCAATATAAATGAAGCAAAGAGGAAGAAACATCATTCATTTTCTTTTCAAAGGGAGTAGGATATGGATATGACATATCAGGCTTCGGAGACACTGGGGGATATTCCTTCACTAAATTCATAAGATCACCAAGAATCTTCCCAAATGACCTAGAAAAGGCACCCATCAAATCCAATTAATTTCTACTCATTTCTGGAGCCATCTTATTTGCACACACAAAAAAAAAACATCAATCAACGCACATGCCATGCCACATACCAAAAGCACATGCAAACAACGACATGACAGTCTTACACAACTTTTAGACATCCACCCCGTGTATGTGTTACAAGTCCAATGAGCCATGGGTACCACATTACTAAAATACCTCGCCTATTGAAATTTTTCATCTATGTAATTTTATTTTTCAGACTTCAATTCTTTTTAGACTCGTCTATAATATAAGAAAATTATATGTTTTGGAAATCCCTTTTTAGCCCTACTTGCTTTATTTCCACGTTCAGTTTTTTATGATAAATATGGTCTAATTTTTTCATATGCCAACTTGGTTGTGCCGTATACTTGCAACGTAATGACTAGTTGAGCATTTTATCTTCACCATTTATGTCTCCTATATTTTTATTTTACTTTTAAGTAGGTTAAACAAGAAATATCAATACCTCATTTACTTTCTGGTTGGTATCAAACCCTAATGGTAATTATAATTTCGATCAAATCAATCACAGTTTGTTCCATCAATGAACTGTTGTTGAGATCATACACTTCCCTTAAACCAAATTGGTCAGTCACATCTCTCTCTACTTCTCTTATCTCATTCATTTCCCCTTATCTCCCTCATATTCTTCTTCTTCATTTTCCCTTAACTTAAGATTTCCTCATCGAAATTTTCCTCCATTATCAACATTGGTTAATCACATCTTCTTCCGTTATCACTGATCATTTGCACTTTTTCCTATTCTTAACTAGGTGTATATAAGTTCCATCTTTCGTTTTGATTCTAGGTTGTATACATTTTATAAATTCCTTTATGCACGTTTCTTTGATATCAGGGAAACTGAGAGAATAAGAATATATGTTTAAGAAAACCTAAAAATATTCTGGTTGATTTGAATCTCTCTGCAATTTTCCCTTAAATTGTTCAAATTTATGCTTGAAGATGCAATTTAATTCTTAGAATATGCAGAAGTTTGCTTCAAGGTTTTGAAATCAATGTTCTTATAACACTCAACCTTACTTCATTCAATGTTTTTCCTAATTCCTTGAAATGTTTTTCTTTGTTGAACTAAGCCTAAAAAATGTATGCTTGATTTGCATCACTTTGCAATTTTCCATTATCAACATTCACTGTCCAGATCTTCTTCTCTTATACCACAGGAAAACCTTTCATTTCTTTATTCTATCATCTAGTGTAGTGATATATCTATGAGAACCCCTTATAAGGGAGACCCACATGTTTCCTACCCACGAGGCCTCGCCCAGGTGGGACCTTTGTGTGTCATGAGGGACTCGCCCTCATAAAAGACGTGTACAATATTATTGCTTAGACATTAACCACCTGTACAAAGTCGCACCACAACCCCCTAGAAAGTAGGCAGTCAACAGTCTCATCCAGACTAGGGGCAGTTACCATCTCTTAGTGTTTCTTAAATCTCAAGCCCAAGGGGACTCTATAAATACCTCTTCCTTAACGGAGAGGACGAATTAGAACTTACCCAACATAACGCATAAACACAAAGTCTTTCACCTCATGTGAGTTGACCCTCTTTTACCACCATAAACATCATCATACAAGATCTCTCACCACCGTTAGCAAACTCTAACCATCCTTAACTACAAAGGCCTCTAAGTATCCTCTACCTGCATAGGGATACAATGCACTACTGTACTTTTTGACAAGTACAATGGCATCCATCGTAAGTCCCTAGTAAAACTAATCGTGGTCACATCTTTTGTTACAATCACCATACTTATTGCCACCACCCCCTCTTCATGTACCCAACCATTCCCAATTAAGGTCAACAGGAGAGCTTCATCCCATACGTCAGAGGACAACGGTGGTAGCCCTGATGGCAATGCCCGGGCAGAGATGCGTACCGATGAACTTCGTCGTTAGAATTAAAGCCTGGATATCAACGTCCTCAACATTCGACAGCGCCAACAAGAGACAAATCCCACAAAAGATATACAGGTGTTTGACCCCTAACCACTATAACACAAAATATGGGAGGCACTTATCCTTGAAGGGTTCAAGCCTACATCCCTCTGTGGAGAGGTTTGATGGCGTAGTGATCCTTATGAACATCTTATCTCCATCAACACCTAGATGATCATCATTGTTGAGAATGTATCAAGTGTGAGTAGTATGGATAATAGTCCCACATTGGTTGGTAATATGGAGACTTAAGTATTTATAAGTGAGAGAACTCACTCACATATCACCTTAAGGTTTTGGGTGAATATGTGGTGTGTCTCTCACAAATGTATTGCTCTAAAAAAGAAGAAGTCTCACAATGTTCAATGCTCCCTAGTGAAAAACTCCCCCAACAAATGGTATCAGAGCCTGGTTCGAGAAGGGACCGACTTACTTGTATCGTAAGTCAACGACGCCAGTGTGGTGAATAAGAAACGTTTCGTTGAAGAGTGTCAACGGCGTCAGTGTGGTGAATAAGTAGAGCTTTCACTTGATGGGGAGCATTGTGGACTCACACTTGAGGGGGAGTGTTGAGAATGTATCAAGTGTGAGTAGTATGGATAATAGTCACACATTGGTTGGTAATGTGAAGACTTGAGCATTTATTAGTGAGAGAACCCACTCACCTACCACCTTAAGATTTTGGGTGAATATGTGGTGTGTCTCTAGAAAAGAAGAAGACGCACAATATTCAATGTTCCCTAGTGAAAAAATCCCTCAACAATCATCGGAGCGCCTGACTCCCTGAAGTGCAAATTATTGTCTGACATCTATTGAAACGCAGTCTTGCGATGGTATATGATTCTACCTCGAACCTCCATCGCCAACTATCAGGAGCTGGTGAAGAACTCTTACACTAGTTTGTCGTCAGCAGACATGGATAGATGTTCACCACCAGCTTGCTCAACATACGAAAATTGATTGAGTCATTTGATTGTGTTTTTCATTTTCAAATTTTAAAGTTGATTTTATGTTTCATATGTTAAACTTTATATCGTTTTCCCCTTCCATTTTCTTAGTCAGGTCTAAAAAAGGTTGTGAATGAGATTTTAGATGTGGAGTCAATAACATATCTACGGTATCATATCTTTAAGCTCAAGTCATTTTATATTTGATTTTCATATTCATATCTAAAAAATATTGTGGACAAAATCATAAATAACATGTATAGAATTGCACTCTATGTTGTGAAGATATTTGTTTTTCTGTTACTTATGTCATAGTGATTACCATTTTGTATTAACCATGTTGTAAGAAACAAAATATGTCCTTGTATGCTATTTTATTTTGATTTTTCATTAATGACAATTACAATGTGTTTTGAATTTTAGTGGCATAGTACCATTTGACTTTTGTTATTATGTAGTTTGAGTAGTTGTTACCTTGATTATATTTAAAGCTTGGGAAGGTATTCTCTATTAAGTATTTGTTGTAGTTAGAGTTGGACGAATTTGGGATTCCAGTGTAAAATTGCTATCTCTTTGAAGTTATTTTGTTGTGATTTTTAGTTGGCTGGATTTCATATGCATTTGTGTTTGGTGCTTCTTTGGAGCTTAGTGTGAGTCTTGCCTTTTTGCACACTGATTTTTGTCGATTGCCTTTTCTTTATGTCAGGTGCTAGGGTTTATCTTTTTCGTAGATCTTAGAATTGGAGATTTCTCATGGGTTGATAGCTTGAACTTGTGTTTGGAGTAGAGTGAGGTGTTGCACATGCACGTGAAATGTTTCTGTCAATGTTTATACAAAATACAGATGTATCTGCATGTGAATGATTCTGGTATATAACCAATAATTATGGCAAACTTCATTTTCATATAGTGCAATGATTAACAAACACCTAGTTATGTATGATTTACATCTTCACACATAAAATGTGTCCCTTTTGTATGTGTTTTGCGAATAATAATACATATTGCTAAGATACCAAACACTATACTTTTGGAATTCTCTATATTTTTTGTCTGAGAGAGTGAACTGTAACAAAAATAGCAGAAACCTTTCTAAACTAGTCCATATAGAGAGATTATCATTTCTGTTTAATTACTGCTGTAAAACTTGATTCTTTATACACAAACAAACTACTTCGATTCACCTCTTCATCACACTAGCTATAGCTAACGACTCTTCTCTTCCTCGACTTCTTGAAGCAATACTTCTAGCTCTGCTTCTGTCAGGGACTCTAATCGTTTCTGCAGATTCAATACGGGCAAAATTATATATTGAGAAACAATGTAAACACACATCATGCTTCAAATATTTCTGTCTAAACCATTTCTTTTAAGATATCTGAATGATTCTCAGTCTCTTAGATGCTTCCAATTTGAGAAATTTTAATTAGTCACGGGTATCAGTCTTTAATATTGTCATCTCTAATTTTATCTTGTCAAATCTTACCACAGATACATAGCACACTTAGTTTATTCTCGTGTTTGATCTTTACCACCTAACATTCTCACCGCCCAATTTCAAGATGGATTAAAAAGAACAAATTTGACCAACAACAAGTCACACATGTACTTGTCATTCCTATGCTTAAAACAAGAGAATGGCAACAATTTTACCTCCATGACTTTGCTTTCGTAATCGCGAAGCTGCTGCGCATAAGTCATTTCCTTGTTTGAAACTCTAAAGATATATGTTGAGATCCATCCAATTGTGAGACCCAAAACCAGCACAAGTTGAACCACATTTCCTGCTTGTAGTGGATCAACTCCAACATACTGCACAATATATCCAACAATAGTTACATCATTAATCTCATCTCTTTTACATACATAATGTCTATTTTATATGATATCCATTCCATCCTAGAACAACAACTAATAACAAAAGAGAAAACATTAGACACATATTTTTGTTTACGCAGTTGGGCCAAATGTACCTCTAATCCGGATTTTAAGCCAATGCCAAGAAAAGTAACACCAAGTCCAATTAATATAACATCTTTCCTTGAATATCCAAATGGTGTTTTCTGTAACATCAAGAAAGAAATTGAGCAGTAAGTAATAAAGCACATATATGAAGATAAGACATAACAAGGTATAAAAAACATGCCTTAGTCTTAGTCTGATTAATGGTGTCATCATCATCAGTGGAGTTTGAAGAAGAAGAAGTAGTACTTCTAGGAATAGAGAATCTGACATTCTTTGAAAACTTGGCACTTAATATTTTTGGTGTTAAACATTGGGGAATGAATGTTCCTGAAGAATGAACTGAAATGAATTGGAATTAGAAGATAATAGAAGTGAAGAATGAGGAAATGAAAAGAACAGACCTGTGTGATGAAATGGTGAAGAAGAGGCAGGTGGTAGACCCCTCCGTTGGAAGAAGGGTAAAGCAGAATAAGAAATACAAGATTTTATATAAGCCATCGCTAAAAAGAAAAGAGAAAGAAAAAAACTGGGTGTGAAGTTTGAAGTGGTGGTGTTGCAGGGACGAGTGGAGAGGAGAAGAGATAGAGATGAGGTTTTCTTTAGCTTCAATGTCCCAACAAATTCGTGTGTCTCTCATTACTCCATACGTGCCACTTCCTTATTGTCCTTGGATGGGTCCCATATGCCACATACTACTATATGTTTTCTTTTCAAACAAAATGAGCATCCAACTTTTTTTTACTTCTCCTATCTTAGGTTTTGGTCTTGCTGAAAAATTAAAATTCTTTTTAAAATTTGAAAATATATTTTCGCACTTAACTTAGTTCTAATTAGATTCTTATTTTAGAGAAAAATTAATATGTAAATATATCTTTTTATAATTTATAGAAGTGTATTTTGAACGGATTTAAATCAAATATTTGTTAATTCTTATTTTATTTTTTATTCTCATAGACTGATTTGTCAATTTCCATTTTCAATATTCAATCAATCTAAGTATTCAATATCAATTACACATTTGATAAAAAATTTAACCCTAATTTTTTTTTTTGATTTTCTATACATACATTAAAAAATAAAAATATTAGGTTGTGTAATATATATAATATATATATATATATATATATATATATATATATATATATATATATATATATATATATATATATATATAGTCATGATTAGATAATATAACTGAGCAATGCATTTTGTGCATTTTTTATTTTCATGCATTTCTGTCATTTGCGTCTTTTTTGAGTTGTAGGTAAATACAAAAGTACACTTCCGTAATGTTTCAGAATTTGATTTTTAAAGAAGACGAAAGTGCATTTCCGTATTTTGTCTATCTCCGTTGTTTGGCTTGATTTTGAATGTCATTCATATGGGTTTGATTTTGTTCGACTATGTCTAGCTTGTCTGGTTTAATTATAGGTAACATCAATGACAACTAAGAACAACTGAGACATGATAGAGTTTCGGAGCATGCATCGATTTGCAAGAAATGAGTTTGACCCTCACAACCATCGGTTGGTGCCAATTCATTTGATGCAGAGGTGTCAACTTCTAGGACTCATGTCTCTCCGACTTCGTCTTTCCAGAGACAGGTGTCACATGATGCTGCCCCGTAAGCCTCACTTGTCCGGTTTGATGCACCTGATGCCTATGCAGTTGTTCTTGAGATTTTGGAGGAGGCTCGTATGACACATCTAGGGATGTCAAAAAAACTCAGTACCCGTGTGTAAAAGTTGTCACGAACACGAAATGAATAGCTTAATGAGTATGTACGGATAAAATAAACGGATATTTAGTTACCTATTTTCTTATAGACACGGATATGGATTTGATGGTACTCGTACTCGCGGGTATCCGTATCCGTTAATAAATAACAAAATCACTTAAATATTAATTTATTTAATCTAAAATTATTATTATTATGTCAAATAAGAAACTATTATTATTATTATTATTATTATTATTATTATTATTTTGTTGAATATGAAATTATTATTATTTTATTGAGTTTAATATAATTTTTTAATAAAAGAAGAAATAAAATGAGTGTGATTTATTTTTTTTATGTGTTAAATTTGAAAAAAAAAATGTTTGCCTTTTAGTGATAAATTTTTTTTAGTTAATCATATAATTTTTTTAAGAAAATATATTTAAATTTTAGTGTCCACGGATATTCGTGAATACCTGTAGGCATCTCAAAATTCACAGATATTCGTCTAACAAATATTTGCATCAATATGGGGCAAGTACGAATATCATATTTATTAAACGGGGCAGGTAGCGGGGGACTAGTCCCCATTTCATGGATACTCGTTGCCATCCCTAGACACATCTTTGTTGCCTATATATGTGGACCATGTTGTCATGCACGTGTGGGACAGATAGGTAAACTTTATCTGTATTTATTATTTGAAACACATTTGTTATGATATTCCAACTTTCTGACAATGATGTATTTTTTGCAGTATTATCATGCTTTAAAACGCATCAACCATGGTCGGAAGATTGTGAGATTGCAACAGTCTAAGGAGTGGTGGTTTGAGGACGTCACTCAACTATATGGGCTGCGAGATTTATGCATGATCAATTATACTACTATTAACCATGGTATGTTGTCAACGTTCGTTGAGTGATGACATTCTAAGATATCACCTTTTCATCTTCTGCATAGTGAGATGTCAATCATACTAGATGATGTGTCATGCCTACTACATCTTTTGATCATAGGAAGATTATTATACCAATTTAGGATTACCATAGTTGAGTTGATGCATTGGAGATGATAGTGACATGTTAGGGAGATGAGCCAGAGGATGCTGGAAGACACCAGAGGGTATCATACTATATTTGGATTCTTAGAAAGCATATATGCACACCACCTGGTTGCGGAAGTGTAGGTCGATGGTGATGATGAACATGTTATGTATCATAAGCATGTGCATTGAGGCCATACCTCGTGTACTTGGTTGGCATGTCCATATTTGGGGACAAGAGTGCCTATTATGCGGATGTAGTTTACCTCAAATACTTCACTGACCTGTAGTTGATTCATGAGTACAAGTGGGTGGGTGGTTGTTTGGTTTACCTGTACTCCAAGTTAGTTAAAGGTCGTCTTTGGAAGACTAAACAAATGGCAGCTAACTGCATGTTGTTGATGGTAATATATTTGCATCCTTTTCTATTTTTGTACCATTTTCATAACATTTGTGCTACAAAATTACTAATAATTCGTTTATATCATTTCCATACATGGATCCTCCAACACTTACCATGCATCTTCGGCTGATCATAAGTTTATAACTATATTGAGAATATGTCAAGTGCTTGTACATAACCTTCTACTCTAAATGGTTGGGTTATGGCTCACGTCTAATGTATCCACGTCTGCCTAAGTGAGTCATGCGCCAGTTCGGGTATATGCGGGTTATTCCAAGCGACCCTTTTTTGTCTGCTCCTTCCACTATGCCCCATGGAGATGTAGATGCCATGTATGATGGTCTCTTGAATCATCTAGTATCATTTATAACACTAGGTATTATCACAGAGAATAGGAATGTTACTCTCAGATGTCTAATAATCTTCCAACTGACTCTTCATCCAGAGTATCTGAGTGTTGCATCCAGAAGCTGCAGTGTATTTAGCTTCAGCTGTTGAAAGTGAAATTGTTGACTGTCTCTTGTTGTACCATGAGATTAAGTTGTCTCCCAGAATTTGGCAACTTCCAGAAGTATTTTTTCTTTCAATTATATCTCCAATGTAGTCAGCTTCACAATATCCTACTAATTTATACTCACTTGATTTTCTATAAAATAAACCAAGATTAGTAGTACCATTCAGATACCTAAAGATTTTCTTAACATCAGTTAAGTGAGTTTCCCTATGATCTGATTGGAAGCGAGTACATAAGCATACATTAAATAAGCTATCGGGTCTAGAAGTTGTTAGATACAAAAAATAACCTATCATACCTCTGAAAAGCTTCTGATTTACCTTACTGCTTACCTATTCTTTTTCCAGAATGCATGTAGGATGCATCAGAGTCTTTACTAGCTTACAATCTGATAAGTTGAATTTCTTCAAAAGTTCCTTTGTATATTTGCTTTGATGAATATATGTGCCTTCTGGTCTTTGATCAATTTGAATTACTAGAAAGAATTTCAATTCTCCCATCAGACTCATTTCAAATTCTTCCTGCATAGACTTGCCAAAATCCTTGCACAACGACACATTAGCAGAACCAAAAATAATATCATCAACATATATTTGCACAACCAGAATGTCATTCTTGAAGGTTTTGCAAAAGAGAGTTGTGTCCACTTTTCCTCTAGTAAAATTATTTTCCAATAAAAAATTGCTTAGTCTATCATACCAAGCTCTTGGAGCTTGCTTTAGACCATACACAAAAAAATTTAGCTTAAAAACAAAATCAGGATTTTGAGAACTTTCAAAATCGGGAGGTTGATGCACATAAACTTCTTCAAAAATATAACCATTCAGGAATGCACTCTTAACATCCATATGATAAAGTATGATGTTATGATTGACTACAAAAGAAATTAAAAGATGAATAGACTCTAACCTGGAAACTATAGCAAAGGTTTCTATATAGTTTATACCTCCTTGCTGACTATAACCTTGAGCTACCAGTCGAACTTTGTTTCTGACAACTTCACCTTTCTCATTCAGCTTGTTTCTAAAAACCCATTTGGTTCCAATAACATGGAAACCTTTTGGTTTCTGAACAAGATCCCAAACATCGTTTCTGGTGAATTGATTCAGTTCATCTTACATGGCCAAAATCCGAAGCTTACCGTGGACCAGGAGAAGATTTTGCTCGAAGAATCATCGGAGTTCGAATAGACGAAGGTATTTCGACTTCCACCATAATGCATAATGACTTGATAACTGTTGAATGAGTAAGCTTATCTCGGTTACTGCTTTGAATATACCATCGGAGCTCCTTGCATGTCATATTTCTCCATTTGTGTGAGATTTGGTTTGCATGTTAAGTTTCAATTTGGGAAATTTGGGATTTTGGGTATGATTGATGTTTACGTGCGTGCTCGATTTATGATACTCACCAAGGTTGAGTTAGACTTTTTTTTTAGAATCTGGTGTAGAAATGCAGTTGGGTTGTTTTGATAAATGGAAATAGGGGCTTCGGTTGAGAGGAAGATAAAAAGAGAGGGAGTTGGTGAGAACCGAAGAAGCTTTCGGTTGGAACTTCAAAGGGTTTAAATTTATTTTAATGTTTTGAAAAAAGAGTATGGCTTTAAAGTAACTCAACATTTATTACATTGGGCCAAGTATGACGTTTGTTAAAGTTTTTTTTCTTTATGATGGATTTATTTGTGATAGACTTGACTGTTGATATTTGGTTGGTTTCTGAAACATACTTTCCAAAGTGGGTCTTTACAAGACCGCCACTTGTTCATCCATGGCCACGTGTCCACTGTAACACCCTTCTATAAGTACTGATAGGGTTACACAACACCTATCCCGTACAGGGGAAACAGAATAATTACGACTCGACTCGACCAACCAGGCTCTGATACCACTAATGTAACACCCTTCTAGAATACCCCAAATATTTAATTAAACAACATATATAAATCAGAGTAATTATGCAGTTAAGGGTGTCACACAATATTTCACACCATTCAACACAATAACTGTCATGCTCTTTTATTAATCCAAAACATAAACATTTGCATAAACCGCAGCGGATAGAAATCTCATCAATCATGTAAAACACGTAACATATTACATGTAAAATGGTTCATAACCAACAATAAAACATTTAAAACAAGTTAAAACATCCCATCCCGATGTTACATCTATCAGAGCACGACCCACTAAGGAGACTACACTAGACTCCAAGCATTAGCTTCTACTCAACTCATTGCTCGTTACCTGAAAAATAGTTGTAAGGGTGAGTTCCTCAATCGATATAACAAGCATTATAAAACATCATGTAATGCTAAGTAAATAACACGTTTCATCACCCAAATCAGATTACACGTTCAGTAACAGCAATATCAACTCAATCATACTCAACATCAACACAACACACAACACACGTATAATACTGGAATACATCCATTCATATTATACGCCATACATCAATTATGCAATGAGACTCCATGCATGCGGTACCGACTCTTTGTGAACATATAGTTCACCTCACCGACCAAATCCAGGTACGGCTACCAAGCTCACTAGTCCCACTCATTTGAGACCTAGTGACTCACTCACTAATTCCTCACCATGGGAATTAGCTACCACCCCAAATGGGCCATGCTATGCACGCTAATCACCTAGCATGCAAACACCAACAACAGTCCAAAATGACTAACTCACTAATCCCTCACCGTGGGAATTAGCTACCACCCTAAAGGCCACAATATGCATGCTAATCATCTAGCAATGCAACATCAACAATAAAATCCACAATGGACATATGCTCACACTCTAAGCCATACAACAGTTCATTCATAATTGCATACATAACATGTACATTCACAACATTATGCAGACTATCAAACATCATCAACACATGTATCAAAACATCATATCATGTCAAATAATCAACCACAGTATTAGCACACTCTACTAATACCTATACTGCTCAAAATAGCGGGAAATAATCCCTACCATATCACACACTGATATAGGCAACCACCAATTAGGCACACAACATTTAAATTAACAATTTTCCATACTGCAACAGTATTAACCGGTTAACTCCCTGGGTTAACCGGTTAACGCAGGCAAAACACGCTTACTGCCCAAAACTTAACAGTGTTAACCGGTTAACGCCCTGGGTTAACCGGTTAACGCAGGCAAAACAACACTAATTCTCAATTCGTAACAGTGTTAACCGGTTAACACCCTGGGTTAACCGGTTAACGCAGACAAAACAGCAGTCCTGCGCTAACACAAAGCAGAATGCAGAATTCTCCGCATTTTCCGCCGTTGGAGGACTTCCGGACCTCCGATTCCAATTCCGTAAAAAGCTATACGTTAGGGAAATTACAACACACTCAATTACAGGTTCAATTTCAGTTTTTGCACAACATATCCATCACAATTTTCAGCATTCAGCAATCCCAATTAGGGTCAATTCAACGGTTTATCACTACCCATTACATGCTAACCCATAATCCCCATTAACGACGATAAACCCCCCTTACTTGAGTTAATCCGGCAACTTTGAGCTTCAAGCTTTTCCGTTCTCCAACCCTTGCTCTCTAGCTCTTCCTCTTGCCCTTTCTCCACTTTCCCAATCGCTTCTCTGTTTCACGTAAAAACTCTTTTTACCAAATGGGATTCTTTTTCCTTATTTCCAATAATTATTATTCCAATAATAATAATAATAATACTCCAATTATCTAATTAAATTAATAAATATATTATTAACTTAATTTAAATAATTATCATATTATTATCGGGGTGTTACAACTCTCCCCCACTAAAAGAGTTTTCGTCCTCGAAAACATACCTCAAGCGAATAACTCCGGATAAGACTCCTTCATCTGACTCTCAAGTTCCCAAGTCACATTGCCACCTGCTGGTCCTCCCCAAGCTACCTTCACCAAGGCAATCTCTTTACCCCGCAACTGCTTCAACTCTCGATCCTCAATCCTCATAGGTGATGTTTCAACAGTCAGGTTATCTCTCACCTGTACATCATCTATTTGGACTACATGCGACGGATCATGAATGTACCTCCTCAACTGAGACACATGAAAAACCTCATGCAAATTCGCAAGCGACGGCGGTAAAGCGATACGATAGGCTACCTCCCCTATCCTCTCCAAAATCTGATAAGGACCAATAAATCGAGGTGTCAACTTCTTCGACTTCAAAGCTCGACCAACCCCAGTTATCGGAGTAACACGAAGAAACACATGATCTCCCTCTTGGAACTCAAGTGACTTCCTTCTCTTGTCATGATAACTCTTCTGACGACTCTGAGCAATTCTCATCTTCTCCTGAATCATCTTAATCTTTTCTGTAGTCTGTTGGACAATCTCCGGTCCAACCACAGCACTCTCACCGGACTCATACCAACATAAAGGTGTCCGACATCTCCTACCATACAAAGCTTCAAACGGTGCCATACCAATGCTCGAATGAAAACTATTGTTGTAGGTAAACTCAATCAAAGGCAAATAACAATCCCAAGCACCTCCCTTTTCCAAAACACAAGCCCTCAAAAGATCCTCCAGTGACTGAATCGTCCTCTCAGTCTGACCATCAGTCTGCGGATGATATGCAGAACTCAATCTCAGCTTAGTTCCCAAAGCCTTCTGCAAACCTTCCCAGAACTTCGATGTAAATCTAGGATCTCTGTCCGAAACAATGCTCGACGGAATACCGTGCAAACTTACAATCTTCTCAATATACAACTCGGCTAATCTCTCTAACGGATAATCCATTCTGATCGGAATGAAATGAGCCGACTTCGTCAATCTATCCACAATCACCCAAATAGCTTCAAAATTCTTACTTGTCCTCGGTAAACCAGACACAAAATCCATACTGATACTATCCCACTTCCACTCTGGAATAGCCAACGGTTGCATTAGCCCAGACGGCTTCTGATGCTCAATCTTTGACTTCTGACAAGTCAAACAAGAATAAACAAAACTCGCAATTTCTCTTTTCATTCCCGGCCACCAAAATAACTTTTTCAAATCATGATACATCTTCGTAGCTCCAGGATGAATACTCAGGCCACTACGATGTCCTTCTTCAAGAATACTCTTCTTAAGTTCGATAACATCCGGAATACACACCCGATTACCAAATTTCAAAACATCCTTCTCATCAACTCTGAATTCACCACCTTGACCTTGATTCACTAGAGTCAACTTATCAACCAAAAGCAAATCGGATTTCTGACCCTCTCTGATCTCATCCAGAATACCACTCGTTAACTTCAACATCCCCAATTTAACACTATTGTGAGTACTCTCACACACCAAACCCAAGTCTCTAAACTGCTCAATTAAATCCAACTCCTTAACCATTAACATAGACATATGCAATGCTTTCCGACTCAATGCATCAGCCACCACGTTTGCTTTACCCGGATGGTAATTCAAACCAAAGTCATAATCTTTCAGAAACTCTAACCATATCCTCTGTCTCATATTCAGCTCTTTCTGATCAAACAAATACTTTAAACTTTTATGGTCACTGAAAACCTCAAATCTTGACCCGTACAAGTAATACCTCCATAACTTCAGAACAAATACCACAGCTGTCAACTCTAAATCGTGCGTCGGATAGTTCCTCTCGTGAACTCTCAATTGTCTCGAAGCATAAGCTATAACCTGCTTATTCTGCATCAACACACCACCCAAACCCAACAATGAAGCATCACAGTAAACCTCAAATGGTTCCGACGGACTCGGTAATATCAGAATAGGAGCAATGGTCAACCTTCTCTTTAACTCTTGGAAACCTTCTTCACATTTTGAGTCCCAAACAAACGCTTGCCCCTTTCTAGTCAACATCGTCAACGGTAATGCCAACTTAGAAAATCCCTCAATAAATTTCCTATAATAACCAGCCAAACCAAGAAAACTTCGAATCTCAGCAACAGACTTAGGAGCTTCCCACTTAGATACCGCTTCTATCTTAGAAGGATCAACAGCAACACCACCTCTTGAAATTACATGACCAAGAAAACTAACCTCTTCTAACCAAAATTCACACTTAGATAGTTTAGCAAATAACTTCTTTTCTCGTAGAACTTCTAAAACCACTCTCAAATGCTCAGCATGCTCTTCTTCAGATTTCGAATACACCAAAATGTCATCAATAAACACCACAACAAACTTATCTAGGTACGGATGGAAAATCCTATTCATATACTCCATAAATACTCCAGGCGCATTAGTCACACCAAAAGGCATTACAGAATACTCATAATGTCCATACCTCGTTCTGAAAGCAGTCTTCTGAATATCCTCAGTTTTCACACGTATCTGATGATACCCAGATCTCAAATCTATTTTGCTGAACACACTCGCACCAACCAATTGATCCATCAAATCATCAATCCTCGGCAAAGGATACCGATTCTTGATCGTCACTTTATTCAGTTGCCTGTAGTCCACACACAACCTCATAGTACCTTCTTTCTTCTTAACCAACAACACTGGTGCACCCCACGGTGACACACTCGGACGAATAAATTTCTTATCCAACAGATCTTCCAACTGACTCTTCAATTTAGTTAACTCAACAGCAGACATACGGTACAGAGCCATCGATATCGGTCTAGTACCAGGTACCAAATCAATCGAGAACTCAACTTCACGCTCTGGCGGTAATTCATTCACTTCTTCAGGAAACACATCAGGAAAATCACACACCACAGCCAGATCACAAATCACCAGTTTATCTTTAGCCTCCAAAGTCGCTAACAGCATAAACAACTCTGCCCCATCTGCTACTTCCTCATTCACCTGCCTCGCTGATAGAAACAAATCCTTTCCTTCCTCAATCTCAGGAAAGATCACAGTCTTATCAAAACAGTTGATATAAACTCGGTTACACACCAACCAGTTCATACCCAGAATAACATCAATCTGCACTAGTGGAAGACACACAAGGTCTATCCCAAAGTCTCTACCAAAAATACTCAAAGGACAATTCAAACAAACGGAAGTAGTAGTCACTGAACCCTTCGCAGGAGTATCAATCACCATACTTCCATGCATCTCAGATATCTCTAACTTAAGTTTCACAGCACAATCCAAAGATATAAAGGAATGAGTTGCACCTGTGTCAATAATAGCTACAAGAGGAAAGCCATTAATATAACACGTACCTCGGATCAAACGATCATCTGCAGAAGTCTCAGAACCCGATAAAGCAAAAACCTTGCCTCCCGACTGGTTCTCTTTCTTCGGCTTAGGACACTGTGGACTGATATGACCCACCTCTCCACAGCTGAAACAAGTCACAGTCTTCAACCGGCACTCTGCAGCCAAGTGACCACCTTTTCCACACTTAAAACACTTCTTCTCATTACTGGTACACTCATGGATACAATGTCCAGCCTGACCACATCTGTAACACTTGGCAGGAGCACTAGAGTCTCCCCCACTAGGCCTCTTCATCCCACTCTGACTCTGGAAACCTTTGCCAGCTGCATACGGTTTTCCACGGTCATTCTGATTCTTGCCTTTCCTATCAACCCTCTGCTGATAGCTTTCCGCTCTGGCCTTGGTATCCTGTTCAAAAATCCTGCAACAGTCAACCAGATCAGAAAACACTCTAATCCGTTGATATCCAATAGCCTGCTTGATCTCGGGACGCAACCCGTTCTCAAACTTCACACATTTCGAAAATTCTCCCGCAGCCTCATTATAGGGAGTGTAATACTTCGACAACTCTGTGAACTTAGCAGCATACTCAGTAACAGACCTGTTACCCTGCTTCAATTCCAAGAACTCTATCTCTTTCTTTCCTCTGACATCTTCTGGAAAGTACTTCCTCAGGAATCTCTCTCTGAACACAGCCCAAGTGATCTCAGCATTCCCAGCAGTTTCCAACTCAGTGCGGGTAGCAACCCACCAATCATCTGCTTCTTCTGACAGCATATGCGTACCGAACCTGACCTTCTGGTTATCGGCACACTCAGTCACTCGGAAGATTCTCTCGATCTCCTTCAACCACTTCTGAGCACCATCTGGATCGTATGCTCCCTTGAACATTGGAGGATTGTTCTTCTGGAACTCACTCAGTTGACGAGCAGCTCCCATTCCCACAACATTTGGATTTCCCCCAAGTACTCCAGCCAGCATACCCAGAGCCTCAGCAATCGCAGCATCATCTCTACCTCTTCCAGCCATCTCTATTCTGAAAACCCAACAAGCTAAAACAATAAGTACTGATAGGGTTACACAACACCTATCCCGTACAGGGGAAACAGAATAATTACGACTCGACTCGACCAACCAGGCTCTGATACCACTAATGTAACACCCTTCTAGAATACCCCAAATATTTAATTAAACAACATATATAAATCAGAGTAATTATGCAGTTAAGGGTGTCACACAATATTTCACACCATTCAACACAATAACTGTCATGCTCTTTTATTAATCCAAAACATAAACATTTGCATAAACCGCAGCGGATAGAAATCTCATCAATCATGTAAAACACGTAACATATTACATGTAAAATGGTTCATAACCAACAATAAAACATTTAAAACAAGTTAAAACATCCCATCCCGATGTTACATCTATCAGAGCACGACCCACTAAGGAGACTACACTAGACTCCAAGCATTAGCTTCTACTCAACTCATTGCTCGTTACCTGAAAAATAGTTGTAAGGGTGAGTTCCTCAATCGATATAACAAGCATTATAAAACATCATGTAATGCTAAGTAAATAACACGTTTCATCACCCAAATCAGATTACACGTTCAGTAACAGCAATATCAACTCAATCATACTCAACATCAACACAACACACAACACACGTATAATACTGGAATACATCCATTCATATTATACGCCATACATCAATTATGCAATGAGACTCCATGCATGCGGTACCGACTCTTTGTGAACATATAGTTCACCTCACCGACCAAATCCAGGTACGGCTACCAAGCTCACTAGTCCCACTCATTTGAGACCTAGTGACTAACTCACTAATTCCTCACCATGGGAATTAGCTACCACCCCAAATGGGCCATGCTATGCACGCTAATCACCTAGCATGCAAACACCAACAACAGTCCAAAATGACTAACTCACTAATCCCTCACCGTGGGAATTAGCTACCACCCTAAAGGCCACAATATGCATGCTAATCATCTAGCAATGCAACATCAACAATAAAATCCACAATGGACATATGCTCACACTCTAAGCCATACAACAGTTCATTCACAATTGCATACATAACATGTACATTCACAACATTATGCATACTATCAAACATCATCAACACATGTATCAAAACATCATATCATGTCAAATAATCAACCACAGTATTAGCACACTCTACTAATACCTATACTGCTCAAAATAGCGGGAAATAATCCCTACCATATCACACACTGATATAGGCAACCACCAATTAGGCACACAACATTTAAATTAACAATTTTTCCATACTGCAACAGTGTTAACCGGTTAACTCCCTGGGTTAACCGGTTAACGCAGGCAAAACACGCTTACTGCCCAAAACTTAACAGTGTTAACCGGTTAACGCCCTGGGTTAACCGGTTAACGCAGGCAAAACAGCACTAATTCTCAATTCGTAACAGTGTTAACCGGTTAACACCCTGGGTTAACCGGTTAACGCATACAAAACAGCAGTCATGCGCTAACACAAAGCAGAATGCAGAATTCTCCGCATTTTCCGCCGTTGGAGGACTTCCGGACCTCCGATTCCAATTCCGTAAAAAGCTATACGTTAGGGAAATTACAACACACTCAATTACAGGTTCAATTTCAGTTTTTGCACAACATATCCATCACAATTTTCAGCATTCAGCAATCCCAATTAGGGTCAATTCAACGGTTTATCACTACCCATTACATGCTAACCCATAATCCCCATTAACGACGATAAACCCCCCTTACTTGAGTTAATCCGGCAACTTTGAGCTTCAAGCTTTTCCGTTCTCCAACCCTTGCTCTCTAGCTCTTCCTCTTGCCCTTTCTCCACTTTCCCAATCGCTTCTCTGTTTCACGTAAAAACTCTTTTTACCAAATGGGATTCTTTTTCCTTATTTCCAATAATTATTATTCCAATAATAATAATAATAATACTCCAATTATCTAATTAAATTAATAAATATATTATTAACTTAATTTAAATAATTATCATATTATTATCGGGGTGTTACATCCACGAGTAAGAGAGAGAGGATGGAGGCTACTAGTATTTTTTTTCTCCTTTAAGCGACCCTTGGATTCCTCATTGCTTTATCATTTAGTTTCATCACTATATGCTTTAATTGTAATTGTAAGTACAAATTGATTCACTTTTTCTTCTCTGATACTTAGATCCGCGTGGCCATTATGGATGAAGTAGGGAGCATATTTAATTATGTTTTATTCCACCTTAGTTTGCTAGAGTTCACACTTTCATTTAGTACCTTTTGATGTTTTAGTTAAATGTTTAAATAATAATAGTGGTAATAATAATAATAATCGTAATGGTAACACAAATTATTGTCGTCATTTGTTTTTTAATCTTCTTCTTTTTTAATTTAATTTTGTTTAGATTTTTTTGATTTAAGGGGAGTGGTTGATTACGCATTAACAAATAAAAATACTTTTTCTTGTCCTAATGAGATGGAAATTTTGGTCCAATACCAAATAGTCTTCCTCAAAGTATATTAATTCTAAATAAATTCAAATTCACCGTATTTAAATAATATTCTCTTAAAATTATTTAAATTAATTTTGAATGAAAAGGAGAATAGTAAGCCTCCGCTTCACTATCTCTCGACTATTCGAATAATTGGTGTACGCCATATTGCTCGGATTTTCGTCATTCAATTAAAACCCTAAAAATTCCATAAAATCCAAAAACCTCTTTCCAAATTAAATTATTTCTAAAAGACTTTATAACTTTAATGTTGGATGAAAAGGAGAATAGTAAGCTTTCGCTTCACTATCTCTCGACTATTCGAATAATTGGCGCGCGCCATATTGCTCGAGTTCTTGTCGCCCGATTAAAACATCAAACCATAACATTTCAAATCGTTTCTTTTAAATCAACTACAAATTCCAAATTCTTTTAATTCTAAATTTCCGATAATTAAGGATAGGAGGCGTTCGGCTCACTATCTTCCGATTATTCAAATAATTGGCGTACGCCACATTGCTCGAATCTTCGTCATCAAATTAAAACACAATCGAATAAACTCAAATCACCTTTAAATATCAAATACAATTTCACAAAAACAAACTTTACAACTTAAACTTCAATAGAGAATGGGAGGCGTACGCCTCACCATTCCTTGATTATTTGAATAATTGGCGTACGCCACATTGCTCAAATCGTCGACTTTTCAAAACCTACCAATTCAAATTCAAACTATTTTCCAAATCAAATACAATATCTAAAAACATATCTTTTACAATAAACCTCAGATGATAAAAGATGGGAGGCGTTCGCCTCGCCATCTCTCGATTATTTGAATAATTGGCGTACGCCATATTGCACAAATTATCGACTTCCGACTAAAACACGCTAAATAAAAGGGAATAGGTGGCGCTCGCCTCATTATTCTTCAAATAAGCAAGTAAGAGGCGTACGCCTCACTTCCATGCATATTCGACATCAGCAAATAAACTTTCGATAAAAATTCGAACGAAAAGGGAGTAGAAGGCGGTCGCCTTATTATTCCTCGAAAGAATTGGATGATTAGTGTGCACCATATTGCTCAATCTTTCGTCGTTCTTCAAAACACCTTAACAAATCAAACTAACCTCGCCCCCGCGCGATCGAAACCAACAACATCAAACACATCAATTCAACTTGTCACCCCCGCGTGACCAAAACCCTTTCAAAAAGAACATTGTCAATCCTTTCTAATGCGCACAACAAATTAGTGCTTAAGCCTCCACCGAGAGTAGACAAGTCAGCGTTTAGCCGTTAGAACGCCGACCTACACAGTCGTTCAACAAACAAAACACACCAAATATTCGTAGTAGCCCGAACTACGAATGCTCTGATTTCTTTATTGCACCATAAGGATACGTAGGCAGAAGATTGTTGTATCTTCGCGAGCACACTAATAAAAAAACCTCCCATTTCCCCTTCCTGAGGTCTTCATCCATATTTATCATCAATTTTAATTACTCGAAGAAAGCGAATAACATTCAATTAACATTCAAATAGCAAATTGGACTAAAAGGTTCCCGTTGAGTACAACGGACGTGAGGGGTGCTAATACCTTCCCCTTACGTAATCGACTCCCAAACCCGAATATGGTTGCGACGACCATTATTCTATTTTCTTAAAGGTTTTATCGATATTTTCCTATCCCTTCATTGGAATAAATAAATTTCGGTGGCGACTCTGTTCGAACATAATTTTTCCGCGACTATCGCGAGGAATCGTATTTTTCGAGATGCGATAGATGGCGACTCTGCTGGGGACTTTTGGCTCCAAGCTAGAGAGAGTCAAGCCTAACTTAGTCAATTTGCTATGAATGTTAGAATACCACTTTTTATTTGCTTATGTATATCTTGATGTATTATTTATGCTATGTAATTTATTCTGCTATTATGTTGGGTGATCTATGGTGTTTGACACATGTTGTGAGATAAGCTCCGTACCCGAGCTTTGAGAAGAACTTAGAACCCGGAGTTATGTAGTATTGAACCGAGGGGTGTACACCTCATTGGGACAATACGAGAACTCCACATAGAGTAGATTTGTTCAGAATTTCCATCACAATATGGCTAGTCCACTATTATGAGGAAACATTGAACATGGTTCATGACTCTGGGAACCTCATCTTAAACTGAAGTCTGTCTTCATGATTGGAGATCGTGTAGTATTGAACCGAAGGGTCTACACCCTGTTCGAACAATACGAAGATCCCACTTAGAGTAGACCGATTCAGAACTTCCATTTCAATGTGGCTAGCCCATTATTGCGATGAAAGACTGAACTTGGTCCATGACTCTAAGTTCTTAGCATGAAAATGGATAACCTTAGGAGCAATCCTTGATGTGTGGGAAAAAGACATAGAACCGCTGTTAAGTTGAACCTTATGATATATGTGAAACTTGGATCCCTGTCATTGCATAAACATCGTGTTGCATTCATTATGAGCATAGCAAAATCATTTACACACTTTTTATTTTTCAGGGATTTTCAAACTTTTCAGATAATTAAGCATTCAAGAACAAATGGAGTCAGGAAAGAGAAAAACATTCCAAATCAAAGCCAAGGTACCATGTGTGAAGTGTAACACCCCGATAATAATAAAATAATTATTTAAATTGAGTTAATAATTTATTTATTAATTTAGTTAAATAATTGGAAATTTTATTATTATTATTTTTGGATTATTATTATTATTCGGAAAATATATATATGTTGGAAATAAGAGAAAGAATCCCATTTTTTGGTAAAAAGAAAGTTTCACGTGAAAACAGAGAAACGATCGTGAAAGAGGAAAAGGGCAAAGAGACAGAGCAAGGGCTGAAGGTTGAAGAGAGAAAAGCTTGGAGCTCAAAGATTTGCCGGATTAATCAGGTAAGGGGGGTTTATCGTCGATTAATGGGTATTATGGGATAATATGTGATGGGTAGTGATAAGCCGTTAATTTGACCCTAATTGGGATTGTTGATGCTGAAGAATTATGTTGGATAAATTGTATTTAGACTGAAATTGAATCTGTGTTTGGGTTAGTTGTGAAATTCCGAACGTATAGCTTTTTACGGAATCGGAATCGGAGGTCTGGAAGTCCTCCAACGGCGGAAAATGCGGAGAATTCTGCATTCTGCCTTGTGTTAGCGCAGGAACTGCTGTTTTGTCTGCGTTAACCGGTTAACCCAGGGTGTTAACCGGTTAACACTGTTATAATTGGTGAAAATGTGCTGTTTTGCCTGCGTTAACCGGTTAACCCAGGGCGTTAACCGGTTAACGCTGTTGCGTTTTGCCAGAAAATGTGTTTTTGCCTGCGTTAACCGGTTAACCCAGGGCGTTAACCGGTTAACACTGTTGCAGAGTGGAAAAATTGACTTTTTAATGTTGTGTACATAATTGAGAGTTGGCCTATGTTGGCGTTTGATGTAATAGGGATTATTTCCCGCTGTTTTGAGCAGTATAGGTATTAGTAGAGTGTGCTAATACTGTGTTTAATTGATTTACATGATAATGATGTGTTGATACATGTGTTGATGATGTATGATGGCATGCATAATGATGTGAATGTATATATTATGCCTGTATTTGTGAATGGACTGTTGTATGGCTTAGAGTGTGAGCATATGTCCATTATGAATTGTTGTTGATGCTGTATTGCTAGATGATTAGCGTGCATAACATAGCCTTTGGGGCTGTAGCTAATTCCCATGGTGAGGAATTAGTGAGTGAATCATTGTGGATTTGTTGTTGATGTTTGCATGCTAGATGATTAGTGTGCATAGCATAGCCTTTGGGGCTGTAGCTAATTCCCATGGTGAGGAATTAGTGAGTGAGTCATTAGATCTCAAATGAGTGGAACTAGTGAGCTTAGTAGCCGTATCTGGAGGGATCGGTGAGCTTGAACTGTATGTTCAAGAATAGTCGGTACCGCATGTGTGGAGTCTCATTGCATAAGTTATATATGGCGTATAATATGAATGGATGTATTCCAATATTATACGTGTGTTTGTGTTGTTGTGGAGTATGATTTGAGATTATACTTGTGCCTTATGTTGGTGTTGAGTATGATGTTGAGCTGATGTGCTGTTACTGATTGTATGTTGCGATTAGGGTGATTAATGTGTTAAATTACTTAACATGACATTATATTCTATAATGCTTATTATATTGATTGAGGAACTCACCCTTACAACTATTTTTCAGGTAACGAGAAATGAGTTGAGTAGAAGCGAATGCTTGGAGTCTAGTGTAGTCTCCTTAGTGGGTCGTGCTCTGATAGATGTAACATCGGGATGGGATATTTACCTTGTTGAATAATTTACATGTGAATGTTACATGTTTTACATGATTGAGGAGATCTCTATCCGTTGCGTTTTATGCAATTGTTTATGTTTTGAATTAATAAAAGAGCATGACCGTTATATGGTTGAATGGTGTGAATATTATGTGTGACACCCTTGCATGGCATAATTACTCTGAATTGTTATATGTTTATTTTTTTTAATTAAATATTTGGGGTATTTTAGAAGGGTGTTACATTATTGGTATCAGAGCATAGTCGGTCGAGTCGAGTCGTAATTATTCTGTTTCCCCTGTACGGTATAGGTGTTGTGTAACCCTATCAGTACTCATTGTTTTAGTTTGTTTGGGTTTTCAGAATAGAGATGGCTGGAAGAGGTAGAGATGATGCTGCGATTGCTGAGGCTCTGGGTATGCTAGCTGGAGTACTTGGAGGAAATCCGAATGTTGTGGGAATGGGAGCTGCTCGTCAACTGAGTGAGTTCCAGAAGAACAACCCTCCAATATTCAAGGGAGCATACGATCCAGATGGCGCTCAGAAGTGGTTGAAGGAGATCGAGAGGATCTTCCGAGTAACTGAGTGTGCCGATAACCAGAAGGTCAGGTTCGGTACGCATATGCTGTCAGAAGAAGCAGATGATTGGTGGGTTGCTACCCGCACTGAGTTGGAAAATACTGGGAATGCTGAGATCACTTGGGCTGTATTCAGAGAGAGATTTCTGAGGAAGTACTTTCCAGAGGATGTCAGAGGAAAGAAAGAGATAGAGTTCTTGGAATTGAAGCAGGGTAACAGGTCTGTTACTGAGTATGCTGCTAAGTTCACAGAGCTGTCAAAGTATTATACTCCTTATAATGAGGCTGCTGGAGAATTTTCGAAATGTGTGAAGTTTGAGAACGGGTTGCGTCCCGAGATCAAACAGGCTATTGGATACCAACGGATCAGAGTGTTTTCTGACTTGGTTGACTGTTGCAGGATTTTTGAACAGGATTCCAAAGCCAGAGCAGAGAGCTATCAGCAAAGGGTTGATAGAAAAGGCAAGAATCAGAATGACCGTGGAAAACCGTATGCAGCTGGCAAAGGTTTCCAGAAGCAGAGTGGGATGAAGAGGCCTAGTGGGGGAGACTCTAGTGCCCCTGCTAAGTGTTATAGATGTGGTCGGGCTGGACATCGTGTCCATGAGTGTACCAGTGCTGAGATGAAGTGTTTCAAGTGTGGCAAAGGTGGTCATTTGGCTGCAGAGTGTCGGTTGAAGACTGTAACTTGTTTCAACTGTGGAGAGTTGGGTCATATCAGTCCACAGTGTCCTAAGCCGAAGAAGGAGAATCAGTCAGGAGGCAAGGTCTTTGCTTTATCAGGTTCTGAAACTTCTGCAGATGATTGTTTGATCCGAGGTACGTGTTATATTAATGGCTTTCCTCTTGTAGCTATTATTGACACCGGTGCTACTCATTCCTTTATATCTTTGGATTGTGCTGTGAAACTTAAGTTAGAGATATCTGAGATGCTTGGAAGTATGGTGATTGATACTCCTGCGAAGGGTTCAGTGACTACTACTTCAGTTTGTTTGAATTGTCCCTTGAGTATTTTTGGTAGAGACTTTGGGATAGACCTTGTGTGTCTTCCACTAGTGCAGATAGATGTTATTCTGGGTATGAACTGGTTGGTGTGTAACCGAGTTTATATCAACTGTTTTGATAAGACTGTGGTATTTCCTGAGATTGAGGAAGGTAAGGATTTGTTTCTATCAGCAAGGCAGGTGAATGAGGAAGTAGCAGGTGGGGCAGAGTTGTTTATGCTGTTAGCGACTTTAGAGGCTAAAGATAAACTGGTGATTGGCGATCTAGCCGTGGTGTGTGATTTTCCTGATGTGTTTCCGGAAGAGGTGAATGAATTGCCGCCAGAACATGAAGTTGAGTTCTCGATTGATTTGGTACCGGGTACTAGACCGATATCGATGGCTCCGTACCGTATGTCTGCTGTTGAGTTAACTGAATTGAAGAGTCAGTTGGAAGATCTGTTGGATAAGAAATTTATTCGTCCGAGTGTGTCACCGTGGGGTGCACCAGTGTTGTTGGTTAAGAAGAAAGAAGGTACTATGAGGTTGTGTGTGGACTATAGGCAACTGAATAAAGTGACGATCAAGAATCGGTATCCTTTGCCGAGGATTGATGATTTGATGGATCAGTTGGTTGGTGCGAGTGTGTTCAGCAAGATAGATTTGAGATCTGGGTATCATCAGATACGTGTGAAAACTGAGGATATTCAGAAGACTGCTTTCAGAACAAGGTATGGACATTATGAGTATTCTGTAATGCCTTTTGGTGTGACTAATGCGCCTGGAGTATTCATGGAGTATATGAATAGGATTTTCCACCCGTACCTAGATAAGTTTGTTGTGGTGTTTATTGATGATATTTTGGTGTATTCGAAATCTGAAGAAGAGCATGCTGAGCATTTGAGAGTGGTTTTAGAAGTTCTACGAGAAAAGAAGTTGTTTGCTAAATTATCCAAGTGTGAATTTTGGTTAGAAGAGGTTAGTTTTCTTGGTCATGTGATTTCAAGAGGTGGTGTTGCTGTTGATCCTTCTAAGATAGAAGCGGTGTCTAAGTGGGAAGCTCCGAAGTCTGTTGCTGAGATTCGAAGTTTTCTTGGATTGGCTGGTTATTATAGGAAGTTCATTGAGGGATTTTCTAAGTTGGCGTTACCGTTGACGATGTTGACTAGAAAGGGGCAAGCATTTGTTTGGGACCCAAAATGTGAAGAAGGTTTCCAAGAGTTAAAGAGAAGGTTGACTACTGCTCCTATTCTGATATTACCGAGTTCGTCGGAATCATTTGAGGTTTACTGTGATGCTTCATTGTTGGGCTTGGGTGGTGTGTTGATGCAGAATAAGCAGGTTATAGCTTATGCTTCGAGACAACTGAGGGTTCATGAGAGGAACTATCCGACACACGATTTAGAGTTGGCAGCTGTGGTGTTTGTTCTGAAGTTATGGAGGCATTACTTGTATGGTTCAAGATTTGAGGTTTTCAGTGACCATAAAAGTTTAAAGTATTTGTTTGATCAGAAAGAGCTGAATATGAGACAGAGGAGATGGTTAGAATTTCTGAAGGATTATGACTTTGGTTTGAATTACCATCCGGGTAAAGCAAATGTAGTGGCTGATGCATTGAGTCGGAAATCATTACATATGTCTATGTTAATGGTTAGAGAATTGGATTTAATTGAGCAGTTTAGGGACTTGAGTTTGGTGTGTGAGAGTACTCACAATAGTGTTAAATTGGGAATGTTGAGGTTAACGAGTGGTATTCTGGATGAGATTAGAGAAGGTCAGAAATCCGATGTGCTTTTGGTCGATAAGTTGACTTTAGTGAATCAAGGTCAAGGTGGTGAATTCAGAGTTGATGAGAATGGCGTTTTGAAATTTGGTAATCGGGTGTGTATTCCGGATGTTACCGAACTTAAGAAGAGTATTCTGGAGGAAGGACATCGTAGTGGCTTGAGTATTCATCCTGGAGCTACGAAGATGTATCATGATTTGAAAAAGTTATTTTGGTGGCCGGGGATGAAAAGAGAAATTGCGAGTTTTGTTTATTCCTGTTTGACTTGTCAGAAGTCAAAGATTGAGCATCAGAAGCCGTCTGGGCTAATGCAACCGTTGGCTATTCCAGAGTGGAAGTGGGATAGTATCAGTATGGATTTTGTTTCTGGGTTGCCGAGGACAAATAAGAATTTTGAAGCCATTTGGGTGATTGTTGACAGATTGACAAAGTCGGCTCATTTCATTCCGATCAGAATGGATTATCCGTTAGAGAGATTAGCCGAGTTGTATATTGAGAAGATTGTAAGTTGGCATGGTATTCCGTCGAGTATTGTTTCAGACAGAGATCCTAGATTTACATCAAAGTTTTGGGAAGGTTTGCAGAAGGCTTTGGGAACTAAGCTGAGATTGAGTTCTGCATATCATCCGCAGACTGATGGTCAGACTGAGAGGACGATTCAGTCATTAGAAGATCTTTTGAGGGCTTGTGTTCTGGAAAAAGGAGGTGCTTGGGATTGTTATTTGCCTTTGATTGAGTTTACCTACAACAATAGTTTTCATTCGAGCATTGGTATGGCACCGTTTGAAGCTTTGTATGGTAGGAGATGTCGGACACCTTTGTGTTGGTATGAGTCCGGTGAGAGTGCTGTGGTTGGACCGGAGATTGTTCAACAGACTACGGAAAAGATTAAGATGATTCAGGAGAAGATGAGGATTGCTCAGAGTCGTCAGAAGAGTTATCATGATAAGAGGAGGAAGTCACTTGAGTTTCAAGAGGGAGATCATGTGTTTCTTCGTGTTACTCCGATAACTGGTGTTGGTCGAGCTTTGAAGTCGAAGAAGTTGACACCTCGATTTATTGGTCCTTATCAGATTTTGGAGAGGATAGGGGAGGTAGCCTATCGTGTCGCTTTACCGCCGTTGCTTGCGAATTTGCATGAGGTTTTTCATGTGTCTCAGTTGAGGAGGTACATCCATGATCCGTCGCATGTAGTCCAAGTAGATGATGTACAGGTGAGAGATAACCTGACTGTTGAGACATCACCTATGAGGATCGAGGATCGAGAGTTGAAGCAGTTGCGGGGTAAAGAGATTGCTTTGGTGAAGGTAGCTTGGGGAGGACCAGCAGGTGGCAACGTGACTTGGGAACTGGAGAGTAAGATGAAGGAGTCTTACCCAGAGTTGTTCGCTTGAGGTATGTTTTCGAGGACGAAAACTCTTTTAGTGGGGGAGAGTTGTAACACCCCAATAATAATAAAATAATTATTTAAATTGAGTTAATAATTTATTTATTAATTTAGTTAAATAATTGGAAATTTTATTATTATTATTTTTGGATTATTATTATTATTCGTAAAATATATATATGTTGGAAATAAGAGAAAGAATCCCATTTTTTGGTAAAAAGAAAGTTTCACGTGAAAACAGAGAAACGATCGTGAAAGAGGAAAAGGGCAAAGAGACAGAGCAAGGGCTGAAGGTTGAAGAGAGAAAAGCTTGGAGCTCAAAGATTTGCCGGATTAATCAGGTAAGGGGGGTTTATCGTCGATTAATGGGTATTATGGGATAATATGTGATGGGTAGTGATAAGCCGTTAATTTGACCCTAATTGGGATTGTTGATGCTGAAGAATTATGTTGGATAAATTGTATTTAGACTGAAATTGAATCTGTGTTTGGGTTAGTTGTGAAATTCCGAACGTATAGCTTTTTACGGAATCGGAATCGGAGGTCCGGAAGTCCTCCAACGGCGGAAAATGCGGAGAATTCTGCATTCTGCCTTGTGTTAGCGCAGGAACTGCTGTTTTGTCTGCGTTAACCGGTTAACCCAGGGTGTTAACCGGTTAACACTGTTATAATTGGTGAAAATGTGCTGTTTTGCCTGCGTTAACCGGTTAACCCAGGGCGTTAACCGGTTAACGCTGTTGCGTTTTGCCAGAAAATGTGTTTTTGCCTGCATTAACCGGTTAACCCAGGGCGTTAACCGGTTAACACTGTTGCAGAGTGGAAAAATTGACTTTTTAATGTTGTGTACATAATTGAGAGTTGGCCTATGTTGGCGTTTGATGTAATAGGGATTATTTCCCGCTGTTTTGAGCAGTATAGGTATTAGTAGAGTGTGCTAATACTGTGTTTAATTGATTTACATGATAATGATGTGTTGATACATGTGTTGATGATGTATGATGGCATGCATAATGATGTGAATGTATATATTATGCCTGTATTTGTGAATGGACTGTTGTATGGCTTAGAGTGTGAGCATATGTCCATTATGAATTGTTGTTGATGCTGTATTGCTAGATGATTAGCGTGCATAACATAGCCTTTGGGGCTGTAGCTAATTCCCATGGTGAGGAATTAGTGAGTGAATCATTGTGGATTTGTTGTTGATGTTTGCATGCTAGATGATTAGTGTGCATAGCATAGCCTTTGGGGCTGTAGCTAATTCCCATGGTGAGGAATTAGTGAGTGAGTCATTAGATCTCAAATGAGTGGGACTAGTGAGCTTAGTAGCCGTATCTGGAGGGATCGGTGAGCTTGAACTGTATGTTCAAGAATAGTCGGTACCGCATGTGTGGAGTCTCATTGCATAAGTTATATATGGCGTATAATATGAATGGATGTATTCCAATATTATACGTGTGTTTGTGTTGTTGTGGAGTATGATTTGAGATTATACTTGTGCCTTATGTTGGTGTTGAGTATGATGTTGAGCTGATGTGCTGTTACTGATTGTATGTTGCGATTAGGGTGATTAATGTGTTAAATTACTTAACATGACATTATATTCTATAATGCTTATTATATTGATTGAGGAACTCACCCTTACAACTATTTTTCAGGTAACGAGAAATGAGTTGAGTAGAAGCGAATGCTTGGAGTCTAGTGTAGTCTCCTTAGTGGGTCGTGCTCTGATAGATGTAACATCGGGATGGGATATTTACCTTGTTGAATAATTTACATGTGAATGTTACATGTTTTACATGATTGAGGAGATCTCTATCCGTTGCGTTTTATGCAATTGTTTATGTTTTGAATTAATAAAAGAGCATGACCGTTATATGGTTGAATGGTGTGAATATTATGTGTGACACCCTTGCATGGCATAATTACTCTGAATTGTTATATGTTTATTATTTTTAATTAAATATTTGGGGTATTTTAGAAGGGTGTTACATGAAGGGGTTCATTGCATTCAGAGATGGGTTGACTAATATCCGTCGAGACGCATTCACACTCAAATACGGGAAGATTTTACACTTGTTGTTTGTACCAGTGCAGAAGGATGCTATTACCGCACTAGCCCAGTTTTATGATCCACCACTCAGAAGTTTCCTCTTTAGAGATTTCCAGTTGGCCCCGACTTTGGAAGAATTCGGAAGAATATTGGACTCTCCTAAGCAGAAGAAGGGACCATACAAGGGGTTAGGTCAAATCCCTAAACCCGAAGAGTTGGCAGAAGTATTAGACATCCCAGTCAAAGATCTAACCCCTAACATCAAAATTTGGGGGAAGGTACAAGGAATTCCACAAGAGTACCTGGAGAAAACTGCTCAAAGCTTTGCTGAAGCCCAGAAGTGGGAAGCCCATGATACTATTATGGCTTTACTTATTTTTGGATTGGTGTTATTTCCTAATATGGAGAAGTTAATTGATGCAGCAGCTATCAGCGTGTTTTGGGCCGTCAAGGTTAAGAATGAAGATCCAGTGCCCGCACTCCTAGCAGATGTTTATCACACCTTGCACTTACGCTTTGAGAAGAAGGGAGGACTGATGTTATGTTGCATACCACTCCTTTACCAATGGTTTGTCTCTCATGTGTTCAAAGAGGTTGATACAATTGAAAGTATGGATGGATATGAGTGGTCTCAAAAGCTAGTAGGACTCACTGAAAATACCATTATTTGGTATCCTCATGGTTTGAATGTGAGAGATACGATTACTAGTTGTGGAGAATTTCCGGATGTACCATTAATAGGGTCAAAAGGGTGCATTAACTACAACCCTATTTTAGCAGTGAGGCAGTTGGGTTATCCTATCACATACAAGCCGGATGACCATTTGTTAAAAGGTTTTGTGTTCCATGATATGGAGGATCTCGTTATGCTGAAAAGGGTTATCCGAGCCTGGGAAAAAGTTCGCTTCAGAGGACAAGACAAAGGAAAAGGTGTCATAGGGGATAGAGAACCCTATCATCAATGGGTCACCAAAAGAAGTCAAGAGATTAAGCTTCCATTCATCCTCAATCCTCCAACTCAACCTCCACCACCAGAACCCATCCCTGTCTCCATGGAAGAAGTGGAAGCGTTGAGAGCTACTATAGCAAGACTTGGACGAGAAAATGAAGAGCTACAAACCAGCTTCCAGCAAGTTTCAAATGAAAGAAATGAAATAAAGTGGGAACTAGAGAGGAAGAAGGCTCAGCTAGAAGCGACTGAGGAAAAGGTCGACAAGGAAGAACGCAAGAGAAAGAAAGTGAAAGTAGGCATGGAACAAGCTGACCACTGCCTAGAAACCATTAAAGAGCAGTTGAGACAAGTTGAGAAAGAGTGCCAAAAGAATAAGCGATGGTGGCTACGAGCTACAGAAGAGAAAAAAGAACTTAGAGAGATATTTGAGGCTAAGATACACGATCTCACTATCTCCCTCCACAATGCTGAGACCCAAGCCGAGCATGAGCGCCGACTTAAGGAAAGAGCCCTTGAAGCTTCTCGAGTCACACCTACGACTTGGGCCGAGAAATGTCAAGAAGCAAAAGATGCTAGAGAAATTGCTCAACAATGGAAAGATAGATTCGAGGCATTCCATCAAGACAGTGTGATATGGCTAAGGGAAAGAGAGCAAGTCATTGAGGATTACGATACCTTCAGGAGAACTATCAATTTCTTGCAGGAGGACAAAGATGGGTATCGTACAAAGCTCAACAATTTGGTAGAATTCTGCAACTGGACGACCCGAGAAATACCTTGGAGGTTGAGAGAGGCAGTGGAAGGATTGGACCAACATGGCACACATCCCACTGTAATCCATTTTGTTATGATGTGTGAGGGGATAGTGAAGAAGTTCAAGTTTGAATTAGAAGAACTCATAACTCGAAAGACTGTTGTGTGATTCTTCTGTTTTTCTTATATTCAGTTTAGTATTTGAGTTGTATCAATTTGGGCGGTTATGCCTTTGTACCCCACTTTAAACATTTGAATAGAGGAGGATGATCCTCATTTTTATTCCCTGACTTTATGTTTTCTTCAAATGCTTAATATAAACTACAAACGTGATGAAAATTCCCTGAAAATAAAATATGCATAACATTCGCATCCTCATTATGCATCACGCTTCATGAAAACTCAAAAAAACTTACCCAACCTTTTTACCCTTTATCCAGCCACACTGACTAATCGACACCGGTACGAGACGCGAGGCAAATACAAGATGACATTAGAACAAGTTGAGGCCAACCAGGTTACCATGAGGACAGACATCAATACGATCCAGGAGAAGATGGATCAGCTGTTGGAGACAATGCTTGCGATCGCTCAACGAGAGAGGAGCGAGGAGGAAGAAGCCAGGGCAAAAAGGAATGATGGCACGCCAGGTCCGAATCCCCAAGACGAAAGTTACATCCCCACCAAGAAGAGATTGGTTCAGATACCAGTAGGAGGCAAGGGAGATGGAGACCGTGCAGAGCCTTCTGATACGTCTAATCATCATGGATCCGAGATTGGAGATGACCAGTATGATGCATTCTATATGCCCGATCAACCAAAGCCCAAGATACTTTCAGATCCTGCTGCAGATAGGCTCCGTGCCCTGGAAAAGAAAATTAAAGCCATAGAAGGAAACAACATCTTCGGTGCTTCTGCCATGAACATGCGTTTGGTATCGAATTTAGTCATCCCGGCTAAATTTAAAACCCCTGATTTCGAGAAATACAAAGGACAGACTTGTCCAAGAAGTCACTTGGTGATGTACTTCAGGAAAATGGTTGCTCATACCAAAAATGACAAACTACTTGTACACTGTTTCCAAGACAGTTGTAACACCCCAAAATTTGCCCTCCTCATTCATGCATTCATTTTTTAGGCCATTTAGTGTTTCATATTACATTGCATCATGTCAATCGGAATTAGCTCCAAGACGCTCGGACATCATCCAGGACACTTTGTGGGTTTTATTCAAATGATCAGTCAACACGAGGAAAAGACTTGAGGTACTACCAACAGGGCCAGATGGGGCCTATTCACCGTGCAAATCACCAAGTCTGAAGAAGCAAGAATCTGCTGCTGAGCTGTCATGCTCGTTAGGCGAGCAGATGCATCGCCGAGCGAAGAGTACTGCCATGCTCGCTAGGCGAAGGGCGCGCACTTCAGAAAATATCAGAAAGATTTTGGGCTTGAGCTGTCCTCATTCAAAGCCCACAAGCTGCGAAATTTGGTCTATAAATACCAGAGTGGTCAATGAAATAAACCCTGAACACTGGCTGAACAGAAAAGACCAGAGACTGGAGAAAGAGACCTAGGAACTACTCTGCAGAAACCTTCAGGCAGCTCTGAGAAGTTCACTCCGCCTCACACAAACTCTAGTGTTACTTTGCAGATCCAGCCGTACCATTCAATCCTAATCAGTCTCTCTCATCAGGTATGCCTTTGTTCCTATCACCTTACGCCTTGAATTTGAATATTATGAATGTATGAGGTAATATCAGGTTTTGCCCACGGGTTCGAATAGGCATGAATGTGTAACAATAACTTGAATGTTTTAATCGTTTTCGTTTATGAGATGGATACCACAGGGTTTCGGATCATAGAGATCGAACTGTTATCAAGGAGGAATCCAAAACCCGCAGGCGCTCGCTAGCCGCTTCGCTAGGCGAGCACGCAGCGAAGCTTCGCTAAGCTTTCGCTAGGCGATGCAGTCGCGAATATGACAGCATTCGCTCTTTTTGTTTTGTTTTGTTCTAATCTGTCTTTGTGTTGCCCTGGCCTTGTTTTCCCTGGATTTCATCTTGTTTGGCTAACCTTTCTGTTGAGTTTTCGTGAGGGCTCACATACTCTTGCAGGGATACCATTCGGAGGTTTATTCTGATTACTCGTACTGACTGATCTTCTTTGATGGTCTAGCTGGAGAGATCTAAGGGTCGCTAATCCTCTAATTGCTGTAACTTCGAATCTTTATCCGTGTGGTAATTTTTTCCTTTTCTCGTACTTTATCGCTTTCTTAGCTGGAAGACCTCGATAGGAGGCAATGTTTGAGCCCCTTGGTGGCATTTTACTTTAAGATACATGTTTTGTATGGTGTGATCGCTCCCCCATAGGACATGAGGCTTCGGATAGTCTCCTGTTTGCATGCCAATTAAGGTAGCACTGTTCCTTCGCCTAGGACTTCCTTTTTGCATGAGCGTTCCTAAAACGCAAACACCTCAACGCACGTTTACTCCTTCTACTACAGGCGAGTAAGTCTCCAAAGGTCGAGCATCCGGTAGATTGCGTAGTAACGTTGTTCGTCTAAAACCCAATCCATAACCCCGTAGTTAGCCGAACTACGGCTTGCTCTGATTCTCATTCCAGATGAGATACGTAGGCATAAGACGCGATGTCTTAGCGAGCACACATCCCCCAATCCATAGGTCAGCCGAGCTACGAAGACTCTGATTCTCATATTCAGATGAGATACGTATGCAGTGGATGTGACATCCGCGCGAGTCATTTCTCTTAACCTTTTTTAGTAAATAAACACATTAGGTAAACTCACGCCCTTAGACAAGAACCACAAAAGTGGATCCCGTAGAGTACTACGGATGCGTAGGGGTGCTAATACCTTCCCTTCGCATAACCGACTCCCGAACCCAAGATTTGGTTGCGAGACCTTGTATTTTCCTTTCCTTTTCCAGGTTTACTTCGAGCGTTTCCTTTCCCTCCTTTGGGATAAATAACGCACGGTGGCGACTCTTCTGTCTTTTTTCTTTCGCCGGTTGTTTTTTTTCGCGCACTGTATTTTTCAGGCTGCGACAGCTGGCGACTCTGCTGGGGACATATAGTCTGTTGAACTCTTGCTGGTCCATCTTCCCTAAGCGAGTCCCTCCTAGCTTTTGTGATTTCTGGTTCATTGGGTGTTCATGCTTTTGTACATTTATTTACTTACTTGCTTGCATTCATCTGCTGTATCTGTTGGAGCTGTTGTTTGTTTGTTGGGATGGGATGTTCTACGAGAGATAAGCCCATTACCCAGGCTTGAGTGTACACACAGGTTTTATAGTGGATGATCATGAGGCTTGCGTGGCATGTTGCTACGTTAAGTCGTTCGTGAAGAACCACACCCAGACGAGGTTTCTTTTGGATATATTATGTCCTACGGATGTTCCGTAACGACATGATGTTCCTTTAGAAGTTGTCGACTCTGGTGACCATTTCCCGAGAACTCAGTCGAGGCCTCTCCTCCGAGACGTGATTATGTTAGCTCTGGTGGGCGCATTCTCGCTGATCAATCCGAGGACCCCGAGACTGGGAACTTGCTTTAGGATGTCCTGTTGAGGGGAGTCAGTGGAGGTCTTTTATCCCGTAATAATGCCAAACCTTCAGTGGTAAACGTATTATTCGCGACTGAAGGGCTGAAGTTGACGAACTTCTGTTCTTAGAACCTACCAGTGAGGGGCGGGCTAAATTCAGGAAACCTTAACCTCCAACCAACCCGGTTTTCTGGAGCAGAACTTTGATCTTGTATTATATTCCTCAGTGGTTTTCTCTTCAGACAGTGTAACCCGACAGATGTTCAAGCAGATACAGCAATCCTGATTGACATGCCACTGCATTGCATTCACATCATCACATCATTTGCATTCATATCATTTAACACATGTTTATCCATTTCAAGAGGGTTTAAATCTTCTTCTTGATTCCAGTCGGAGTTTTTCTGGTTCTCTTAAGATGGATATTGGCAGAAAGAGACTTGTCGCCTACAAGTTTCCGGTGGTCTGTCTGGAGCCCATCCAACAGTTGATGCAGTTAATGGATCCTGGTTCTCTAGAAGGATTCCGAGAGGATTACGGTCTGATTCTAAGTTTCGTCACGGTTCTTTCCAAAGATCAACATGACGCTCTATTCACACTGCTACAGTTCTATGACCCTCCACTGAGATGTTTCACTTTCCCGGATTATATTTTGGTCCCTACTCTGGAGGAGATTGCCAGTTTTCTCAGAGTTCCTATCAGGTCACAGTTATTGTTCTACAATTCTAAGTTTCTGCCCGATCTCAGCATGGTTGCTTCAACCACATATTTGGAGGAATCAGTCTGGAAGGCTAATATGTGTCAAAAGGGAGAAGTTAGTGGTTTTCATCTGAGTTTCTTACTGGGAGAAGCAAAGAATAAGCTGGAAGACGGTAACCAGAGGGGCTTCAATGCTGTGTTGGCTCTTTGTGTGTACGGGATTGTCTTGTTCCCTAATGTTGCCAAATTTGTGGACATGGACGCAATACGCCTCTTCGTGTTGAGAAATCCAGTACCGACCTTGCTAGGAGATTTCTTTCATTCAGTGCACCACAGAAATAAGAATAGAAAAGGAGGATTGTTGAATTGTTGTGCGCCTTTGTTTTATAAGTGGTTCAGTTCTCACCTACCCAAATCAGGAGTGTTCGTTAATGTCAAGGACTCGTTGAGTTGGTCGAAGAGATTGATGGGGTTGAGAGCTGAAGATATTTCTTGGTGGTCCGACCAGAGCTTGCTTCGGGCAGATATTACTCATAGTTGTGGGAACTTCCCAAATATTCTGTTGGTAGGAAGAAGAGGAGGAATCAACTATAATCCCTCTCTAGCAGTTAGACAGTTTGGATATGCTTTAAGAACTCCGCCTTTGGAAAAGGATGTGGAAGAATCTCTGTTTTTCCATTCTTCGCCTGATTTGATGGTATCCCGTAAGGCAACTGAGGCCTGGCTCAAGGTGATCAAGAGAGGAAGAACCGTCCTTGGAAAAGGAGATTGTAGAACTTACCCTCGGTATGAAGAATGGCTTCAAGGAAGAGTCGAAGAGTTTGGTCTGCCGTTCCCTATTGAAGAACCTTTGTATCCACCTACTCCTGAGCAGTCAACAATGGTGAGCCGAGAGGAGTACGACAGGTTGAAGAGTGCCATGGAGGGACTTCAAGCCGAGAACTCAGAGTTAAGCAAGAAGTTGCAAGACTGTATGCATCAATTCCGGAAGGCAGAATATCAGAAGGGGGAAGCCGTCAGAATGCAAAAGGAAGTAGAGAGGAAATTTGCTGTGGAGGTGGACTTCTTCAGGAAGACAGACGAAGCCTTGAGATCATCCAGTTCTGAGTTGAGGCGAGTCAAGCAGCAGTTAGTAGATGCTCATGGTAAATTAGCTGGGTGGCAGGAGCGATGGGATGCATTTTCAACTTCTCGGAAGGCAAAGGAGGAGGAGACAGTAGCCGAACTGACTGGTCAGATAGAGAAATTGACGACTTTGCTGAAGGGGAAGAACAATGAGCTTCTGTGCGCCCGTTCTACTAATGGCTACATCACAGATCAACTCAATGTGGCTCGAGGACAGATTGAAGAACTCAAGGTGTTGGCAGGTTTGAAGAAATCCAGACTTGAAGAGGTATTCGGAGAAGATGATGGGAATTACTACAGAGAGCACATCAACGAACTGGATGGGATCATTCACAAGAGGAATCTGCTTATCCGGCATTTGACAGAATCTCCAGATCATCCCGACACGGTGGCATTACTGGATGAAGTGAGGAGCAGCCCTTATGGGTTGTATACAGGAGGCTGATTTCCTGGTTTATGTTCCTCCCTTACTTTTTGTTCTGTTGACTAGTGATAACCCACAGGCTTGTTGTGGGGATCCTCTTTTGATGTACTTTTGGCTAAGTCCCCTTTCCTGAAACTCATTTGTATGTTGGTTTCCCTTTGTTGCATCTTGATCTCAGAAGTTTATCCATGACTCAGTCTTCTTGCACTATTCGCCTGATGTGAGACTGGAATCAAGGGGGTAGAATACCTTTTGGATTTGATAAACATGGCATTGCATTTACATATTCATTGTCATATCTTGCATAACAGGTACCGCTGCAGTGTTCTCATATTATTTGGTGTCCCACTAGCAGGATAGCTGACTCAGGCATTCACCGATACGGTACCCGGAGGAATCAACAGAGAGCAATGGAGAGCCTACAAGCAGAGCTCGCCGAGATGAAGATTCGCATGAATCAATTCATGGATTTGGTTCAAGGGGTGGCTCAAGGACAGCAGGAGCTTAGATTGTTGGTGCAGATGGATCCCCCTATTACTCAACCGGAGACGTTGGCTGATCCTCCAGCTGGAGAGGCTAATGGTCCCAATGGACCGGAGCCTATCCCGATCCCGCGTGTCAACCTAGATCAATAACCCATTCAGGATGGTCAGGATGATCAGTTCCCCTTGCTTTAGGAAGACTTTGGCATGGACCCCATGTTTAGAAGATTGGAAGAGAGGTTGAAAGCAGTGGAAGGACAGAATCCTCTGGGAGTAGATGTTGCTGACTTGGGGCTGGTCCCAGGTGTGAGAGTGCCACCGAAATTCAAAGTCCCGGTCTTTGACAAATACAATGGCAGCTCTTGCCCCAAAACTCACGTGCAAGCCTATTTCCGTAAAATGGTTGCATACTCTGATGACGAGAAGCTACTTATGTACTTCTTCCAGGACAGCCTGGCTGGGGCATCCTTGGAATGGTATATGAGGCTGGACAGAGCCCACATCCGCTGCTGGAGGGATTTGGCAGAGGCTTTCGTGAAGCAGTATCAGTACAATGCAGACATGGCTCCGGACAGAACTCAACTTCAGAATCTGTCTCTTAAAAGCAATGAGTGCTTCAGGGAGTACGCTCAACGCTGGAGGGAGACAGCTTCCCGTGTTCAGCCTCCGATGTTGGAAAAGGAAATGGCCAACATGTTCATGAACACTCTGCCCGGACCTTACTTGGAGCGTCTGGTAGGTTGCAATGCTTCCAACTTTGCTGATCTGGTCTCTACTGGAGAAAGGGTGGAGAATTACCTAAAGACCTATAAGAGCCAGAGTGGAGGTGGATCCTCATCAGGGGTGAAGAAGCCGTTCATTCAGGGACAGAAGAGGAGAGAAGGGGATGCAAATGCCATATCTTCTTATCAGAACAGGGATAACCGGAGGAATAACTTTCAGAATTATCATCAACAACCGTATGTTGCGGCTGTGACCATTCCAGCTGCAGCACCACTACAACAACAACAACCACAACGTCAACCAGCTCAGTATCAATAGCAGCAGCAACCGGGTAACAGACCCGCTTATCAACAGAGGCAAAGGATGATGGACCGGCGTTTCGACACCCTTCCAATGTCGTACGCTCAGTTGCTTTCTAGTCTTCAACAACTACAACTTGTGCAACTGCACACTCTGGCTCCTCCTGTTGGTAGACTTCCGGTGGGTTACGACGCCAACGCTAGGTGTAGCTTCCACTCTGGGGCACCTGGCCACAATATTGAGAACTGCAAAGCTTTTAAGCACGTAGTTCAAGACCTCATAGATTCAAAGGCCATCGACCTTGCACCGGCTCCGAATGTCGTTAACAATCCCATGCCCCAGCATGGTGGTGCGAACATTAACATGATAGAGGGAAAAGCCAAGTCCATTAAGGATGTGTTAAAGTTGAAGACTCCATTGTTGGATATCAAAGGATGCTTGCTGAAGGCCGATGTTTTCCCCGGTTGTGGGAAGGGTTGTTTGGATTGTGCCACTCAGAGTGGAGGTTGTTTGAAGCTACAGCAGGGCATCCAAGCCTTGCTCGACAAAGGTATCCTCCAGGTTGAAGATTTGTCTGTCCAAGAGTTTGTGGAAGGGGTTGAGGAAGAGGTGGTTGAAGATGCTACTGATGAATTCGCAGATGTTGTTCCTACTGATTCTGTAATCCATGATGATGTATTTATTTTTTCCAATATGGATGATCCTGATGTAATTGAACTTGATCCCGATGTTTCAGATGCTTGCATTTCAATGAATGAGATTTCCGAGTACGACTGCGATATTGCCACTATCACTATTTTCTACCCAACTAATCAGATCAGTGTGCCAGAAGTGCAACCCGTGCCACCAGCGCGACGACCTACTATGACCATCACAACCCCTGGTCCTTTACCTTTCACCAGTGAAAAGGCCATTCCGTGGCATTATGGGGGGAGCATGTATACGCATGATCATAAGGTGGAACGACCACTGAAAGTAGAAGAGGGTCAGAAGCCTGAACTTGACGGTCCCGCAGTGGATAATGTTGGTGGAATCGGCCGATTCACCAGGAGTGGTAGATTGTTCTCACCACCGGTTACCCAAGCTGATAACACTGATGCTGTGGCGAAAACCAAGGGCAAGCAAGTCGTGAATGAGGGTACCTCTGCACCCCAGGATGGTTCTGAGCCCACTTTTGCAAAGGATGTGGACGAGCTTCTGAGAATCATAAAGAGAAGCGACTACAAGGTAGTCGATCAGTTGATTCAGACTCCGTCCAAGATATCCATTCTCTCACTCCTGTTGTGTTCGGAGGCACACAGGGAGGCACTTCTGAAGGTTCTTAATGTTGCATATGTACCCCAAGAAATCTCGATAAACCAACTAGAAGGGATCGTCGCCAATGTGCATGCAAGCAACGGGTTGGGTTTTATCGATTCTGACTTGACACCAGCCAGACGCAATCATAACAAGGCTCTGCACATCTCGATGGAATGCAGAGACACCGTGCTATCGCATGTTCTGGTGGATATAGGCTCCTCTCTCAATGTGCTACCCAAGAGAGCCCTGTCGAAGTTAGAAGTAGAGGGTTTGGTCTTGAAACCTTCAGATCTTATTGTGAGAGCCTTCGATGGTTCTAAGAGATCGGTGTTTGGAGAGGTAGAATTGCCAATTCTGATTGGATCACAAACCTTCAACACTGTCTTCTACGTGATGGATATCAGTCCTTCCTACAGTTGCCTATTGGGTCGTCCTTGGATCCATAATGCTGGGGCAGTCTCTTCGACTCTACATCAGAAGATTAAGTTTCCGGTCAACGGACGAATTATCACTGTCTGTGGTGAGGAGGACATCCTGGTCAGTAACCTGTCTACATTCAAGTATGTAGAAGTAGAAGGTGAAATTCATGAGACTCTGTGTCAGGCTTTGAGTCAGTTCAAGTCAAGGATGCAGCTCCGGTGGAAGAGGTTAAGGCGGGTGCCTCTATCTCATCCTTTAAGCAGGCACGGGCCGTGGTGGATTCAGGTGTTGCTCCCGGTTGGGGGCGTCTGTTGGAATTACCAATGAAAGAAGATAAGTTCGGGATTGGGTACCAGCCAGTTTTGACTTCTACAACACTTCAAAGGCCGATCACTTTCTCCAGTGCTGGCATCATTCAGTATGGCCAGGTCTCTGCGGTCAACGAAGAAGATGGGGGACAGTGATTGTGACATTGACAACTGGATGCGTCCGAGGATCCCGGGTGAAGTCATCAACAATTGGTCTTCTGAAGAGATTATCCAAGTCACTCTTCTTGAAGAGTAATTTTCTTTGTTTATTCATGCATATCCAAGTCTTACGTTCCGCCCAGGGCGTAATGACTCATTGTAGGGCTCATCTATGTGACGCTTGCATTTTTATCATAAATAAAGGACGTATTTTTGCATTCAATTATTTTGTTCCCTGTCTTTCTATTTTTGCAGTTTTTCAAAATAAAAAAATGGCAATGTTTTGTTTAGTTTTCACTTCTCGTTCACACTCATAAGCACATACCATCACTCATGCAGATACACATCACCGGATCCTATTGATAACGTTTCTGCTACAACTCGTTTCGACTTTGAAAATCCAATCTTTCAAGCTGAAGAAGGGGGTGATGAAGACTGTGAACTCCCTGAAGAGCTTACCAGGTTATTAAAACAAGAGGAAAGGGTTATTCAACCGCATCAAGAGTCTGTTGAAGTGATTAATCTCGGCACCGAGGACGCCAAGAGAGAAATCAAGATAGGGGCTGCTTTAGAAGACAATGTGAAGAAGGGGTTGATTGAATTGCTGCAAGAATACGTTGACATCTTCGCCTGGTCTTATCAGGACATGCCTGGGCTGGACACAGACATCGTGGTACACCGCTTGCCTCTCAAAGAAGGTTGTCCTCCGGTCAAGCAGAAGCTCAGAAGAACAAGACCAGAGATGGCTGTCAAGATAAAGGAAGAAGTGCAAAAGCAGTTGGATGCAGGGTTTCTAGGAGTCACCAATTATCCGCCATGGGTTGCAAACATCGTCCCAGTACCTAAGAAGGATGGAAAGGTACGGATGTGTGTCGACTACCGGGATCTGAACAGAGCTAGCCCTAAAGATGATTTCCCATTACCTCACATCGATGTTTTGGTGGATAATACAGCTCAGTTCTCGGTATTCTCCTTCATGGATGGCTTTTCTGGCTATAACCAAATCAAGATGGCACCAGAAGACATGGAAAAGACAACTTTCATAACCCCTTGGGGCACTTTCTGCTACAAGGTGATGCCGTTTGGTCTGAAAAATGCCGAAGCAACATATCAACGAGCTATGGTGACTCTGTTCCATGATATGATTCATCATGAAATCGAGGTTTATGTGGACGATATGATTGCCAAATCTCAGACAGAAGAAGAACATTTGGTGAATTTGCGGAAACTGTTTGAGCGTTTGAGGAAATTCAAACTGAGACTTAATCCGAACAAGTGCACTTTCGGGGTGAGATCGGGAAAATTGCTGGGTTTTATTGTTAGCGGAAAAGGGATTGAGGTAGATCCCGACAAAGTAAAAGCAAGTCCGTAGTTTCTTAGGGAGGTTGAACTACATTGCAAGGTTCATCTCTCACCTAACAACCACGTGTGAGCCAATTTTCAAATTGCTGAGGAAGGATCAGGTCATCAGGTGGAATGAAGATTGTCAAAGGGCTTTCGAGAAGATAAAAGAGTATCTACAGAAACCTCCAATCCTTATACCTCCAGTTCCTGGGAGACCTCTGATAATGTACCTGTCAGTGACTGAGAACTCGATGGGGTGTGTATTGGGACAACATGAGGAGTCTGGTCGAAAAGAGCATGCCATATACTACCTTAGCAAAAAGTTTACCGACTGTGAAATCAAATATTCGCAGCTTGAGAAAACTTGCTGTGCTTTGGCCTGGGCTGCTCGCCGACTGAGGCAGTATATGTTGAACCATACTACCTTGTTGATTTCTAAGATGGATCCAGTCAAATACATATTCGAGAAGCCAGCTCTCACCGGAAGGGTGGCTCGTTGGCAAATGGTACTGACAGAGTACGATATCCAGTATACATCCCAGAAAGCCATCAAAGGGAGTATTCTGTCAGACTATCTTGCTCAGCAGCCGATTGATGATTATGAGCCGATGAAGTTTGATTTTCCAGATGAAGACATCATGTTCCTCAAGATGAAAGACTGTGAAGAGCCAGTTGTTGAGGAGGGACCTGATCCAAACGAAAAGTGGACTTTGTTGTTTGATGGGGCTGTCAATGCTAGAGGAAGTGGAATTAGCGCTGTCATTACTACTCCGAAAGGTGCCCACATACCTTTCACCGCTCGTTTGACTTTTGAGTGCACAAATAATGAAGTTGAGTACGAGGCCTGTATTTTGGGTATTGAGCAAGCCATTGATCTGAGAATCAAGACTCTGGACATCTTCGGAGATTCAGCTCTGGTGGTCAATCAAGTGAATGGTGATTGGAATACTCTCCAGCCCACTCTGGTCCCCTACAGAGACTACACGAGAAGACTGTTGACTTTCTTCACAACAGTAAAATTGTATCATATACCTCGTGATGAGAACCAGATGGCAGACGCACTTGCTACTCTATCCTCCATGATCAAGGTAATTCATTGGAACAATGCTCCCAGGATCGATGTGATGCGCCTTGACAGGGCCGCGCACGTGTTTGCTGCCGAACTGGTAGTCGACGACAAGCCTTGGTATCATGATATCAAGTGCTTTCTGAAGAACCAAGAGTACCCTGCAGGGGCATCCAACAACGACAGAAAGACTTTGAGAAGATTGGCAGGCAGTTTCTTCTTGAACAAAGACGATGTGCTGTATAAGAGGAACTTCGACATGGTTTTGCTCAGATGCGTGGACAGACACGAGGCGGACATGTTAATGCAGGAAGTTCATGAAGGTTCCTTCGGTACTCATGCCGGCGGACATGCAATGGCTAAGAAATTGTTGAGAGCGGGTTATTATTGGATGACCATGGAATCAGATTGCTTTAAATATGCTCGGAAGTGTCATAAATGCCAGATTTATGCTGATAAGGTGCATGTGCCGCCAAATCCTCTGAATGTGATGACTTCGCCGTGGCCGTTCGCTATGTGGGGTATTGACATGATTGGAAAGATTGAGCCGACTGCTTCCAATGGGCATCGCTTCATCCTTGTTGCCATCGACTATTTCACCAAGTGGGTCGAAGCAGCATCGTTCGCGAATGTCACCAGACATGTGGTTGCCCGTTTCATCAAGAAAGAAATCATTTATCGCTATGGGATTCCCGAAAGAATCATTACTGATAATGGTTCTAATCTCAACAACAAAATGATGAAGGAGTTGTGTCAGAACTTCAATATTCAGCATCACAATTCTTCCCCTTACCGCCCTAAGATGAACGACGCTGTTGAGGCGGCAAATAAGAACATAAAGAAAATTGTGCAGAAGATGGTCGTCACGTACAGAGATTGGCATGAGATGTTACCCTTCGCCTTGCATGGGTACCGTACTTCAGTACGTACGTCGATTGGGGCAACCCCTTACTCCCTGGTGTATGGTATGGAAGCAGTCCTACCTGTTGAAGTGGAGATTCCTTCTCTGAGAGTCCTGTTGGATGTCAAGTTAGACGAAGCTGAATGGATTCGGACAAGGTTCAATGAGTTGAGTCTTATCGAATAGAAGCGAATGGCAGCCATTTGTCATGGGCAGTTATATCAGAGTCGGATGAAGAGAGCCTTTGATCAGAAAGTGCGTCCTCGTTGTTTCCAGGTCGGAGATTTAGTGTTGAAAAGGACCCTTCCTCCTCAGACAGATCACAGGGGCAAATGGACTCCTAACTATGATGGACCGTATATTGTCACCAAGGTTTTTGATGGTGGGGCCTTAATGCTTGCAACTATGGATGGTGAAAGCTTCACTTCCCCTGTGAACTCAGACGCAGTTAAAAAATACTTCGCATAAAATAGACCCGCTGGACAGTAAAAAGAATAGTCCAGGCAAAAATGGGCATCCCGACGAACCAAGAAAATGAAAAGGTTCGGGCAAAAATTAGGGATTAAAAATGAAAAGATCGTACACCCGGTAAGTTGAAAACCTGAAAAGGAAACTTAGGCAAAAATGGGTATCCCGGTGGATTGGAAACCCGAAAAGGGCGATCCAGGCAAAAGTTAGGGATCAAGCGAATGATTGCGTTCTGAGTTAGTTCTGAATCTCATCTCATGTCGATGACTGGAAATTTTCGAAAGGTAGGAAACATTCCAATCACCTTTTCAGAAGGCTGATCATCTGGAGGATCTTGAAGACGGGCAAGTCATAGCAGAATTGGAACCCAATAGAAATCCATTTCACATTGCCATCAGATTAATTTCTGTTTTTTTATCTTTTGTGCGATTACCTCTTTCCAGGGATTGCTTCCTGATGTAAATGCCTATTCAGAGGCCATTCAATCAATAAAATCATGTTATTCAGCATATCTCTGTTTTCATTTTCATTTTACTATTTTGTTTGCAAAAAAATGACGTTCGAATTTCTGATAAACATTGCATCATGACACATAAGGGCTTTACAGGTACATGCTTAATAAACATTTAAAATTGCTGTAAATTTTAAGTGCTTTGGATCGTCTATTCAGAACAGGTGCCCTCGGGGCATTTCCTTAAAATCCCCTGCAGATGATCGTGAATGTTTTCCCCAGTGAAGTCGCCAACAGACGAATTCGGTGTCTTATCCCAGCAGAGCTGATTAGAGTGTTGGATTCTTCAATCCCCAGCAGGTTCTCACCACTGTACCTCCCCCCAAGCGGTGGTTTCAGGACATACACTCCCCAGTAGAGTTGACAGTGTCAGACTATATACCCCCAGCGGAGTTGACAGTGTCAGACTGTATCTTCCCAACAGAAGCGGCTGCTCCTCAGAGTTCGATGCCAGATCGATAATCCCAATGCCAGATCCATGGTTTCTTTCCTTGAAGCAGAATCTCGGTACCGTATCGGTGTTTGCTTCCCCTGCTGAGTCGTCATCTCTCGCAGATTATGGTTGCCAGAACCACTGTCGCTTTCCTCAGCAGCAAGTTTTCAGTGCCATTCTCTCCCCGGTCAGAGCCTCAGTATTTTGTCATTGCTAGAACACCGTGTGACGGGTCATTTCCCCACATATTTCTTTGCGCTGTGCATCTCCAGCAGCCTTGCTAGAGCCCAAAGGATGACGATCATTTCCCCAGCAGACCCCTTGCCTCAGCTTGGCATTCTACCCAGCATTTCGCATCCCTGCATGTAGAATCATATTGCATTGCATTCTCCCAAATCGCGTAGCATTTCCATTTTCATGGAGCATTACGCCATTGAAAAATTCAAACATACGCATGTAAGCATAAAACATTCTCGGTATCCCAAGTGATAAGCTAGAAGTTGTTTCCAGTACTCAGACTGAAGATTGTTCATGACTCACCTTGGTTATCCCCAGCAAGTGTCATTGGCCCATGCACCGCCTCTATTATCCTTCCCTATTTCTGCCGATGCTGACGGGCATGCAGTGTTCCGGTATCCAGACCGAAGTGGCATTCAGGCCAGTTTTCCGGTATCCAGACCGAAGTGGCATTCAGGCCAGTTTTCCGGCATCCAGACCGAAGTGGCGTTCAAGCCAGGTTTCCGGTATCCAGACCGAAGTGGCGTTCAGGCCAATTTTCCGATGTTCAGATCGAAGAAGTTTCCGGCGTTCAGGTCGATGCAACTTGTGGCATTCAGGCCAATTTTCCGATGTTCAGATCGAAGAAGTTTCCGACGTTCAGGTCGATGCAACTTGTGGCGTTCAGGCCAGTTTTCCGATGTTCAGATCGAAGTCATTTCCAGTATTCAGACTGATGAGCGGCATTCAGGCCATGGTCATTTCTGTGTTACCATTTATTTTGGTATCGAGGTCGACATCCTTTTTCGGTATTCAGACTGACTTTCATCGTACCAAACGGATTCTTCCTTCAAGACCACCTCTCTGCCGATTCTGACAGGCATTGTTACTTCACTTCACTTCAGTGCAAATTTTTGGGCTTTTATTGTATTCAATCACTTGATACCTCGAAAGTACGAAAGCCACTGCCATCTTCTTTCCGGGTCTCCAGCTGATTGAATAGGGGCAGCTGTAACACCCCAAAATTTGCCCTCCTCATTCATGCATTCATTTTTTAGGCCATTTAGTGTTTCATATTACATTGCATCATGTCAATCAGAATTAGCTCCAAGACGCTCGAACATCATCCAGGACACTTTGTGGGTTTTATTCAAATGATCAGTCAACACGAGGAAAAGACTTGAGGTACTACCAACAGGGCCAGATGGGGCCTATTCACCGTGCAAATCACCAAGTCTGAAGAAGCAAGAATCTGCTGCTGAGCTGTCATGCTCGCTAGGCGAGCAGATGCTTCGCTGAGCAAAGAGTACTGCCATGCTCGCTAGGCGAGTAGGTCCTTCGCTAGGCGAAGGGCGCGCACTTCAGAAAATATCAGAAAGATTTTGGGCTTGAGCTGTCCTCATTCAAAGCCCACAAACTGCGAAATTTGGTCTATACATACCAGAGTGGTCAATGAAATAAATCCTGAACACTGGCTGAACAGAAAAGACCAGAGACTGGAGAAAGAGACCTAGGAACTACTCTGCAGAAACCTTCAGGCAGCTCTGAGAAGTTCACTCCGCCTCACACAAACCCTAGTGTTACTTTGCAGATCCAGTCGTACCATTCAATCCTAATCAGTCTCTCTCATCAGGTATGCCTTTGTTCCTATCACCTTACGCCTTGAATTTGAATATTATGAATGTATGAGGTAATATCAGGTTTTACCCACAGGTTCGAATAGGCATGAATGTGTAACAATAACTTGAATGTTTTAATCCTTTTCGTTTATGAGATGGATACCACAGGGTTTCGGATCATAGAGATCGAACTGTTATCAAGGAGGAATCCAAAACCCGCAGGCGCTCGCTAGCCGCTTCGCTAGGCGAGCACGCAGCGAAGCTTCGCTAAGCTTTCGCTAGGCGATGCAGTCGCGAATATGACAGCATTCGCTCTTTTTGTTTTGTTTTGTTCTAATCTGTCTTTGTGTTGCCCTGGCCTTGTTTTCCCTGGATTTCATCTTGTTTGGCTAACCTTTCTGTTGAGTTTTCGTGAGGGCTCACATACTCTTGCAGGGATACCATTCGGAGGTTTATTCTGATTACTCGTGCTGACTGATCTTCTTTGATGGTCTAGCTGGAGAGATCTAAGGGTCGCTAATCCTCTAATTGCTGTAACTTCGGATCTTTATCCGTGTGGTAATTTTTTTCCTTTTCTCGTACTTTATTGCTTTCTTAGCTGGAAGACCTCGATAGGAGGCAATGTTTGAGCCCCTTGGTGGCATTTTACTTTAAGATACATGTTTTGTATGGTGTGATCGCTCCCCCATAGGACACGAGGCTTCGGATAGTCTCCCGTTTGCATGCCAATTAAGGTAGCACTGTTCCTTCGCCTAGGACTTCCTTTTTGCATGAGCGTTCCTAAAACGCAAACACCTCAACGCACGTTTACTCCTTCTACTACAGGCGAGTAAGTCTCCAAAGGTCGAGCATCCGGTAGATTGCGTAGTAACATTGTTCGTCCAAAACCCAATCCATAACCCCGTAGTTAGCCGAACTACGGCTTGCTCTGATTCTTATTCCAAATGAGATACGTAGGCATAAGACGCGATGTCTTAGCGAGCACACATCCCCCAACCCATAGGTCAGCCGAGCTACGAAGACTCTGATTCTCATATTCAGATGAGATACGTATGCCGTGGATGCGACATCCGCACGAGTCATTTCTCTTAACCTTTTTTAGTAAATAAACACATTAGGTAAACTCACGCCCTTAGACAAGAACCACAAAAGTGGATCCCGTAGAGTACTACGGATGCGTAGGGGTGCTAATACCTTCCATTCGCATAACCGACTCCCGAACACAAGATTTGGTTGCGAGACCTTGTATTTTCCTTTCCTTTTCCAGGTTTACTTCGAGCGTTTCCTTTCCCTCCTTTGGGATAAATAACGCACGGTGGCGACTCTTCTGTCTTTTTTCTTTCGCCGGTTGTTTTTTTTCGCGCACTGTATTTTTCAGGCTGCGACAACAGTTTGAGTGGAGCATCTCTGAGATGGTATATGAGTTTAGAACAGGGCCGAATTCAAAGTTGAGAGGATTTGGCTGACGCATTTCTCCGTCAGTACAAATAAAACTTAGATATGGCACCCGACCGAATGCAGTTACAAGGGATGGCTATGAAGGAGAGTGAGTCATTCAAAGAATATGCCCAGCGGTGGAGAGAATTGGCTGCTCAGGTAGAGCCACCATTGTCTGAGAAGGAGATGACTGGGATATTTGTGGACACCTTGAAGGACCCATTCTTTGATCGATTAGTGAGCAGTGCCGCATCTGACTTTGCACATCTCGTCACGATTGGGGACCGCATAGAGAAGGGGTTGAGGGATGGAAAGATTCCTGGAGTAGTAACAGCATCTAGCGCACCAAAGAAATATTCTGGAGGCTTCCCAAGGAAAAGAGAAGGTGAAACAAACGCCATATCCAGGAACTATAAAGGGAAGCAACAAGCTTCATATGGTCAAGTCGCCGCCGTGGTACCCATACCCTATCAACAGCCAATACAACAACAACAAATATATCAACCGCAACATCAACAACATCATCATCAGCAAAGTACCGCACCACCAAGACAGTTCAAGCCAAGACCTCCAAGAAGACAACTTGATCCTCTACCAGTACCTTATAGTCAGATATTCCCATATCTGCAGAAGGAGGGTCTTCTAACATTGAGGGAGTTAAAACCAGCTGTTTTTCCGTATCCACCTGGATACGACGCTAATGCCCATTGTGAATTTCACATGGGAGCACCTGGTCATACTTTGGAAAACTGTTTCGCATTTCAGAATCGAGTACAAGACTTGATCGAAGCCAAGGCCGTTACTTTCACTCCAAGACGCCCGAATGTGAATACCAACCCTATGCCGACGCATAAGGATGCTTTCGTCAGTGCCATTGAGGAGAGTGATGAAGGCAAATTGATCCGTAAGGTTAAAGAGATTCGAACCCCTATCACCATGATAGGAGCATAATTGCTGAAGAGTGGTCTGATCCTGGAAGAGCTGGTTGAGGAAAAGAATAATGAAAAGTTGAGGAGTTTTATACAACAAATGCTGGATCGAGGCGAGTTACAGATAACTTACCGTGTCAAGAACAAGCGTCAGGAAGAGATAGCCGTGGTAGATATCCCCTATGATGAGGTCAAAGTAGAAATACCTATAAATTCGTTGGTGATAGAGTTCCCAGCACCTTTCGAATATAAAGATGAGAAGGCAGTCCCATGGATATATCAGCCCAGAGCTTTTAAGCAGGGGCAGGAATATAAACCTTTAATGATTAACGAACCAAATGTCACTTCAATTGTGGCCCCAGCAGGAATGACACGCAACGGCCGGGTGTTCGCACCAAGAACTGTTGATACTTCTGAGAGAGCTAAAGGGAAGGAGGCTGCTGTCCAGATCCATATCCCTAATCAGGGGATGCAAGACTTGAACCTATCTCCTAAAACTGGTGTCACTCGTGAGGAGGCTGAGGAGTTTTTGAGAATAGTCAAGAAAAGCGATTACAAGGTGGTGGACCAGCTAAACCAAACACCTTCCAAAATTTCCATGTTATCTCTCCTACTTAACTTAGAAGCACACATGAATTCGCTGTTGAAGGTATTGAGCGCCGCTCATATCACCAAGGACATAACAATAGAACAGTTTGATGACGTGATAGCTTGTGTGACTACTGAAAATTTCTTGGGTTTTAATGATGATGAACTACCGATTGAAGGAAAGAACCATAACAAGGCTCTCCACATCTCTTTGAAATGCATGGATACTATACTGTCAAGGGTGTTGGTAGACTCAGGTTCCTCATTGAACGTCATGCCAAAGACAACTTTGATAAAACTTCCAGTGGAAGGGATAAGTATGAAGCCCATCACTCTAATCGTAAAAGCATTTGACGGTTCAAGGCGAGCAGTGATAGGAGAGGTTGACTTACCAACCAAGATAGGTCCAACTATTTTTAACATCACATTCCAGGTCATGGATATACATCCTGGTTACAGTTGCCTACTTGGGAGACCCTGGATTCACTCCGCAGGTGCTGTCACCTCCACTCTGCATCAAAAACTAAAATTCATTACAAATGACAAGATGATTGTGGTTGGAGGGGAAGAAGATATCTTAGTTAGTCACTTGACATCTTTCCGATATATCGAGGTGGATGGAGAAATCACTGAGACACCCTTCCAATCCTTGGAAGTAGTGAACATGATGGCCATTCAACAGACCTTGGAGGTCCCGAAATCCGGACCATCCATGGCCTCATGGCAAGGAGCTAAAGCTGTTATGGAAAGTGAAGATGCACAAGACTGGGGCAAAGTGGTGGAAGTGAAAGAGAAACGAGACAAGTTTGGCCTGGGGTATGACCCATCATCAAACAAAGCTGGTAGCCAATCTGACAAAGAGAAGATTCCTTCTGTGGAGAAAACATTCACCTGTGCTGGCCACATCTTTGGCAAGCAGGTGGCAATGATCAGTGAAGAATACCGCAAGGAGGGGGAGTCCAGTTGGATGCGTCAAGCCGCACCTAATGAAGAACTAACAAACTGGAAGGCTGTGGAAGTTCCCCAAATATTTCAAAAGTAATTTTATCATTTTTAGACAAAACCCTGTGCTCTGCCCAAGGCACAGTGGCATGTTGTAGGGCCTCCTTTATCTTTTTTAAGAGTTTTTTTATCATTAATGAAATGACGTTTTGCATTCAAAATTTTTGTTCCTTGTCTTTTGTTTTGATCTATTTACAAATTGGCAATAAATTTTTATGCACGCACTTTCTAAATAAATTGCATAAATCATAACATGCAGAAACACCACCGAGACCATTGATAACGACACTGCTATGGTCCAATATGACTTTGATTGTCCAATCTACCGAGCTGAAGATGAAGTGGGGGAAGATTGCGAACTCCCTGAAGAGTTGGCCAGATTACTCAGACAAGAAGAAAAGGCTATTCAACCACACCAGGAAGACGTTGAAGTTATCAATCTGGGAACAGAAGAAGATAAGAGAGAAGTAAAGGTAGGTGCAACGCTTCAAGATACAGTGAAGACAAGAATGATAGAGCTCCTTCACGAATATGATGACGTGTTTGCTTGGTCATACCAAGACATGCCCGGATTAGACACTGACATCGTGACCCACAAGCTTCCCCTTAAAGAAGAATGCCCTGCCGTCAAGCAAAAGCTAAGAAGAACTCGACCAGATATGGCTCTCAAGATCAGAGAAGAAGTGAGAAAGCAGTTTGACGCTGGTTTCCTGGAAGTCGCTAAATACCCACAATGGGTTGCTAACATTGTACCAGTGCCGAAGAAAGATGGAAAAGTCCGCATGTGCGTAGACTACAGAGACTTAAACAGAGCTAGTCCCAAAGACGATTTCCCATTACCTCATATTGATGTACTGGTGGATAACACATCCCAATTCTCCGTGTTTTCCTTCATGGATGGTTTCTCAGGATACAATCAAATTAAAATGGATCCCGAAGACATGGAGAAGACCACGTTCATTACTCCTTGGGGCACCTTTTGTTACAAAGTAATGCCATTTGGTTTAAAAAACGATGGGGCAACATATCAACGTGCCATGGTGACTCTCTTTCACGACATGATTCATGAAGAGATTGAGGTGTATGTCGATGACATGATTGCCAAATCCCAGACAGAAGAAGAGCACATCACCAACCTGGAGAAACTATTCACTCGTTTGAGGAAGTTTAGGTTGAGATTTAATCCTAATAAATGCATATTTGGGGTTCGATCTGGGAAGCTTTTAGGCTTTATCGTAAGCCAAAAGGGAATTGAAGTAGATCCTGACAAGGTTCGAGCCATTCAGAACATGCCTGCACCAAAGACTGAGAAGGAGGTTCGTGGTTTCTTAGGGAGACTAAATTACATCGCCAGGTTTATTTCTCACCTTACTGCGACATGCAAACCAATATTCAAGCTTCTAAGGAAGAATCAAGGCGTGGAGTGGAATAAGGACTGTCAGATAGCCTTTGACAAAATCAAAGAATACTTACAAGAGCCACCAATTCTAATGCCACCTGCCGAAGGAAGACCTCTCATCATGTATCTAACCGTGCTCGATGAATCCATGGGTTGTGTATTGGGACAACAAGATGAGACTGGTAGAAAAGAGCATGCCATCTATTATCTGAGCAAGAAATTTAATGATTGTGAGACCAGGTATTCATTACTCGAGAAGACTTGTTGTGCACTCACATGGGCTGCCAAGCGTCTCAGGCAGTACATGCTAACTCACACAACTTGGTTGGTGTCTAAAATGGATCCCATCAAGTACATATTTGAGAAACCAACTCTCACTGGTAGAATTGCTCGATGGCAGATGTTGTTGTCAGAATAAGATATCCAATATGTTACACAAAAAGCGATCAAGGGAAGCATACTAGCAGACCATCTTGCTCACCAACCACTGGAGGATTACCAATCTTTGAAATTTGACTTTCCAGATGAGGACATCATGGCTGTAAGGATGTTGAAGACTCCGAACAAGAGGAAAGCCTCGAGCCAAGAGCAGGCTGGACGCTCATGTTTGATGGTGCCTCAAATGCAATAGGCCATGGAATTGAGGCAGTGCTGATGTCTCCCAAGAATTTCCACCTACCATTCACTGCAAAGCTCAGTTTTACCTGCACAAATAATATGTCCGAGTATGAAGCTTGCATACTAGGGTTGGAAGAAGCTATTGAGTTGAAGATCAAGATACTAGAAGTATTTGGGGACTCCGCTTTAGTCATACATCAGATCAGAGGCGATTGGGAAACAAGGCATGCGAACCTAACTCCATATCGGGATTATGTGATGAAACTACTCCCAAAGTTCGATGAAATCACTTTCTCTCATATTCCTCGAGAAGAGAATCAGATGGCAGATGCCTTAGCAACTCTGGCCTCCATGTACAAATTAATATGGCCCAACCATCAACCTCATATTGAGATTAGGCGTTTTGACGAACCTGCTCATTGCCTGACTACGGCAGAAGAGCCAGATGGTAAACCCTGGTTCTTTGATATCAAACAGTATCTAGAGAAGCGGGAATATCCGGCAGAGGCTTCCAGCCTTGACAAAAGGACCCTCCGGAGGTTGGCATCAAAGTTCCTCTTGAATGGAGAAGTATTGTACAAGCAAAACTACGACATGGTTTTGTTAAGGTGTGTGGACAAACATGAAGCAGATCAACTTATGAGGGACATACACGAAGGTTCTTTCGGCACGCACGCCAATGGGCATGCCATGGCCAAGAAAATTCTAAGGGCAGGTTACTACTGGTTGACAATGGAAACCGACTGTTATCATTACACCAGAACATGCCACAAGTGCCAAATCTATGCTGACAAAATACATGTACCGCCTACCCCGCTGAATGTCATAGCATCACCTTGGCCTTTCTCTATGTGGGGCATCGACATGATTGGAATGATAGAACCCAAAGCGTTAAATGGACACAGATTTATCTTGGTGGCCATAAATTATTTTACCAAATGGGTGGAAGCCGCGTCTTATGTGAACGTCACAAAGCATGTAGTCGCCCGTTTCTTGAAAAATAACATCATATGTCGATATGGTATTCCCAACAAAATCATCACTGATAATGGGTCCAATCTCAACAACAAGACCATGGATGAGTTATGCGCAACATTCAAGATCGAGCACCACAACTCATCACCCTATCGACCTAAGATGAATGTGGCTGTTGAAGCTGCAAATAAAAATATCAAGAAAATCATCCAAAAGATGGTTGTTACGTACAAGGATTGGCACGAGATGTTACCTTTCGCATTACATGGTTATCGCACGTCGGTGCGAACTTCAACAGGGGCAACTCCTTATTCCTTGGTATACGGTATGGAAACAGTTCTCCCTATAGAAGTAGAGATCCCCTCGATGAGAGTTCTAATGGAGGCTAAGCTAGACGAGGCGGAATGGGTTCAATCAAGGTATGACGAGCTCAACCTTATTGAGGAGAAACGCTTGAAAGCGTTAGGTCACGGTCAACTCTATCAGAGGTGTCTTAAAAAGGCATTCGACAAGAAAGTTCGTCCCAGGGTGTTTCAAGAGGGAGATTTAGTACTGAAAAAAATCTTGCCCATTCATAAAGACTCTAGAGGGAAATGGACACCAAATTATGAAGGCCCATTTGTGGTGGTTAGAGCCTTTTCCGGAGGCGCTCTAATTCTAGCAACTATGGACGGTGATGAGTTGCCGCTTCCCACCAACGCTGATGTTGTTAAAAAGTACTTCGCCTAAAAAAATGGAATAATAAAAGCCGCTAAATCGAAAACCTGAAAGGGCGATTTAGGCAAAAAAATGGCTATCCCGGTGGATCGAAAACCCGAAAGGGAGATCCAGGCAAAAATTAGGGATAAAAATAAAAGAGTTTGACCCGCTGAGTTAAAAACCCGAAAGTGCGACTCAGGCAAAAATGGGTATCCCGGTGGATCGAAAACCCGAAAGGGCGGTCCAGGCAAAAGTTAGGGATTAATTCCAAGGCAAAGAGCTGTACTTACAGACATCTGACATACCCTGGAAGACAAAGAATCGATCTACCTCACTTTTCAAAAGCAAAGTGCTCGGGCTATCGAAGACATAAGGATCATAGAAGTGTGGAAACTCAATAAGAACTCAATTCTCATTGCCATTTTGTTTTCTATGCACAACAATTACCTCATTAAGGAATTGCATCTTTATGTACAATCACCCATTTAAGGGTCAAATCAATAAAAGAGAATTTTTCTCAATAAAGTGTGCCCAAATTATTTTTTATTTTATCTGTTTGTTTGCAAAGAACCTTTTATTTGTGATAAACATCACTTTTAAAAACTATTGGAGAAAATAAAATGGATGTTTGAATAAAGTGGTAAAATTGCTTTTGAAACAGTAAGCGGACGAATCCTTTAGTCCTCAAAGATTCACTCTTGTCTTTCATAAAGGTGCAGGACTGATTGTAGACAATTATGTTCCTTTCAACTACTGATTCATACCTCTCATAAATGTACTCACGGTATAGCCAGGCCGGGGCAAGGCTCCATCACCTTTCCAACAGAAACATTGATAAATCATGGACGGAGTATCACATGTCGAAAAGTCTGAACCTTTCAATGACTCAGAACAACCCAAATATATTCCCAAAACCACCTAGCAGGGGCATTAAAATTTGATCTCCATCGATCTCCCCAGTGATAAAAAATCCATACCATTGACATCATACCTCAAAGCGAAATGTCTTAACTGGGGCATATCCAATTACCCAGTTGCATTCCTACATGCATCACAAGCATCATTTCATGCATAATTTCCTGCCAAACAAGGAAATTCAAAAAACAGTCATATCAATCATCAACATACTCATGCATAACACTCCCACAAAATGGGAATTTCAGCAAAATAAAAATCATCTGCATTCCTACATGCACAACCAAATATCCCCAGTGAAATTGCATACTTGCATACATCCCATGCATCATCCCACGCATGGAATTCCCACCTAAAGTGGGACATTATACAAAATCAAATATAAAACAACAGGATTCAAGGTCATTCATATATGTCTTGGACATTCCTCATTCCAAATTGAAGTTATTACCCTGCATATGTTCATGGGATTATATCTCACAAAATTGTTTTTCAACTTTTTAATAATGATATTCCCAGCATTTTTCTTTACAGTCATTGCTCCCCAAGCAGAGGTTACCCTAAAAAGTCTCTTATGAACTTTTCCCCTGCAGAGCATTTCTAGCAAATCTCCCAAAAGGAGTCTTTTCAAAAAATTCCCCCAACAGACGAATATTCGAGATACTGCTTCATTTATCTGAAGAATCTCATTTCTCTGTTTGAGATACTGCTCTAATATCCTCGGAGAGTCTTAGGTTCAATTAAAGTATTTTTCCCTTGCTGGAATATTTTAATTCTATCATATAAGATGCTGTTTCGACTCGATACAGAGAATCTCACTTTTACTGTTTGAGATACTGCTTCATCAATATGAAGAGTCTCATTTTAGATATTTTTTGAGATACTGCTCTAATATCCTCGGAAAGTCTTAGATTCAATTAAAGTATTTTTCCCTCGCTGGAATATTTTAATTCTATCATATAAGATGATGTTTCGACTCGATACAGAGAATCTCATTTTTACTATTTGAGATACTGCTTCATCAATATGAAGAGTCTCATTTCAGATATTTTTTAGAGATACTGCTCTAAGTATCCTCGGAAAGTCTTAGATTCAATTAAAGTATTTTTCCCTTGCTGGAAAATTTTAATTCTATCATATAAGATGCTGTTTTGACCCGATACAGAGAATCTCATTTTTACTGTTTGAGATACTGCTTCATCAATATGAAGAATCTCATTTCATATATTTTTTAGAGATACTGCTCTAAGTATCCTCGGAAAGTCTTAGATTCAATTAAAGTATTTTTCCCTTACTGGAATATTTTAATTCTATCAATATAAGATGCTGTTTCGATCCGATACAGAGAATCTCACTTTTACTGTTTGAGATACTGCTTCATCAATATGAAGAGTCTCATTTCAAATATTTTTTTTAGAGAGGCTGCTCTAAGTGTCCTCGGAAAGTCTTAGATTCAATTAAAGTATTTTTCCTTTGCTGGAATATTTTAATTCTATCATATAAGATGCTGTTTCGACTCGATACAGAGAATCTCACTTTTACTATTGAGATGCTGCTTCATCGATATGAAGAGTCTCATGCCAGATTTCCTTTATACTGCTCTAGCATCTTGAAAAATCTTGAGTTTTAGTTAGGGATGTCATTCCATTGCTAACATATCTTGACTGTAACGTCCAAGATACTGTTTTGACGACGCCCAGAAAGTCTTGACTGTTCCATTTTACTGTGGGATGATGTCTTTTTGCCATTTCTCACCGCATTTTCTTCCTATATTTTCTTCCTTTCATTGCCAAGGACAAAATTTGGGTCTTCTTGTATTTAATTATCTCCCACCGTGAATGCGTAAAGACTACTGTCATTATCACTTACCGGTTTGAGGTAATTAAATAGGGGCAACTATCATACCCCAATTTTGTCCGGCCATTTTGGTTTAATCCATGAGATTTCTTTGTTTCAAAAGTCCCATATTTAGAATTTGCATTTTTTAGAAACATATATGTGTTTTTTTTAAAATTAAAAGTCCCACATTTAGATTTTTGTATTTAAAATAGAATTGTGTTGTTTTTAAATTAAAAAGTTCCATATTTATATTTTTGTATTAAAAATAGAATTGTGTTGTGTTTAAATTAAAAAATTCCATATTTATATTTTTGTATTTAAAATAGAATTGTGTTGTTTTTTTTTAAAATTAAATTACTATACTTAGTTTTTGTGTTTAAGATTAGAATTATGTTGTTCTTTAGATTAATTCATTATACTTAAGTTAGAAATGTATTGTTTTTAAAATTAAGTCATTTTACTTAAATTAGAAATTTGTTGTTTTTAAAATTTGAAATTGATTAGCATAAATAAATAAATTTTGAAAAGCTTAAAAAGAAATTACATAATTTAATTCAATAAGTCCCAAATAATCCAAACACACATTTTGTCCTTAAAAAAAATTAAACTAAATAGTTACATCTTAACTAAGTGAAATATGCTGCAAAAAAGTCCCTAATTTACAGCCTACTCTTTCTTCCCATTCCATCAAAGCCACTTCACAGCTGTAACCTGCAGAGACAAAAACAACTTATTTTAAAAGCACTTTTCAAAAGTACTTAAAAAACTAAAAAAACAACTAATAAATCACTTAGTTTGAATCTTTATCCAGAGGATTAATTGGAACATCTAAAAAGACATTGCAACAATGGCTTAAACAAGAACAGATCAAATCCCACATAATCTGGGATGAGAAAATCATAAAGAAACAGGAGTGTTTTAAGGCTTAATCTTTTCTTCATAATAACAACAGAAAAAAGTTAGCAAAAAAAGACAGCAAGAAATTTCTTCTAAAAAACCCTAAACCACAACAACAACACAGAGGCATTTTTTTACTAAACCAGAACGGCACGGCAAGAACAACAGCATATGCACAGCAAGAGATTTCTTCTAAAAACCTAGAACACACATCAAGAACAACATAGCAATATTTCATAAAAAAACCCTTTTCCAACACCGTTACTCTGCTGAAATTTCACTCACACCCAATCACCAAAGCTCGATACTCCCGAAGCTTACTCCGAGTTCATCATTAGAACTTTCAGAAAACCGAGCTAAGCCACTACCAAGTCAAGTTACACCCAAAAATCAGTGAAGAAGAATGAAGAGAGGCGGAGAAGGAAACGGAACGAAGCTTACCGTGGATCAGGAGAAGATTTTGCTCGAAGAATCATCGGAGTTCGAATAGACGAAGGTATTTCGACTTCCACCATAATGCATAATGACTTGATAACTGTTGAATGAGTAAGCTTATCTCGGTTACTGCTTTGAATATACCATCGGAGCTCCTTGCATGTCATATTTCTCCATTTGTGTGAGATTTGGTTTGCATGTTAAGTTTCAATTTGGGAAATTTGGGATTTTGGGTATTATTGATGTTTACGTGCGTGCTCGATTTATGATACTCACCAAGGTTGAGTTAGACTTTTTTTTAGAATCTGGTGTAGAAATGCAGTTGGGTTGTTTTGATAAATGGAAATAGGGGCTTCGGTTGAGAGGAAGATAAAGAGAGAGGGAATTGGTGAGAACCGAAGAAGCTTTCGATTGGAACTTCAAAGGGTTTAAATTTATTTTAATGTTTTGAAAAAAGAGTATGGCTTTAAAGTAACTCAACATTTATTACATTGGGCCAAGTATGACGTCTGTTAAAGTTTTTTTTCTTTATGATGGATTTATTTGTGATAGACTTGACTGTTGATATTTGGTTGGTTTCCGAAACATACTTTCCAAAGTGGGTCTTTACAAGACCGCCACTTGTTCATCCATGGCCACGTGTCCATGAGTAAGAGAGAGAGGATGGAGGCTACTAGTAATTTTTTTCTCCTTTAAGCGACCCTTGGATTCCTCATTGCTTTATCATTTAGTTTCATCACTATATGCTTTAATTGTAACTATAAGTACAAATTGATTCACTTTTCCTTCTCTGATACTTAGATCCGCGTGGCCATTATGGATGAAGTAGGGAGCATATTTAATTATGTTTTATTCCACCTTAGTTTGCTAGAGTTCACACTTTCATTTAGTATCTTTTGATGTTTTAGTTAAATGTTTAGATAATAATAGTGGTAATAATAATAATAATCGTAATGGTAACACAAATTATTGTCGTCATTTGTTTTTTAATCTTCTTCTTTTTTAATTTAATTTTGTTTAGATATTTTTGATTTAAGGGGAGTGGTTGATTATGCATTAACAAATAAAAATACTTTTTCTTGTCCTAATGAGATGGAATTTTTGGTCCAATACCAAATAGTCTTCCTCAAAGTATATTAATTCTAAATAAATTCAAATTCACCGTATTTAAATAATATTCTCTTAAAATTATTTAAATTAATTTTGAATGAAAAGGAGAATAGTAAGCCTCCGCTTCACTATCTCTCGACTATTCGAATAATTGGTGTACGCCATATTGCTCGGATTTTCGTCATTCAATTAAAACCCTAAAAATTCCATAAAATCCAAAAACCTCTTTCCAAATTAAATTATTTCTAAAAGACTTTATAACTTTAATGTTGGATGAAAAGGAGAATAGTAAGCTTCCGCTTCACTATCTCTCGACTATTCGAATAATTGGCGCGCGCCATATTGCTCGAGTTCTTGTCGCCCGATTAAAACATCAAACCATAACATTTCAAATCGTTTCTTTTAAATCAACTACAAATTCCAAATTCTTTTAATTCTAAATTTCCGATAATTAAGGATAGTAGGCGTTCGCCTCACTATCTTCCGATTATTCGAATAATTGGCGTACGCCACATTGCTCGAATCTTCGTCATCAAATTAAAACACAATCGAATAAACTCAAATCACCTTTAAATATCAAATACAATTTCACAAAAACAAACTTTACAACTTAAACTTCAATAGAGAATGGGAGGCGTACGCCTCACCATTCCTTGATTATTTGAATAATTGGCGTACGCCACATTGCTCAAATCGTCGACTTTTCAAAACCTACCAATTCAAATTCAAACTATTTTCCAAATCAAATACAATATCTAAAAACATATCTTTTACAATAAACCTCGGATGATAAAAGATGGGAGGCGTTCGCCTCGCCATCTCTCGATTATTTGAATAATTGGCGTACGCCATATTGCACAAATTATCAACTTCCAAATAAAACACGCTAAATAAAAGGGAATAGGTGGCGCTCGCCTCATTATTCTTCAAATAAGCAAGTAAGAGGCGTACGCCTCACTTCCATGCATATTCGACATCCGCAAACAAACTTTCGATAAAAATTCGAACGAAAAGGGAGTAGAAGGCGGTCGCCTTATTATTCCTCGAAAGAATTGGACGATTGGTGTGCACCATATTGCTCAATCTTTCGTCGTTCTTCAAAACACCTTAACAAATCAAACTAACCTCGCCCCCGCGCGATCGAAACCAACAACATCAAACACATCAATTCAACTTGTCACCCCCGCGTGACCAAAACCCTTTCAAAAAGAACACTGTCAATCCTTTCTAATGCGCACAACAAACCAGTGCTTAAGCCTCCACCGAGAGTAGACAAGTCAGCGTTTAGCCGTTAGAACGCCGACCTACACAGTCGTTCAACAAACAAAACACACCAAATATTCGTAGTAGCCCGAACTACAAATGCTCTGATTTCCTTATTGCACCATAAGGATACGTAGGCAGAAGATTGATGTATCTTCGCGAGCACACTAATAAAAAAACCTCCCATTTCCCCTTCCTGAGGTCTTCATCCATATTTATCATCAATTTTAATTACTCGAAAAAAGCGAATAACATTCAATTAACATTCAAATAGCAAATTGGACTAACGGTTCCCGTTGAGTACAACGGACGTGAGGGGTGCTAATACCTTCCCCTTACGTAATCGACTCTCGAACCCGAATATGGTTGCGACAACCATTATTCTATTTTCTTAAAGGTTTTATCGATATTTTCCTATCCCTTCATTGGAATAAATAAATTTCGGTGGCGACTCTGTTCGAACATAATTTTTCCGCGACTATCGCGAGGAATCGTATTTTTCGAGATGCGACAGTAGGTAACCCCTTATCTACTACTATCTCAGACGTCCTTTTAGTTAAAGGCCTTAAGCACAATCTCATTAGTATTAGCCAATTATGTAACAAAGGATATAAAGTATCGTTTTCAAAACATTGTTGCATGATTGAACATAATGATAATAAGAATGATGTGCTTAAGGGCTGGAGGGAAAATAATGTATACATGCTTAACTTAAATGAAATATCTTTGACTAGCGCCAAATGTCTCGTCTCCATGAGTGAAGACTCGTGGCTTTGGCATAGGCGATTAGTGCATGTCAACTTTGACTTGCTAAATAAAATTGTCGCGAAAGATCTAGTAGTTGGTCTTCCCAAAATCAAATTTTCAAAAGATCACTTATGTGATGCGTGCCAAATGGGAAAGCAAACAAGGATCTCGTTTAAATCTAAAAATATTGTTTCCACAATGAGACCCCTTGAACTTCTCCATATGGACCTTTTTGGGCCATCTAGAATTAAAAGTCTAGGTGGAAACTACTATGGTTTTGTTATAGTAGATGACTACTCCAGATTTTGTTGGACTATCTTCTTAGCAAGTAAAAGTGACACTTTTTCAGCTTTTGAAGAGTTTGCCAAGATGTCTCAAAACCAATTGAACACTAGCATAGTTATTATTCGAAGTGATCACAGAAGTGAATTTGAAAACCACCTATTTGAGGAATTTTGTGAAACAAACGACATTGATCATAATTTTTCTGCTCCAATAACTCCACAACAAAATGGAGTAGTGGAACGTAAAAACAAAATTTTAGAAGACCTTGGAAGGACTATGATCAATGAAAATGGCCTTCCTAAATATTTTTGGGTCGATGCCGTAAATACGGCTTGTTATGTATTGAATAGGATACTCATTCGTCCTATTCTAAACAAAACCCCTTATGAATTGCTAAAGGGAAGGAAGCCTAATGTTTCACATTTTCATATCTTCGGATGTAAATGCTTTGTATTAAACAATGGTAAAGAAAACCTTAGTAAATTTGACTCAAAAGCCGATGAAGGTATCTTTCTCAGATACTCTCATTTTAGTAAAGCATATAGAGTATACAACAAAGGGTTACTTATTATTGAAGAATCCGTGCATGTTTCCTTTAATGAATCTTATCCGAAAACTGTCGGAGAAGGTATTATTGTTGATGGTGCAGGTGTTCCTTCAGAAGACATAACAAAAGATCAAGAAGAAAAGCGTGTTGAACTCCATTCGGAAAAAGCTTAGGAGGAGCCGAATCAAATTTTCGAAAAGAAAGAGGAGGATCATTCGATTAATAACAATGATCTTACTTTGGAATGGAAATCTTATAAGGATCATTCCATCGATAATATTCTAGGAGATATCTCAAAGGGAGTTACCACACGGTCAAAGATAAGTAACTTTTGTTATCATTTCGCTTTCGTCTCTCAAAATGAGCCTAAAAACTCCAAAGACGCATTACTCGATGAACATTGGTTTTTAGCAATGCAAGAGGAACTTAATCAATTCAAAAGAAATAAGGTGTGGGATCTTGTTCCCCCTCCGTGAGACCATCGAGTAATCGGCACTAAATGGGTGTTTAGGAACAAGTTAGACGAAAACAGAGTTATAACTCGCAACAAGGCGCACCTTGTTGCTCAAGGGTATAACCAAGAGGAAGGCATCGACTATGAGGAAAATTATGCTCCGGTTGCTTGACTCGAGGCTATACGCTTTTTGCTTGCCTATGCTTGTTCATAAAATTTCAAATTATTTCAAATGGATGTTAAGAGATCTATCCTAAATGGTCACATTAATGAAGAGGTCTATGTATCTCAACCTCCCAGTTTTGAAAACTCTGAGCATCCTAACTATGTTTATAAGCTTAAACATGTTTTGTACGGTCTCAAACAAGCCCCTAGGGCATGGTATGAGCGTCTTAGCAAATCTCTACTATAATAAGGATTCTCAAGAGGGAAGGTTGATACAAACCTTTTTATTAAACATCAAGGAAAACACTCTATTTTATTTCAAGTCTATATAGATGATATTATTTTTGGATCTACTAACATAAATTTGGTCAAGGAATTCTCTAAGTTGATGCAGGGAGAATTTGAAATGAGCATGACGAGGGAGCTAAATTACTTACTCGGACTTCAAATCAAGCAACTTGAAGAAGGAACTTTTGTGAGCCAAACGAAGTATTGTAATGAGCTACTCAAGCGCTTCGATATGGAAAACTCTAAGGTAATCGACACTCCAATGCCTACTGTTGTAAATATGGATTGGGATGAAAATGGCAAGGCCGTAGATATAAAAAGGTACAAAGGTATGATCAGATCTCTCCTCTATCTTACCGCATCTCGACCAGACATTATGTTTAGTGTATGTATGTGTGCTAGATATCAATCATGTCCTAAAGAAACACATTTAAAAGTTGTCAAACGCATACTTAGATACCTCTGTGGTACTTCAAAGTATGGACTTTGGTTTTCTAAGGGAAGTGATTTCTCTTTGGTTGGATACTCCGATTCCGACTTTGCCGGTTGCAAATCGTATAGGAAAATCACTAGTGGCACTTGTCATTTTTATTCAAATTCCTTAGTGAGTTGGCACAGCAAAAAACAAGTTTTAGTTGCTTTGTCAACAACCGAGGCGAAATACGTTGTTGCGGGTAATTTTTGCGCTCTAATTTTGTGGATCAAACAACAATTGCTTGACTTCAATGTTCAACTTGAACGTATTCCCATTTTTTGTGACAACATAAGTGCCATCAGTTTAACCAAAAATCATATTCCACATTCGCGCACTAAACATATTGAAATTCAGCATTACTTCCTTAGGGATCATGTTGATAAAGGTGATGTTGTCTTCGAGCATGTTGATAGCAAAAATCAACTTGCCGATATTTTCACATAACCACTTACGACAGAGCCTTTCTTCCACATCCGTAGGGAACTTGGTGTTCTCGATATGGATCACGTTTAAATGCATATATTATGCCTATCTATTCCTTGATTTATAAGTGCGACTATGTGAGGGTACTCGTCGTCTATCACCATTGGAGGTAATATCGTTCCTATCTATTTGACCTATATTGATTAACTATGTATGTATATACTTGATCTATGTAACTCTTAATGTTCATTTGATGGCTTGATCTAAGTTTGATCAACTTCTATGTTTGAATTATACTTGAACTCGCTTAGGTATCATATTTAACATGCATGTTACTGTATTTAGTCATTTGTCTTAAGTTTACGCTAAATAAATGTGGCATGTTATTTACTTATTTCCTTTTACTCCGTGTAATATTTATTCCTATACTTCTTCCATTGACTTCATGTTATGTTCATGGTTGTTGATGTCTATATGCTGCAAAGTCGTTGACTAAGTGCTTATGAATATCTTTATATCATGTTGACTGTTTCATTGTTTCTTTTTGATGTTATCAAAGGGGGATAAGCAATGGAAACACAATAGTTGATTTAGCAGATTTATAATAGCAGAATGTTTGAAGGCATGCATAAAATCAGGGGGAGGATGTCTATCAAAGAACACGATTGTGCCACGGTTTACCATCATAAAAAAAGGGGAGTATGTGAGGGAAAATATGCCTAGTCCTCATTTTAATGATGTCAAACCTTTCTAGTCACCCATAACGTGTACTTTGGACGATGTCTCATAGAATACATTCATCCTCTAACATGTTCAAAATATAAGTTCAACGTGTTCAGGCATATAGGAGCATACCATAGATGTGAATCATGCACTTGATCATTATTAATACCCTAGGTTCATAGGAGATTGGTTAATTTGGTCAAAATACATCTAAAAACTCATTTTTGAGAATTTAAGAACTGTGACTCGACCCATGACTCGGAGCATAACTCTCGGGTCTGAACAGATCGAGTCACAGGTCGACTCAATCTTGGGAAAATTGAATGAGTCGACTCATCCACGTGTTGCATTGACTCAATGCCTATTTTCTTTTGAACCATGTAGCCACGGGTCTGAACATGTCGAGTCATAGGTCGACTCAACCCTAAAAAAAACTCTATTTGAGTCGACTGATCCCCTGTTTGAGTCGACTCATCGCCTATTTTACTTGAATAATTTTGCCTCGGGTCCATATAGGTCAAGTGACCTGTATGAACAGGTCGAGTGGCCGTTGCTTAGACTCAATTTTCTGCTGTGTAATTTTACAAAATAATTCGGTTATGTATGTTATTTGGTTCATGCATCATATAAATATTCTAGAGTCTTTTCTTCAACAAAACAACAAGAAAAGTGAAAGATATACACCAAAGTGCTCATCATCTTCATTCTTCATTGCATTTCTCAATAATTACACATAACAATCTTTGTTGAGCATTGTGCATTGCTGTTGTGATAACGTCCAAATAAGATTGTGTAATCTTAGTTTGGGTTGAGGCATGTGTGGGTTTTTCTTGAATAAAACCATTGGGGTTTTGCCCTCCAAGAATTGGGGGTTTTTTGCATTAACCTTTGCTTCGCAGATTCAACCAAGTGAAAAGTTTGGAGAACGGTGGGTTCGGTCAAACAAGTAACGATAACCGGAGAATTGTGAAGAAACCTTAGGGTTCAAGCGACCTACGTTCGAAATTAGCCGAGCTGAAGTTTTAGAGAACATGGCATTCTTGCAATAAGGTAGTTGTAACTGAAGGTTTATTCGAAGAGCTTGAAGGATTTGGTTCAACTCGAATCAAGGCGAGAGAACCGAATAAGATCTGCAACAACACTAGGGGTTGATTAGTGGTGATAATTTGTTCTCTTGTATTGACTTTGCAACGTGTTAATAAAAACACCTCAATTCTAGATTTAGAACTGAGGGCAAACGTATCCTAAGATAGGATGATAAGAGAACTGCCTCAACAAATTCGGTCTTGTTCTCTTTATCTCTTAACTCTTTAAATTCTGCATTAATTACATTTTGTGTGAAATTAATAGTAAAATCAATATCGCTTGATTATTATGCATAGTAATTGTTCGATAAATTGGTGCAATCACTTTGATTGCAACTGAGTAAAATTTTGCACATTCAATTTGAGTGAAATTGGGACTTGGTGCGGAGTGCTCACCAAGTGTTCGATAAAATTAATCTCACACAAATCTAGTAATATTTTACGTGCTCTCTTATTATGTTAAAGCATTATTAGAGATAACAATATCAAGGATTCTAGTGGTTAATCGATTGATTTAGATAGTGGTTGATTATCTATATCGTATTTATTCCATTCGGTTTCACGCATATCCGATCTTTCCATTAACGGATCGTTTAGACGATTATAATCTAGGGTGCTTCCGCAACCGTTGAAAACATTTTTAAAAAGCGCTAAATTTCAAAAACTGATTTATTCAACCCCCCCCCCCCCCTTCTAGATCAGTACTACCGTCTAATAGCATTTCCATATGCAGTAGGTTCTTGTTTTCAAGTACCAGATGCAGTTAGTGCTTATGTTGAATTACCAGATGCATTTTCTTCTTTATTTTTATTTAGTTTTATTTGAAAATACAACACATAAATTAATATTAGTAAATCAATAACATTAATAAATGATACAAATTATGACCATGTATATGATGAATTCTAGGCAAGTGTACCGATATTGTCGCAATAATAAAAATATCAAATCCACACAGACTGCCTTCTGACACGGACTGCCTTCCTACAAAATAGGCTTATAAAATGAGAAGTGTCCCCCACTTATACACAATTATTCAAGCCTTGGTGCATAGATATAAACGGTGGGTGGCCCGGTAACAGAAACCCGATAGCAGGTAACCCAAAAGAGTCTTGGATAGACTCTGACACCATCTTTGAGTTGGGCCTAACTTCTCATTCCTACAAAACCTCCTTATAAGGTGAGGAGTGTCCCCCACTTATAAACAATTATTTAGGCCATCACTCTTTTGACGTGGGACTCTTCAACAATTACAATTTTACTTTAGTAGGTGTCGTGATATTTGCGTCGACTAGAGATATGTCCAATACCTCATCATTTCTTTTGGAGAGAATCCCTAAAATTACAGACAGTTGAAATTAAAGTGCCATTAATGAGCAACCCCATGCCTCTTCATATTTGCTGGAGATCCTCCTTGATAGAGTATCATAAGAGAGAGAAAGAATAATATTCTATTTTCATGATAAGAATGAATACAGTGGCTCTTTATATATAGAGCAGCTAGCACTAACCGAATACAGACGGCACAACATAGCTGGCACAGTATACACCACTAACTACTATATACTCTATTAGTCCCCCTTAGAAACTGAGGGTACAGCAAACAGACTATGTTTGTTAAACACTCTCAGTTTGTCCCTTAGAGGAAGAAAATTGGCTGTTGAAAATGGCTTGGTTAAAGCATCTGCCCATTGATCCATAGCTGGCACATGTTCAACAATGAGGCTTTTGGACAATACCTTTTCCCTCACAAAAAATATATCAAGCTCCATATGTTTTGTCCTATTATGTAGAACAGGATTATGTGCAAGAGTGACTGTGCTGAGATTGTCACATAGAAGTTTGGGAATGGAGATTTTGCAGTGAAGCTCAAGAAGAAGGGACTGCACCCATAGGATTTCTGCAGCAAGTTGGGCCATACTCCTGTATTCAGCCTCAGCACTAGACCTAGCCACCAATTGTTGCTTCTTAGACCACCATGAAATCAAATTAGGGCCTAGGAACACACAGGCTCCTGAAGTAGAGCGCCTGTCATCAGGGTCTGATGCCCAATCAGCACCACAGAACCCAAGCAAAGATAGAGGTTGATGAGCAGGAGCAGGCTGAGTGAGTAATCCATGATGTAGAGTACCACTTAGGTATCTCAAAATCCTTTTAACTGCCTTCCAATGTTCTTCCGAAGGATGAGATAAAAACTAGCAAACCTTGTTTACAGAAAATGAGAGTCAGGTCTGGTAATAGTGGCATACTGAAGTGCCCCCACAACGGACCTGAACTGAGTTGGATCTGGAATAGCAGCAGAGCCAACTTTTGACAGTTTACTTGTAGATACCATAGGAGTAGGAATACTATTTGCATTGAGCATGTTAACCTTAGCAAGCAAATCAGTTAAGTATGTAGCTTGAGAAAGAAAGAGTGAACCATTAGCCAAATGAGTAACTTCTATGCCAAGAAAATACTCCAATTTTCCCAACTGTTTCAGAGAAAAATCAGTATTTAATTTGCTGATCAACTTGGTAATGAAAGGGGCAGAATTACCAGTGATGATAATATCATCAACATAGACCAATACCATTATAGTTAAGTTTGCAGTATGAAGCAGGAATAAGCTAGGATCACATTTGCTGGCATGAAAACCATGTTATAGTAAAGAGCTCTTAAGCTTGTCAAACCAGGCTCTAGAAGCCTGCTTTAGCCCATAAATAGCCTTGTTCAGCTTGCATACAAGAGTCTTGTCAGGAGCTTCAAAACCAAGAGGTTGCTGCATATATACCTCTTCCTCAAGGATGCCATTCAGGAAGGCATTGTTCACATCAATTTGCTGGATAGGCCACTTGTGTGTCACTGCAAGAGATAAGACAGTTCTGACAGTAACCTGTTTAACCACAGGTGAAAAAGTTTCTGTAAAATCAGTACCAGTCTGCTGATGGAAGCCTTTAGCCACCAACCTGGCCTTATACTTATTGATGGAACCATCAGGGTTCTCCTTAACCCTGAATACCCACTTGTAGCCAATTGGCTTCCTAGAAACAGATGGTGACACCAAGGTCCAAGTATGATTCTTCAACAGGGCCTGATATTCATCTTTCATGGCCTGAAACCAATGGGGAGAGGCCAAAGCCTGACCAACAGTAGTAGGTTCCACATGAGTGAGTAAAAGGGTGGGGTGAAGTCTAGGTTTTGTAATGCCACTTTTGGCTCTAGTTTGCATGGAATGAGTATTATGGGGATGAATAAAGGTTGGATGAGGGGCTGGTTCAGGGCTGGAATGAGCAACAGATTCAGAACTAGAAGAAGGAGAGATAGTACTAGCCTCTACAATATCAGAGGTGAGAGGAGTGAGAGATGCAGGAGTGATAGGTGAGGTGATGGGATTAGGGGAGGCCAAAGATGTATTGTTGGGAGCAGGAGAGGTAATGCTGGAAGGTGGTCTAATAGGAGAATTGAGAGCATGCCCAGGAGTAGACATAGAATTGTTGCCAGAAGCAGTAGTGGTAGCAGGGATAGAAATAACTTGATGGAGAGGAGCTACAGAAAGAGGACCTGCTGGTATAGACCAGGCAGAAGTGGGAGGAGAAGAAGATGTGGTAGCAGCAGGAGAAGTTGAAGGAAATAGAGAAGTATAAGGGAATCGTGTCTCATGAAACAAAACATCCTTAGAGATGTAGATACGAACAGTGGCTGCAAGACACTTATAGCCCTTATGGTTAGTGGAGTAGCCAAGAAATATGCACTCTTGGGATCTATAGTCCAATTTATGAGTGTTATAGGGGCGAAGAAAAGGAAAACAGGCACAACCAAAGACTCTAAGATGAGAGTAATCTGGAGTTTTGTGAAGAAGCTTGAAATAAGGAGATTGGTGGGCAAGAGATACACTAGGCAGCCTATTGATTAAATAAGCAGTTGTAACAAAGGCATGGTCCCAAAATTTGAGTGGTAAATGAGAGTGAGCTAATAGAGCCAAGCCTGTTTCTACAATGTGACGATGTTTTCTTTCAACTAAACCGTTCTGGTGATGAGCATGAGGGCATGTAAACCTATGAGAAATACCAAGATCAGTGAGAAATTTGGTGAGAGGTCTAAACTCACCACCTCCATCACTCTGCACAACCTTAATTTTACAGTTAAACTGAAGCTCAACCATGGTTTTAAACTGAACAATCTGAGTAAAGGTATCAGACTTAAGTCTCAAGGGAAAAACCCAAACAAACCTAGAAAAGGCATCTACACATGTCAAAAAATAGGAGTAACCCCCTGATGACTGTATGGGAGCTGGTCCCCACAAGTCACACACAACTAACTCAAAGGGTTGTGTATAAACAGTGGTGGATAAAGAGGTAGGCAGTCTATGGGATTTCCCTAGACAACAGGCAGTACATAGTTCAGTTAGGGACCTGAAAGGGAGAGGAATGTGACAAGTTTTAAGCACTTCAGCAAGAGCTTGATAATGAGGATGACCAAGTCTTGTGTGCCATAAAGCATACTTGCTGTTAGACATAATATTAGGAGTAGGAGCAGAACTAACACAAGTAGTAGAATAAACAAGAGGTGAAGTAACACAAGAAGAGTCAATTTTATTGATTGGAATAGCAGTAGTACAAGCAGGAATAGCAACACTGTTGGTTGTAAGAATGCAGTAAAGTATTACAAGACGTACTAGGACTATAAGAATTTGATCCTAAAACAGCACTAGAGTTGAGACTAGAGGGAGGCTTGGGCACTTGAGAAGAGAGATTTTGGAACTTGTATAGACCATCAGCTCCTACAACTCCACGAAGAAGCACCTCAGAAGAAGCCTGAGATTTAACAAGGCAAAAATAAGGATGAAATTCAAAGAAAACTTGGTTATCTTGGGCAAATTTACTGACACTAATCAAATTCTTGGTGATATGAGGAACAAGAAGTAAATTGTGAAGGGTGAGAGGTGTGTGAGGAAAGGTAGGGGAGGTAAAATTCATGGAACCTATAGAGTTGATATACAAACCTTGGCCATTCCCCATGTAAACTTGCTCAAAACTAGTCATAGAGTGAGCATCAGACACATTAGAAGAATCAGGTGTAACATGATGTGACGCACCTGAATCAGGATACCACCACTGGTTATTGAAGTTAGGATCTACACTTGCCATAAACGCTTGTGGGAGAGAAGGTGTGGATGCAGCTGGTCTAGGCGCACCATAGCCAAAAGATGGTACATGCACTGGACGAGTGTTCATCAGGAATGGATTGAAGGGAGCACGAGGAGGTGGAAACTACATAGACGGAGATTGCGAATACCTGTGATAGCAGATTGAAGCGTCATGGCCAGTTTTGTGACAGATCTGACATTGAGGCTTACCAAAACGGCCACCGCCACGGCCAAAACGACCGCCACCACGTCCAGATCGGCCTCCTCTGGTGTGGTAATTGTTGTTCTCAGCATCTGCGGTCACGTGACTGGTGCCAGTCGGAAAAGACTCTGCAGTAGGCGCCGAAGGTTCCACCAGAGAAGACGAGGTTGACGACGGAGCTTGCGTCAAATTAACAGACACCGGTTCCGTGAGAATCGCTTTTCGATGCTTCTCCAAGCGAGATTCATGAGCAAGGAGACAGGATTCGAGTTCATCCAAAGAGCTGAGATCTTCCTTACTATTGACAGCAACGACGATAGAATCGTACTCCTCAGGGAGTGCATCAAGAACGATTTCAATTAGGTTTCGAAGGGGAACATGATCCCCAATTGAAATCAAGGACTCATTGATTTCACGCACGCGCATCATGAACGATTCAATTGCGAGATTACCTTTGGAAAGACGACGCAACTCCGAGCGAAGCTGACGTGCTTTCGTCGTGAGCAACGTGGAGAACTAACGGTGAACTTCCGTCCATACCTGCCATGCGTGCGTACAATCAACAAGTTTCAGAAGCAGCGAATCGGAGATCGTGGAGAGGAGCCAGGTGCAGATGAGAGCATCTTGTTGCTCCCACTCAAGATACGCATCATTCACCTCACTGAGATTAGGATCGGAAGACGACGGCGATCGCTGAGGAATCACCGGTACTGTGACAAAGCGTTGAAGCTTGTGGCCACGAACAACACCATCAATTGCTTGAAATTTTTATCATCAAGCTTTACAGAGATCAGATTTAAAAGCTTGATGTGAGAGGAAGAAAAGGCACCGTCGTTGCGAAACGGTGACGCCATGGGTGAAGGTCACTGGATCGGAAAAAAAGGAGCTCTAGATACCATGATAGAGTATCATAAGAGAGAGAAAGAATAATATTCTATTTTTATGATAAGAATGAATACAGTGGCTCTTTATATATAGAGCAGCTAACACTAACCGAATACAGCTGGCACAGGATACACCACTAACTACTATATACTCTATTGCTCCTTGATGGAGGAGACCATTGGTGGAGCAGCTGAGCAGCAGAAAACAAACTTAGCCCTTAGCAAATACATGGATGTTATGAACCCCTGCAAATACAAGCATTTCTTTCCGACCAAATACCCAAAGAGCAAGATAAGTGCTGCATTAGCATAAATGATCTCTTCACTTCGATTGACAATTTGGAAAGAAAATGCTCTAAATTTAGATGAAACTTGCAAGACTCATCAAAAAATTTCAAATGATAGTGGCTGCTGTTCATTATATTATATTGGTTGCTGTTTAGAAACCAGAATTACAAATAATGCAATTTAATGGGGAAAGAGCTCTGTTAGCATATAATAATAATATATTCTTGAGAGCTGGTGTCCAAACAATAAATTTGACCTTAGAATCACAATAGCTTTAGTTTTCCATAGGGCATGCAGTAGTAAGAATTTATAACCAATCTGTTCATTGTTTTTATTTTTCTTGTATTTTCTCAAACACAATTATCTTACCGTTGTTTTTTTTCTGTCTGTTTTTGATCTCTGAAATGGCTGATACAGGTTTTGGGGTTGCTGATTGAGGTAGAAAAGAATGAATTTCTTAGTCATATAGACTGTATTTTTCCGGTGACTTGTCGTATCTTGCAGTCTGCTATACATGCAGTCACAAACAGGCAAGAGAGCTTTGAGTCCGAATCCATTCTTCCACTTTGGAAGGAGGCGCACTATTCTTTAGTTATGCTAGAGAAGATGATTCATCAATATTCTTTAGTTATGCTAGAGAAGAAGATTTGTCAATTCCATGACTTAGAGAAGATGGGTGGAAGCTTTGCAAAGAATCTAGAGGTAAATTTCGTTGTACTGTCATTAAAAACATACGGACGTTTTCTTTGTTGGTGCGTGTAGCTGCATATTGCAGAGCGGAGACAGTTCTTTCCCGCCCTTTAATGGACATACGCGATTTATTAATACAAAAATTTCCAATTAACTTTCCACCCATCATTTTTCAATTCTTAACAAGCATACTGACATATTTCTTTTACTTACATTTCAGGATAAATGGAAAGCAATATGGGAAGCAATATGTGAGATGTTGTTGCACCCACACTCCTGGTTACGCAACAAATCATGTCGTCTCATAGCTCTATACTTTGCACGTGTAGCAGATGGCAACAGAGAAAATCATCAAAGCTCCTTAAGTAGTTATTTTATGATGAGTCCTAGTAGATTATATTTAATAGCCACTTCTCTTTGCTGCCAACTGAAAATGCCACTCATAGATGATGCTGACAGCAACCTGATGACGCAGAATATTGTCTTTGCTATTTGTGCTTTAATGAGGCAAACTGGCAGCATAGATCCATCTGCATTCTGGTCTACTCTTGAGCAAAATGAGAAGAATCGGTTTCTCAAAGCTTTTGACATGATTAATGCAAGAAAAGAAAGAATCATGTTCATGTCTTCATCACAAACCTCCTCCGTACGTGAAGACATTAGTCAAGTTAATGTTAAGAACACTCAACATATACTTGTATCGTTATTGCTCAAGAAAATGGGCAAAATTGCTCTTCAAACAGATGCTATTCAGGTTGGTAATTGATCTCGTTGCATATATGTTGTTTAATCTTGACCAATGTGCATGTGAGTAATATTATTTCTTGTTTAACAGATGGAAATAGTCTTCAACAGTTTTGGGAAACTTATGGCACAGATAGAGATGAGTATGGACTATGCACATGTGGTTCTGATACCTCTATATAAAGTTTGTGAAGGATTTGCCGGAAAAGTAGTAGCTGGTAATTTCTTGTTTCCCTCTTAAATTTCCTGTATACTAGATAAATGCCAAGTCTGCCAGATGTCTAACAGCTTTGAGTATGATTGTTGTTTACCAGATAATCTGAAAAAGTTGGCAGAAGACACCTGTGGGAAAATAGAGAATATTATAGGTACTCAAAACTTTGTGCAAGTTTATAACCTTATCAGGAAGAACCTGAGTTTGAAAAGAAATAAGAGGAAACAAGAAGAAAAGGTGATGGCTGTTATCAATCCGATGCGAAATGCCAAAAGGAAATTGAAAATTTCTGCCAAGCATCGTGCCAACAAAAAGAGAAAGGTTATGACTTTGAAGATGAGGAGATGATCGAGGGAGTGGTGCTTGTGTCAAGGTTTTAGTGCTTGTGTCAAGGTTTTAGTACAACCAACCAAGGATCTTACCATCTTATTATAGCAATTCATTATCATCTGCTTGTTTGAAGAAAAATAAGTGGGTTTGGAGTTTTTGACTGATTTAATCTTTGTTGAGACTAAATTATTTTTAGTTTTTAAAGTAGTGAAATATGATTTTTTTTTTTATAAATTTTTTTTGGAGGCATAAGATTCACTTGTAAATAATATTAAATAATATCAATGATAAATAAGTTAATAACTTATATTATATGTATATTGATAGCAAATTATAAATAATTAAGATATATTGATTTTTTTCATTTTATTTACTAATCACTAGCAGTCAAATTTATAGCCCTTTGTTTTATATATGATTAAAACCATATTGTTATGGTAAAAAATTATAAAAATATTTGTTCTTTTTCATTCTTTATGTTCTATTATGATGTTATATAGACCAGTGACATATACTCAAACATCTATATGTTATTCCAATACGTTAAAAGCTAGTATGAGTTACTTCTCACACCCTAATCTAATCTTATGTGTTGCTCCCGCGTCTCTTTTAGAAAAATTTAAATGACATGAAATTTAGAAATGTATGTGACACACCTCAGTTGAATTGCATGAAATTTAGAAATGTATCTGACGCACCTCAGTACACATTTAACCCTTAACATATTTGTAAGCGAATCAAACTTTCATTTTTAAGAATAATTTATAGGGAAATGTATCTTCGTATATCTTATGCATTTTCGAACGAAATTTTAATCAAATGCATGTCATATCCTCCTTTTTTCTCATTTCCACAAACTCAAACTTTTAAACTCTCAAATCACTTTTAAGTTTCTATTCTCAACATCCCATCATTGCTCAACATCAACTACACATTTAGTACATTTTTGAATTCAAATTTTTCATATTTGATTTTCTATACATGCATTGAGAAATATGAACATTAGTAATATAAATCAATATATGGGTAGTATAACTAAGCAATGCATTTGTTAGGTAGTATAATTGAGCAATGCATTTTGAGTATTTTTGTTTTTCCTATATTTCTGTCATTTGCATTTTTTTAATTGCAGGTAAATACAAAATTACACTTCCATATGATTTCAGAATTTGATTTTCATAGAATAAGGAATTGCATTTTCATATTTGGTTTGTCTATATTTTTGGTTTGATTTTGAATGTGTTTCATATGAGTTTGATTTTTCTATTTTGTCTGGTTTAATTATAGGTAACATAGCTGATAACCAAGATCATTAAGACTCGTCAGAGTGTCCCAATATGCATCTGTTCATAGGGAAAAAGTCTGACCTTCGTGTTCACTGATCAATCTCAATTCATTTAATGCAGATGCGTCAATTTCTGGGGTTCAAACATCTTCGGCTTCGTCTTCACGGAGGAGGCAGATGTCTTTTGATGAAGGATTGCAACAAAGTTGTGGTTTTGCAACTTCGATGCACAACTTGCAAATTTTCTTTGAAGCTTGTTCAAAGTACATACAATGAAATTGATTCCTGAAAATATTTCAATTAGAGGAAATGAATACAAATTTTACAGAAATATACTTTTTGATTTATTTTGAAATTATATTTTTAGACTATCTTTTCATAAAATGAAAGTGTTGTTCAATTACATGTTGATTTCATGTAAATGGACGCGTCTGAACATGTACTTCTATAATTGGAGAGACATTTTCAATTTTTCATAAGGTGCTTCTGCACTACTAAAAGTGGGAGAAATAATGCCCTAATAATATCAAATTTTATGATAATTTAATTTCAAATCGTTTTTGAAAGAGTTTGAGGAATATGAGATCTTCTCTACTTTTAGAAATTATTTTAAAACGTTGATTTCACTAATATCATTTTTGTCTCTAAATTTATTTTAGGAAATGCTCATTCCACCCTTAGGGGTGCGTCACACACCTTTGAAAATCTGAAAATTCCTTTCATGCGTCAGGAGATGCATCTTCAGACGCAACCAAAATCACACCAGATTTTTCTTTTCTGAGATCTATTAATGCCAATGCACTCGGTTGGTGAAGGAAAAAATGAGAGAGAATGGCAAGTAATTGTATTGAAATGCTATATTGAGAGTTATCTACACATGTATTTATATATAATAGGTTACTTCTAACCCAAGTAGCTAACATAACAAACTAAGTGATTTGCTAACCAAGTAACTAACTTGGATTATATCACAACATACCTCCTTATAATCCAAGTTGTCAAACACAAACTAATCATAATCGATCAGAAATATTCCTAATTTCTTTCTTAAAGTCAGGAATTTGTCGATCTTCAATCCTTTAGTGAAAATGTCGGCCAACTGTGTTTCACTCGAGAAATGCCTTACTTCAAGTTCACATTGATTTACCTTCTCCATCGCGAAGTGAAATCTAGCTTCAATGTGCTTACTCCTTCCATACAGGCTGGATTATTTACAAGATTGATGGTTGACTTGTTGTCGATTTGCAACACCATAGTTTTCTTTACTTCGACCTCCATTTCATCCAACACATATCTGATCCAGATTGCTTGACAAGCAGCATATCATCCTACTATATACTCAATCTCACATGATGATAATGCCACCACAAGTTGCTTTCTCAAGCACCATGATATTGGATACACCAAATACTTGAAAAAAATAACCATTTGTGCTTCTTCGACCTTCCTTATCTCAACACCAATCAAAATCTAAATATAAATTAATCACAACTTCTTTGCTTTCAGTATCTCGGGATTCTTCTTGCAGCCTTCATGTGTGAAACCTTTGGTTCATCCATGTATTTGCTTACCAATTTGACTAAGAAACCTATACCAGGTATTCTATTGCACACATAGCTCAGAGATTCTACAATTTGTTTGAACAAAGTGACGTCGGCCTTGTCCTCCTCTCCATGCTTCTCTAGTTTCAGATTAGGTTCGACAGGTGAGGATGCGTGATTCAAATTATCTATCCTGAATCTCTTGATTATTTCTTCGATATACTTTCTTTGATGCAACACATACCTTGCTTGGTAATTTGAAATTCCATGCCTAGGAAATAGGACAAATTTCCCAGATCCGACATTTCAAATTTCCTCATCATTAGCTCTTTGAACTTTGACAAGTTCTTCATGCTATTTCCAGTTACTATAAATTCATCGACATATAAGCAGATGATGGTTATATTATGTGTCATGACCTGTACATAGACATTATACTCAGACTTTCATTTGATGAATCCCAATTTGACTAAGTATGAGTCAATTTTCTTGTTTCATACCCTAAGTGCCTGTTTGAGACCATAAAGGGATTTATGCAACTTGCACAATTTCCCTGCTTCATCCTGTATCATAAACCCAGGAGGTTGTGTGACATACACGACTTCATATAGGGGACCATTCAAAAATGCTTATTTCACATCTAAGTGAAATGTCGACCAACCTTGCTGGCATGCCAAGGCTACCATCAATTTGACAGTCTCCAATCTTGCTACTAATGCATATGCTTTAGAGTAGTCGAGTCTTACTCTCTGAAGAAATATTCGAGCTACTAATCTTTCCTTTTATCTTGTAATCAACCCATATGGATTGTGCTTCATCTTGAACACCCATTCCATTTTGATAGCTTTTGTGTGTGTTGACAATTTGACTAGTTCCCATGTATTGTTTCTTTCAATCGCTTGTGACTCTTCGACCATAGCCGCCTTCCATTTTTTATTATTTAAGGCCTCACTATAGTTGATTGGTTTAACACCTGCAAGTAAAGTGAAATGAACCAAATCTATATCTGGTGTGACTTCATCATCACCAACCACTTCACAGTCTCGAAGCCTTGTTGGGAGAACTCTAGTTCTTTGAGGTCTTTGGCATGTGCTAGCCACACCCTCCCTATTGTCTTTTTCGACTTCAAATGTGACTAGAATGTCATTTACTAAAATGTATTTGTGCTCGCTACTTTCTTCATCAAATCCATAACTCATCAATGGCTAGTTAGTTGCATCACCTGAATTTCAATCCCATATAGAGTTCTCATCAATTACAATGTCTCGAGTCATTACGATCTTACCATTGATTGGATTGAATAACATGTATTCTCCAGTCTTATGATATACTACCAGAATCATAAGTTCACTTTTATCATCAAGCTTCCTTTTCTTTGCATTAGGAACATGCTTGTAGCAAATATAGCCAAACGACTCATTGATGGTCGTTTGTCACTCCATACTTCTTCACGAACCTTGTTATTCAGTTTCTTGGTAGGACACCTATTCGGAATATAAACATCAGTCGTGATTGCTTCACCCCATAAGGATTTTGGAAAGTTATTTTGCTTTAACATGAATCTGTCCAATTTGTTAGTGCCAATGCACTTGTGTGAGGAAGGAATGAATGAGAGAGAATAAAAAGTAATTGTATTGAAATGTTATATTGAGAGTTATCTGCACATGTATTTATATAAAATAGGTTACTTGTAATTCAAGTAGCTAGCATAACTAACTAACTAACTAACTTGTTAACCAACTAACTAACTTTGATTATATCATAACAAGATCCACCCCATTTAAAACAAAATATGGCCCGAAGATGCATCTCTGTATATTAGTTGGGTGTGTCCAGAGATGTATCTCCAAAATGTTTTCTGAAGTTTTTTAAAAGGTATTAGAAGCGTGTTAATTGGGTATGTCTAACCCATACATAATATTTGTCTGAAAGTACAAAAAAAATACATCCAAACATAAGTTATTGGGTATATCTAACCCCCTGCCTTCTCCTCCGCATGTATTGCACAATATTCTGTAACTCTGTGCTCCCCATGAGGTCCAACTAGGGATTGTCAAACTCAAAGAGTCATGCCTCTATTCCTGCTCTGCCCATCTCTACAATACACCGACTGACCATCGACACGTCCTTGGTATGGTCATCCCTAGACTCAAGTACCTTATGAGTAGATGGCCTAGATGGTCTTCTAGGAGCATCTGGTGTCATAATAGAGTGTGACACCCTATAGAACCATGTCATTTATCCGTCTGCATAAGGCCAATGTACATGAGCTAGTACCATGCGATACTCCTCTGGTACCAGATGACTCTCAAAATTGTTAAGTATACCATCAAAATCTCTATGATGGATGGTGGGAGGAGCGGACTTATAGGGGGTCTCATAATGATCTGCAAATAGTCAAACTACCGTATCACTCGCTCGGGCATATAAGATACATAAGAAATGACCCACATACCAGCCATCCAAATTCTAAGAAAATGACGTCCAACTAACACGTCTTGCAGTGACCCTCGTATTTGTAAAAGTCAATGTCATCTGGTATATGACGATCAAGATGCACTATGAATGACTCGACCACATCATTCTCCCTGTACGGAAGAAATACGACAACCCGTGGCCAATACTCAATATAGGTAGACACATCTTTCCACCCAGTGATGCGAGGGAAGTAGGAGATGATCCATCCCTGAAAATGGTTTAGATACAATATTAATAACAAGTGTAACAAATAAATTATGAAAATATTAGTAAAATTAAATTAGTGTAAGCAGTGTGCAGCTCCCTGTCATATGCTTTGTGTAAGTATCAAATGTAATCTAAGAGAGGGGGCTTGGGTGAATTAGATTAATGGGTATTATTAAATTTTTCTCGATTATGATCGTTAGCGTTGATATTCTTATTTTTTAGAAAAAGATATGACTGTTAAAGTGCTGAAAAATAAATGTAGAAATTAAAGAACACCAAGATATATCCTAGTTCCCTTTTCCAAACAAGGGTACTCCAGTCCCCTCACACCCTGTGAGAGATTTCACTATGCTAGATACATTACAGTCGATCAACTTGACTCTCTTAACTATCTAAAACAATCACAAAGGCACACCACCTTTTGATTTTACAATATGCAAGATAAAGCATACCATTTTCACTTGAATACAATGATTACTTACACTGAGTGAACAAAACATAATTTGAATAAATGTTGAAGAAGATTTTGTATTGGTATCAATTATGAGAATTGATCTTCCCTTCCAAATGAACAATTCACAAAATATAATACCTAAATGTTCAGAACTTTAATATGAAACTTTCAATGATGATGTAAAAATTATGTAGAAGTTTCAAAAAGTTTTTGGCTCAAGGCACTTAGATAAAAATTGAGAAATATTTGAAATTTAAATTAATAGGAAGAGGTTCATTTTAAAATTCAGAAACTATAGCTATTTATATCTGAAAGGCACCTTTTGGAATTAATATAAATTCATGAAGCATTGCCATAATTCATGGATAAAGTTTGGAAAATATTGAAATGAAAATGAAACTGAAAATGTTGAAATGAAAATGAAACTGAAAATGTGCTACTTGTTCGGTGGTAATCGATTATAGTTGTAGCTGAAAAAATATTTTTCAAAATTTGTGTGGCTGTAACTGGTTATAGGGTTTAGTTAACCAATTACAGTTGTAACATTTTCTCAATTTTTTTAAATATTTGTTCCTATAACAGGTTATAAATTTTATGTAACCGGTTACAACTGTTTGAAAAAGCTCAATACAACTTGTAACCACATTGTTTTCAAATTAATTCTTTTCAAAACATGTTAGGATGCTTAGAGATGAAAAGTGAAATTTTGTTCTAAGCTATTAAGGTATTATAAAAAGCACAACTATGACTTATACCTTATGCTTATGATCAATTCATCAATGTCCAATGTCTTTTGAAGGTTGCTTGAGTATCAAGTCTTGTCACAAGAGATTTTTTTGAAACTATGAACTTTTTTCTTCTTTGTTAATGCATTTGAACTTGATTCTTTGTCTTCATCAAACATAATACAATATGGGAATATTATCTTCACAATATCCCATTTTTTAATGATGAGAATAATTGCTCTTTGAATTGCTAAAAATTGGTACTTAGACAAATATACCCCCTTACTTTGATATCTCCCCCTTGGTTGTTCAATAGTGAATTTTAAGCAACTTTTGTTCCTGCATAAGTTAGTAAATATAGTCATAAACTACAACATATTCTTCTTCCCCTTTGTCATTATCAAGAAGAAAGGAAAAAATCCATGAAGAGAGATTTACAAAGCAAGTGTGAAATAGCATAGATATAATTCAACACAGGTGCATAATCATAAATCAAATGGTGAAAAGCATAACCTAGAATTTTATTTTAAAAGAAGAAATGGGGTTTTCGAACCTGTAACTGGTTACATCCAAATGATAACCGGTTACACTCAATATTTTTTAATAATTTGTAAAAATCTGGTATAAAGGCAAAATATCATATTTAAAGTTAATAACCAACATACATATGTATAATATAACATATTATAACACATGAGGTCATTTATGAAGAATCATCAAACTTATTAATTCACACATGAAATTGTTAATTAACTTATAAGAGGAACAATGAACATGTACCTCTGCATATGATTGAAGAGGATCATTATCATGACATTATATATATATTTTGTTTGTTTGTTATGAAAATGACTCCAGAATAACAAAGTATAATCAGTTTCTTGATTGGCAAGAAACCCACAATGATAGATAAGAGAGAAGTAAGAAGAAGACAATGAAATTGGTTATATATTATCGTTCTTTAATTTCTCTTCAAATCAAGATTATAAGTGTTACAGAATAGCAAATAACCTCTCTCACCCTAATTAGGATTTGCGTTATGCAATGATGAGAGACTAGTATGCTATTTATAAGAAAACTAGCATACTAAACTAATGGGTTTTTACACACAGGCCCATTACATAAGCTAACTTAAATAACAATCTAACTTAAAAATTGGGCATAACAAATAGGCCCAATTCGACATGCTATCAATCCTAGTATACTTCGACTACAACATGTGAACAAACTTCGACGACATGCTAAGGTCATGTCGAATTATCGAACCAAGAAACTACTCTTCTACCATACTAGAGTTCGATCCAATATCTAACAAATCCCCACCTTGGAACAAACTCTATAATATCAAGGGAATAAACTAGCTTTCTTCATGCAGCTTTATCAATTGCATACAGTGGAAAAACTTGCAACTCGGTAATGTCTTGGTGATTGTTGTGCCAAACATACTGAAACAAACTTATAAAGTGTTGATTTCTAACTAATTGTTGTGCCAAACATAATGAACACATATCTAGAAATAAATTTTCTAGAATCCATACAACTTGCATAATTAGAGTCGACATACCCTTCAATTTCTGTTTTACTATTTTCACCATAGGCTCCACCATAAATCAGGACTCTGTTTAAAGATCCATTTATGTACCTTAGAATCCACGTCAATACTTCCCAGTGAGCCTTTCCAAGATTCGCCATGTACCTACTTACAAGACTTACTGCATATGCTATGTCAGGTCTAGTACAAATCATAACACACATCAAAGAACCTACTATGTTAGGATATAGTATGTTACTCAGATAAGCTCTTTCGACCTTGGTATTGGGACACTGATCTGTACTTAGCTTAAATTAAGGTTTTGTCAGAGTCACAACAGACTTTAAATTCGACATACCAAACTTGTCGAGAATCTTCTGAAGGCATGTCTCTTGAGATAAGTATAACTTCGACTACTTTCTGTCTCTTTGGATGTCAATCTCAATAATCCTGGATGCAGCTCCCAAATCCTTCATATCGAACTCCTTATTGAGTTCAGCTTTCACCTACATTACATCATCAACATTGTTGTTTGCTATGAGAATATCATCCATATAAAGCAATAAAATAACAAATGAATTTCTAGGTCGAAATCTGAAGTAAACACAGTGGTCGAACTGTCTTCTAATGAAACCTTTGTGTGCCATGAACTTGTCGAATCTCTTATTCCATTATATAGGAGATTGTTTCGGTCCATATAAAGATCTATTTAGCTTGCACACATGATCTTCCTTTCCCTTTTCTGCATACCCTTCAGGTTGTCTCATCAGGATTGTTTTATCTAGATCTCCATACAAGAAAGCAGTTTTTACATCCACTTGTTCTAGTTCTACGTCGAACTGTGCCACTATGGCAAGTAACATTCGAATGTACTCGTGCTTCACAACAAGAGATAACACATCATTAAAGTCGTCGCCTTCTTTCTGAGTGAAACCCCTTGTGACCAATCCTTCCTTGTATCTCTTCGACATCACTCATTTGATTCCTTCCTTAACTTTGAAAGTCCACTTACAACTGACTAACCTCACTCCAGCAAATTTCTTGATTAGTTCCCAAGTGTGGTTATCATGAAGAGACTTCATCTCATCATCCATGGCTTTCAACTATTCAGTCTTATTTTGACTCCTCATAACTTCCTTATAGTCTCTAGGTTCTTCATCTAGAACCTCACTTGCAAAGATTAAGGCATAACTTATGAGATTTGCATATTGATTTCTTTGGTGTGGCTTAATGACTCTTCTCGGCCTATCTCTTGCCACTAGGTAGTCATTGACAATTTCCTCAACTTCCTCAGTATCTTCAGCATCTTGTGTTTCTTCTTCGACTTGATCTGGGATACGCAATTCATCATCGACATGATCCACCTCAACAAGAATCTCTTCTTGATCCCGCTCTTTTTCATATATTTATGTACTTTGACTAGTGTCATCATCTTTCTTGAAATCTATCTCATCTTCATTGAAAACTACATCTCGATTGGTGATACACCTCATATGACTTGGCTATAGGCACCATAACCTATAAGCTTTAACTCCTTCAGGGTATCCCATGAACATGCATCTTAGAGCTCTAGGTTCGACCTTACCTTTCCTAATGTGAACATAGGCTATACAGTAAAATACTCTAAGTTTATCGAGATCTAGTGGATGTTCTGAACAAACTTCTACATGTGTCTTCATATCTAACACGGTCGAAGGACATCTATTTATTAGATATGTTGACATCGAAACAACCTCTGCCCAAAATAACTTCTTTAACCCAACACTAGTCAACATGCATCTAACTCTTTCCAAAATGGTTCGATTAAAACTTTTAGCCAAACCATTTTGTTGGAGAGTACCTACAATAGTTATGTGTCTTGCAAAACCAGAGGCTGCACAAAAACTGTCAAACGCCTCATTGCAAAATTCAAGGCCATTGTCGGTTCTCAACCTTTGGACCTTTCTTCCAGTCTGATTTTCGACAAGAATCTTCCAACTTTTGAAGTTCTCAAAAGTTTCATCCTTAGTCTTCTAGATTAATACCCATAACTTTCTGGAATAATAATCAACTACGGATGGAAAATACCTTGCTTTTAAATATGATAGGCACCTCGTAGGCCCCAAAAGATCAGCATGGATGTAATCAACAGATCCATGTGTTCTTTGTTTGCCTTTATTGAACTTCACTCTGCAAAATTTTCCAAGTACACAGGGTTCATAAAACTTCAGCTTTTCAACTTTGTCTCCACCAAGTAGATTTTGTTTCCCTAATTCGACCATACCCATTTCACTGACATGACCCAATCTCATCTGCCAAATTTTTGTCTACGGCAAAGGTTTCGTGGATGCAACATCTGCAGAACCACTGACAACTTCATCCTCAAGGGTATACAAGCCTTGTTTCTTCACGCCTCTTAAGACTTACTCTGACCCCTTCATGACTTTTAGAATACTTTTCTCTCCTTTGAAAACATATCCTTTCTTGTCGAATTCACCAAGAGATATCAAATTTCTCTTCAAATCAATTACATACCTGACTTCAGTCAACACCCTTATTGACTCATAATGTAGCTTGAATCTCATAGATCCAACACTTGAAATCTTGCAAGCTTTATTATTTCCAAGCAATACAAATCCACCATCTTGATCACATAGTTCCTCGAACAAGTATTTGTTTGGATTCATGTGCCAAGTGCAACCTGAATCCATAATCCACTATTTACTTGAGTCACCACTTAAAACCACAAGAACGTCAGATGAGTTGAAATCATCTTGAACAATGACCGCTTTTCCATTATCCTTACCCCCACGATCTTTCAGGAATTTAGGGCATACTTTTCTTGTATGACCCTCCTTGTTACAGTGATAACATCGAATACTAGATGCATCACCACTATAAGACTTTTGCTGACTTTTACTCATCTTCTTGTTGAACTTGTCATCTCTCTTTGTGAATTTCGCCTTAACTGACAAACCTTCACCAGTCGAAGATGGCTTGTGCTCCTTCCGTTTACTTAAATACTTAGAATACAAGGCTAATTGAACTTCTTCAAAGGTCATAGACTCTCTTTCATACAAGAGAGTTTCTTTGAAGTGAGCATGTGATCTATGCAAAGCACACAACAACAATAACAACAACAACGCTTGATCTTCACCCTCTATCTTGAAATCAATATTTTCAAGATCAAGAATCACCTTGTTGAACATATCTAGCTGCTCATCCAGAACTTTGTCTTCACTTATCTTGGACCTCATGGCTTCAAGCCATTTTTCGGAGTCGTCACTAATCAAAGCTTGTTTGTAGGTAGTAGTTGTAACACCCCGATAAAAATAAGATAATTATTTAATTTAAGTTAATATTATATTTATTAATTTAATTAAATAATTGGAATTATTGGATTATTATTATTATAATTATTGGAATAATAATTATTGGAAAATATATATAAGTTGGAAATAAGAAAAAGAGTCCCATTTGGTAAAGAAAGGGTTTCACGTGAAAAGCAGAGAAGCGGCTGAAAAGAGGAAAAGGACAAAGAGACAGAGCAAGAGGAAGAAGGTTGGAGAAGAGAAAAGCTTGAAGCTTAAAGATTCGCCGGATTAACTCAGGTAAGGGGGGTTTATCGTCGTTTAATGGGTATTATGGGTTAACATGTAATGGGTAGTGATGAACCGTTGATTTGACCCTAATTGGGATGTTGAATGCTGAAAAATTGTGTTGGATAAGTTGTGTTAAAACTGAAATTGAATCTGTAATTGGATGGGTAGTGATTTTCCGAACACGTAGCTTCTTACGGAATTGGAATCGGAGGTCTGGAAGTCCTCCAACGGCGGAAAATGCGGAGAATTCTGCATTCTGCTTCGTGTTAGCGCAGGAACAGCTTTCTGTCTTGCGTTAACCGGTTAACCCAGGGTGTTAACCGGTTAACACTGTTATGAATTGTGAAAAATTGTTGTTTTGTCTGCGTTAACCGGTTAACCCAGGGCGTTAACCGGTTGACACTGTTAAAATTGGCCAGGAAGCGTGTTCTGTCCTGCGTTAACCGGTTAACCCAGGGCGTTAACCGGTTAACACTGTTGGAAATTGGAAAATTTGATATTTTAATGTTGTGAACATAATTGGTGATTGGCCTATATCGGTGTGTGACATAGTAGGGATTATTTCCCGTTGTTTTGAGTAGGATAGGTGTTAGTAGAGTGTGCTAATACTGTGACTGAATTATTTGGCATGACATAATATGATTATGTGATAAATATGCTGATGATGTGTGAAAATATGCATAATGTTGTGAATGTATATATTATGTATGTAATTGTGGATGGACTGTTCTATGGCTTAGAGTGTGAGCATATGTCCATTGTGGATTGTTGTTGATGTTGCATGCTAGGTGATTTGGCATAGCATAATGTGGCCTTTATGGTGGTAGCTAATTCCCATGGTGAGGAATTAGTGATGTTAGTCATTTTGGACTGTTGTTGATGTTTGCATGCTAGGTGATTATCATGCATAGCATGGCCCTTGGGGTGGTAGCTAATTCCCATGGTGAGGAATTAGTGATGTGAGTCACTAGGTCTCAAATGAGTGGGACTAGTGAGCTTGGTATCCGTACCTGGATTTGGTCGGTGAAGTTGAACTATATGTTCATGAATAGTCGGTACCGCATGCATGGAGTCTCATTGCATAATGTATGTATTGTGTATAATATGAATGGATGTGTTCCAATATTATACGTGTGTTTTGATGTTTATGTTGAGTATGATTGTGATGATGAGTTGATATTGCCGTTGCTGAAGGTGTGATCTGATTAGGGTGAATGAATGTGTTAAGTTACTTAGCATTACATGATATTTTATAATGCTTATTATATCGATTGAGGAACTCACCCTTACAACTATTTTTCAGGTAACGAGCAGTGATTAAGTAGAAGCTAGTGCTTGGAGTCTAGTGTAGTTCCTTAGTGGGTCATGCTCTGGTAGATGTAACATCGGGATGGGATGTTTTAATTGTTTTATTGTTGGTTGTTGAACCAGTTTACATGTAATGTGTTACATGTTTTGCACGATTGATTTGATTTCTATCCGCTGCGAATTATGCAATGTTTATTTTGATTAAATAAAGAGCATGACAGTTATTTTGGTGAATGGTGTGAAGTGATTGTGTGACACCCTTAATTGCATATCTACTCTGATATATATTTGTTGTTTTAATTAAATTATTGGGGTATTTTAGAAGGGTGTTACATTAGTGGTATCAGAGCATAGTCGGTCGAGTCGAGTCGTAATTATTCTGTTTCCCCTGTACGGGATAGGTGTTGTGTAACCCTATCAGTACTTATTGTTTTAGCTTATTGAGTTTTCAGAATAGAATGGCTGGAAGAGGTAGAGATGATGCTGCGATTGCTGAGGCTCTGGGTATGCTAGCTGGAGTACTTGGAGGGAATCCGAATGTTGTGGGAATGGGAGCTGCTCGTCAACTGAGTGAGTTCCAGAAGAACAATCCTCCAATGTTTAAGGGAGCATACGATCCAGATGGTGCTCAGAAGTGGTTGAAGGAGATCGAGAGGATCTTCCGAGTGACTGAGTGTGCCGATAACCAGAAGGTCAGGTTCGGTACGCATATGCTGTCAGAGGAAGCAGATGATTGGTGGGTTGCTACCCGTACTGAGTTGGAAGCTGCTGGAAGTGCTGAGATCACTTGGGCGGCGTTCAGAGAGAGATTCCTGAGGAAGTACTTTCCAGAGGATGTCAGAGGAAAGAAAGAGATAGAGTTCTTAGAATTGAAGCAGGGCAATCGGTCTGTTACTGAGTATGCTGCTAAGTTCACAGAGTTGTCGAAGTATTACACTCCCTATGATGAGGCTACTGGGGAATTTTCAAAATGTGTGAAGTTTGAGAACGGGTTACGTCCCGAGATCAAGCAGGCTATTGGGTATCAGCGGATTAGAGTGTTTTCGGACTTGGTTGACTGTTGCAGGATTTTTGAACAGGATACCAAGGCCAGAGCGGAGAGCTATCAGCAGAGGGTTGATAGGAAAGGCAAGAATCAGAATGATCGTGGGAAACCGTATGCAGCTGGCAAAGGTTTCCAGAGACAGAGTGGGATTAAGAGGCCTAGTGGGGGAGACTCTAGTGCCCCTACTAAGTGTTACAGATGTGGTCAGGCTGGACATCGTGTCCATGAGTGTACCAGTGCTGAGAGGAAGTGTTTCAAGTGTGGAAAGGGTGGTCATTTGGCTGCGGAGTGCCGGTCGAAGACTGTGACTTGTTTCAACTGTGGAGAGGTGGGTCATATCAGTCCACAGTGTCCTAAGCCGAAGAAAGAGAACCAGTCGGTAGGCAAGGTCTTTGCTTTATCGGGTTCTGAGACTTCTGCAGATGATCGTTTGATCCGAGGTACGTGTTATATTAATGGCTTTCCTCTTGTAGCTATTATTGACACAGGTGCGACTCATTCCTTTATATCTTTGGATTGTGCTGTGAAACTTAAGTTAGAGATATCTGAGATGCATGGAAGTATGGTGATTGATACTCCTGCGAAGGGTTCAGTGACTACTACTTCAGTTTGTTTAAATTGTCCTTTGAGTATTTTTGGTAGAGACTTTGGGATGGACCTAGTGTGTCTTCCCTTAGTACAGATTGATGTTATTCTGGGTATGAACTGGTTGGTGTTTAACCGAGTTTATATCAACTGTTTTGATAAGACTGTGATCTTTCCTGAGATTGAGGAAGGAGAGAGTTTGTTTCTATCAGCAAGGCAGGTGAATGAGGCAGTAGCAGATGGGGCAGAGTTGTTTATGCTGTTAGTGACTTTGGAAGCTAAAGATAAACTGGTGATTTGCGATCTAGCTGTGGTGTGTGATTTTCCTGATGTGTTTCCTGAAGAAGTGAATGAATTACCGCCAGAGCGTGAAGTTGAGTTCTCGATTGATTTGGTACCTGGTACTAGGCCGATATCGATGGCTCCGTACCGTATGTCCGCTGTTGAGTTAACTGAATTGAAGAGTCAGTTGGAAGATCTGTTGGATAAGAAATTTATTCGTCCGAGTGTGTCACCGTGGGGTGCACCAGTGTTATTGGTTAAGAAGAAAGAAGGTACTATGAGGTTGTGTGTGGACTACAGGCAACTGAATAAAGTGACGATCAAGAATCGGTATCCTTTGCCGAGGATTGATGATTTGATGGATCAATTGGTTGGTGCGAGTGTATTCAGCAAAATAGATTTGAGATCGGGGTATCATCAGATACGTGTGAAAACTGAGGATATTCAGAAGACTGCTTTCAGAACAAGGTATGGACATTATGAGTATTCTGTAATGCCTTTTGGTGTGACTAATGCGCCTGGGGTATTTATGGAGTATATGAATAGGATTTTCCATCCGTACCTAGACAAGTTTGTTGTGGTGTTTATTGACGATATTTTGGTGTATTCGAAATCTGAAGAAGAGCATGTTGAACATTTGAGAGTGGTTCTAGGAGTTCTACGAGAAAAGAAGTTATTTGCTAAACTGTCTAAGTGTGAATTTTGGTTGGAAGAGGTTAGTTTTCTTGGTCATGTGATTTCAAGAGGTGGTGTTGCTGTTGATCCTTCTAAGATAGAAGCGGTTTCTAAGTGGGAAGCTCCGAAGTCAGTTTCTGAGATAAGGAGTTTTCTTGGTTTGGCTGGTTATTATAGGAAGTTCATTGAGGGATTTTCTAAGTTGGCGTTACCGTTGACGATGTTGACTAGAAAGGGGCAAGCGTTTGTTTGAGACTCAAAATGTGAAGAAGGTTTCCAAGAGTTAAAGAGAAGGTTAACTACTGCTCCTATTATGATATTACCGAGCCCGTCGGAACCATTTGAGGTTTACTGTGATGCTTCATTGTTGGGTTTGGGTGGTGTGTTGATGCAGAATAAGCAGGTTATAGCTTATGCTTCGAGACAGCTGAGGGTTCATGAGAGGAACTATCCAACACACGATTTAGAGTTGGCAGCTGTGGTTTTTGTTCTGAAGTTGTGGAGGCATTACTTGTACGGGTCAAGATTTGAGGTTTTCAGTGACCATAAAAGTTTAAAGTATTTGTTTGATCAGAAAGAGCTGAATATGAGACAGAGGAGATGGTTAGAGTTTCTGAAGGATTATGACTTTGGTTTGAATTACCATCCGGGTAAAGCAAACGTAGTGGCTGATGCATTGAGTCGGAAATCATTGCATATGTCGATGTTAATGGTTAAGGAACTGGATTTAATTGAGCAGTTTAGAGACTTGAGTTTGGTGTGTGAGAGTACTCACAATAGTGTTAAATTGGGAATGTTGAAGTTGACGAGTGGTATTCTGGATGAGATTAGAGAGGGTCAGAAATCCGATGTGCTTTTGGTTGATAAGTTGACTCTAGTGAATCAAGGTCAAGGTGGTGAATTCAGAGTTGATGAGAATGGTGTTTTGAAATTTGGTAATCGGGTGTGTATTCCGGATGTTACCGAACTTAAGAAGAGTATTCTTGAGGAAGGACATCGTAGTGGCCTGAGTATTCATCCTGGAGCTACGAAGATGTATCATGATTTGAAAAAGTTATTTTGGTGGCCGGGAATGAAAAGAGAAATTGCGAGTTTTGTTTATTCTTGTTTGACTTGTCAGAAGTCAAAGATTGAGCATCAGAAGCCGTCTGGGTTAATGCAACCGTTGGCTATTCCAGAGTGGAAGTGGGATAGTATCAGTATGGATTTTGTTTCTGGTTTACCAAGGACAATTAAGAATTTTGAAGCTATTTGGGTGATTGTTGACAGATTGACAAAATCGGCTCATTTCATTCCGATCAGAATGGATTATCCGTTAGAGAGATTAGCCGAGTTGTATATTGAGAAAATTGTAAGTTTGCATGGTATTCCGTCGAGTATTGTTTCGGACAGAGATCCTAGATTTACATCGAAGTTCTGGGAAGGTTTGCAGAGGGCTTTGGGAACTAAGCTGAGATTGAGTTCTGCATATCATCCGCAGACTGATGGTCAGACTGAGAGGACGATTCAGTCGCTGGAGGATCTTTTGAGGGCTTGTGTTTTGGAAAAAGGAGGTGCTTGGGATTGTTATTTACCTTTGATTGAGTTTACCTACAACAATAGTTTTCATTCGAGCATTGGTATGGCACCGTTTGAAGCTTTGTATGGTAGGAGATGTCGGACACCTTTATGTTGGTATGAGTCCGGTGAGAGTGATGTGGTTGGACCAGAGATTGTTCAACAAACTACGGAAAAGATTAAGATGATTCAGGAGAAGATGAGGATTGCTCAGAGTCGTCAGAAGAGTTATCACGACAAGAGGAGGAAATCACTTGAGTTTCAAGAGGGAGATCATGTGTTTCTTCGTGTTACTCCGATAACTGGGGTTGGTCGAGCTTTGAAGTCGAAGAAGTTGACACCTCGATTTATTGGTCCTTATCAGATTTTGGAGAGGATAGGGGAGGTAGCCTATCGTATCGCTTTACCGCCGTCACTTGCGAATTTGCATGAGGTTTTCCATGTGTCTCAGTTGAGGAGGTACATTCCTGATCCGTCGCATGTTGTCCAAGTAGATGATGTACAGGTGAGAGATAACCTGACTGTTGAAACATCACCTATGAGGATCGAGGATCGAGAGTTGAAGCAGTTGCGGGGTAAAGAGATTGCTTTGGTAAAGGTAGCTTGGGGAGGACCAGCAGGTGGCAATGTGACTTGGGAACTTGAGAGTCAGATGAAGGAGTCCTATCCAGAGTTATTCGCTTGAGGTATGTTTTCGAGGACGAAAACTCTTTTAGTGGGGGAGAGTTGTAACACCCCGATAAAAATAAGATAATTATTTAATTTAACTTAATATTATATTTATTAATTTAATTAAATAATTGGAATTATTGGATTATTATTATTATAATTATTGGAATAATAATTATTGGAAAATATATATAAGTTGGAAATAAGAAAAAGAGTCCCATTTGGTAAAGAAAGGGTTTCACGTGAAAAGCAGAGAAGCGGCTGAAAAGAGGAAAAGGGCAAAGAGACAGAGCAAGAGGAAGAAGGTTGGAGAAGAGAAAAGCTTGAAGCTTAAAGATTCGCCGGATTAACTCAGGTAAGGGGGGTTTATCGTCGTTTAATGGGTATTATGGGTTAACATGTAATGGGTAGTGATGAACCGTTGATTTGACCCTAATTGGGATGTTGAATGCTGAAAAATTGTGTTGGATAAGTTGTGTTAAAACTGAAATTGAATCTGTAATTGGATGGGTAGTGATTTTCCGAAAACGTAGCTTCTTACGGAATTGGAATCGGAGGTCTGGAAGTCCTCCAACGGCAGAAAATGCGGAGAATTCTGCATTCTGCTTCGTGTTAGCGCAGGAACAGCTTTCTGTCTTGCGTTAACCGGTTAACCCAGGGTGTTAACCGGTTAACACTGTTATGAATTGTGAAAAATTGTTGTTTTGTCTGCGTTAACCGGTTAACCCAGGGCGTTAACCGGTTAACACTGTTAAAATTGGCCAGGAAGCGTGTTCTGTCCTGCGTTAACCGGTTAACCCAGGGCGTTAACCGGTTAACACTGTTGGAAATTGGAAAATTTGATATTTTAATGTTGTGAACATAATTGGTGATTGGCCTATATCGGTGTGTGATATAGTAGGGATTATTTCCCGTTGTTTTGAGTAGGATAGGTGTTAGTAGAGTGTGCTAATACTGTGACTGAATTATTTGGCATGACATAATATGATTATGTGATAAATATGCTGATGATGTGTGAAAATATGCATAATGTTGTGAATGTATATATTATGTATGTAATTGTGGATGGACTGTTCTATGGCTTAGAGTGTGAGCATATGTCCATTGTGGATTGTTGTTGATGTTGCATGCTAGGTGATTTGGCATAGCATAATGTGGCCTTTATGGTGGTAGCTAATTCCCATGGTGAGGAATTAGTGATGTTAGTCATTTTGGACTGTTGTTGATGTTTGCATGCTAGGTGATTAGCGTGCATAGCATGGCCCTTGGGGTGGTAGCTAATTCCCATGGTGAGGAATTAGTGATGTGAGTCACTAGGTCTCAAATGAGTGGGACTAGTGAGCTTGGTAGTCGTACCTGGATTTGGTCGGTGAAGTTGAACTATATGTTCACGAATAGTCGGTACCGCATGCATGGAGTCTCATTGCATAATGTATGTATTGTGTATAATATGAATGGATGTGTTCCAATATTATACGTGTGTTTTGATGTTTATGTTGAGTATGATTGTGATGATGAGTTGATATTGCCGTTGCTGAAGGTGTGATCTGATTAGGGTGAATGAATGTGTTAAGTTACTTAGCATTACATGATATTTTATAATGCTTATTATATCGATTGAGGAACTCACCCTTACAACTATTTTTCAGGTAATGAGCAGTGATTAAGTAGAAGCTAGTGCTTGGAGTCTAGTGTAGTTCCTTAGTGGGTCATGCTCTGGTAGATGTAACATCGGGATGGGATGTTTTAATTGTTTTATTGTTGGTTGTTGAACCAGTTTACATGTAATGTGTTACATGTTTTGCACGATTGATTTGATTTCTATCCGCTGCGAATTATGCAATGTTTATTTTGATTAAATAAAGAGCATGACAGTTATTTTGGTGAATGGTGTGAAGTGATTGTGTGACACCCTTAATTGCATATCTACTCTGATATATATTTGTTGTTTTAATTAAATTATTGGGGTATTTTAGAAGGGTGTTACAGTAGGATCCTCAAATTCTAAAATCATGATTTCATAATTTTTGGTCAATAAGAAATCAACAAACCTCTTAGGAGAATTTCTTGATCTACTAGACATACGGGGGACAACAACAAGAGAGATTTCCTTCTCAATAGATTGAGAATTTTCGCACGAATTAGATCCGATTGGGACAATATAAGGCTCATACACTGAATCCATTTCCTCAAATACATGGTCAGAAATGGGAGAAGATTCACACGTTAGGTACACTACTTCGGCCCTAACATCTGGCACTTGTGCAGCTGCATCAGACATAGACTGGACTACGTTTATTTGTTGCTCTTCTTAAAATTCTTCGAGAAAGATATTACTCCCACTTGAATGTTTGGAAATGAAATCTTTTTCCAAAAAGACACCACGACGAGCAACAAACATTTCCCCCTCGGTGAGGTTGTAGAAGTAATAACCCTTGGTCTCTTTGAGATAACCCACAAAGAAACACTTATCAAATTTGGGAACAAGTTTATCTGAGAGTAAACATTTTACATAGGCCTCACAACCCCAAATTTGTAGGAAAGACAAAATAGGAACCTTTCGACTCCATATCTCATAGGGCGTCTTTTATATTTCCTTTGATGGAGTTCTATTAAGCGTGAAAGCAACAACTTCGAGAGCATGTCCTCATAAGGATAACAAAATATCAGAAAAACTCATCATTGATCAAACCATATCAAGTAGGGTTCAATTCCTCCTTTCAGACACATCATTCAACTAAGGTGTCCCGATGGATTTAGTTATGAAAGAATTCCACAACTCTTCAAGTGATCATAAAACTCTTGGCTCAAATATTCACCACCACGATCAGATCGAATTGCTTTAATTGTCTTGCCAAGTTAATTTTAGACTTCATTATGAATATCTTTAAAATTTTCAAAGGATTCTGATTTATGCTTAACTAAGTAGACATATCCATATCTACTTAAATCGTCAGTAAAGGTAATGAAGTATCCAAATCCTTCCTTAGGTTTTATGCTCATGTGTCCATATACATTAGTATGGATTGAATGTAATTAAAACATAAGAAATAGGGGGTTCGAATTGGGTTTCAAGAACCAAAACTTTTGCAACCCAAAGAGACAAACAAAAAACTAAGAACAAAAATAATGAACATAATTATTTCTATCATGGCTCGCTGTTAACAAAGCTACCTCCAGTCTACCCACCAAGGTGATTTTGACTTATCACAAGGACTTAATCTACTGTAACCAAACTTGATTACAACACAAAGACCAACTGTCAATGTCTTCTTGAGTAATTCTGACTAAACCCTAGTCACTTAAGCAAATACAATCACAAATATTGAGATACAAAGTGTTTTTACAAAATTCTTATAAGAAAGCAAAATACACAAATGAATTACAAAGTGTTTCACACAAAATATATTATATGAAGAGTATGAACAAAAGTTCCTTGTGTCTATGTTTCTTTTCTCTAAACAATATTCACAGTATGCAATATTCACGTAATGATATTCTTAGCACTTGGTTTGCTTAGTTTTTGTTCCATTCTTCCAAGACTCCTTTATATAGACACTAAAAAGATCCATTGGAGGGTAGAAGTGGAATACATAAGTGTAGATGTATCATTGCATAACGGTCTGTGTAAATGGGAGACACAATGGTACAATAGTACAATCCTTAGCCCACAAAATCAGTGTAGTGAAAGGAATATTTGATCTTGTACTGTGTACTATTTTATCACGTAAAACATTTTTTATCTTATCTTTAATATTCAAAGGATTCTAATAGAGAGGTGATAAAGTATGCATAGAATAAGAATAAGAGTCTGGTTGAGAGAATCTTCAGAAATATAGTCTTTAGAGTCTTTGATCCAGTTCATCAGAACTTGGTCTTCAGAGTCTGGTGACATAGATTTATTAGAGTTGTTTGAGCGCAGGGCTTCAGAGCTTGACAGTTTCAGAAGTTTCCGAGTCATAAAGCTTTGGATAAACAATGTTTAGAAGTGTTGAGTAGAGTAGCCCAAAGCTTGAATATCTTGTAGAACACACATCTCAGAGTGAGAGCGCACTAGGTTCAGAATCTAATGACATCATATATCACTTCTTCAAATTTATAACTTGTATCTAGTATTTGCACACTAAACAAAACCATTAGGGTGCAAAATTGTTCTCTAGAAGTCTATGTGTTATTATCATCAAAACATAAGGCCAAATGCATAACCAAATCTTGTTCTTACAATCTCCCTTTTTTTGATAATGAGTTTAATCACATAAAAGCATCTGAGTGAGGTTTGTAAGCTCCCCCTAAGTTTTATATTATTAAAAGGATTTCTTAACTTAAAACTTCAAAGTTAGGTTTGCAAGCTCCCCCTGAGTTTAAGACTTAAATTAATTTTAACACATTAAACATTTCAATCAGCATGAAAGAAATAACTTCCATGTACGAGGAAGAATGGTTTAAATTTCTTCTGATTTGAACTTTCTTGACTTTATGTATCAAAATGTGTTGTATCATAAAGTTTGGTAATCAAGAGTCTTGGTTAAACTTGTATCATATCTTGATGGGGCATATTCCTTGTATCAGAGCTTGATTATAAATTCTAAGATTCTTCTATCAAGGCCTAGTTAGAAACTGGCTTGAATCAGAGCTTAGTTTAAAAACCATATATGCCTGGTTAACACCCATTTAACTATGAAGTTAAAAACTGAAGAGTCTGAATAACTAAACTTATGAAAGGCTTTTGTTAACCTAACTTCTGAAGAACCTGGTTAACTTGACTGAAAAAGATCTTCTTAGCAGAGTCGGAAATGTTTGGGGTTAGAAGGAAAATAAATTATCAAAATTGTGCCCACTCTTCTCCCCCTTTGTCATCAATCAAAAAGATAAAGATAAAAAAGAATAAAGATAAAGATAAAGGAAACTTCATTTCATTCAGAAAGATAAAGATACATAAACAAAAGATAAACATTTAATCAAAAGAAAATAAAGCAACATTTTAAAAACATTTTGGATCTGGGTTGAAGGTGGAAGTCTTGACAAGGTGACTTGAAGCAAACCTTCAATCTTTGTGTTAGTCTGAGCATGTTCCTTGAACATGTCGTCTTGCTTGTCCAAGCGAGTCCTGATATCCTCATTTTCTTGCTTGAGTTCTTCCAGAGTCTTAAGCATAAGAGGAATGGGTTCAACTTCTACCACTGACTTTGTTCCATAAATAGTTGCAATATCAATTTCTGGCGGAGGAAGAGTAACTTTTGTCCCATCTTCAGCTTCAGGAGTAAGATTTTCTAGAGGAGGAAGAGCTTCTGGAGAAGGTTTTAGAGTAAACATCTCCACAAGAGGCTCTATGATTCCAGACAGCTTGTCATGAAATCTCTTATGAGAAGCTTTGTAGCAAAGTTCTCTCATCTCTTAGGAAAATGAATTCATCCATTTCTGAACTCAACCCAAGTTGCATCACTCTCAGCAGGATTTACATATTTAGTGCAATCTCACGTCATACAGTGTAGCTGCTCATTTTCTTTGACTCAAATTGCCTAACTAGGTCATCAATCTCCTCAAGGTTAGTGATAGCTTTAGGTTTATGTTCAGGTTTTATCTTAGTATCATATGAGATGTTTATGGTTTGGTAATAAGAACCAGGGGTTGAAGGTTCATTGTTTCTGACGTGTTCCATGAAGGTGTCAAAGACAGGTTCATTTATGATGTTAGGTTGAGGGGTGAAGTTGGTGTGTCTTATAGATTTACAAGAGCTTTAGGAATGATAATTCAGAAGGATGTATGGATATTTTCAGAAGGTGGACTTTTTGGTTGATTTGCTTGAGATTTTGTGGGGATTGTTTCAGTAATTTATGGTTGTGTTTGTTCAGATGGGTGTATAGTGGTTGTAATAGTGGGATAGTCTGATGATGTATCCGTTGGTTGATAAAATATTTGTGATAGAAGTGTTTGTGGTATTTATGGTGGTTCAGTTATAGTGTTTCATATGGTTTATGTACAGAAGTAGTAACTATTTCAGATACAATGGATTGTTTTTCTTTAGGGTTTGAAATGGTTCCAAATGGTATGTATATAGAAGGTGTTGAATGGATTGGAGAGGAGCATATGAAGCAATGTTAACAGAATGAATAAAATTAAAAGAGGTCTCAACTAAAAGAGACTTACCATGAGGTCTCTTCTGAGCAGTAGACACTTCAGTTGGCTTAGCACTCCCAAAACCTATAACTTCTACTTATGGTCACATAGTATTCCTTAAGATGTCATAAGTTATGGATATCTTGGCTGGGGGATTAACTATTCTAGAAGGCCCATCACCTATTAAATTACGCTTCCTCTTCCTCTTGAGATAGTAAACATTATGAGTATTGTCTAGAAGCTCATCAAAGGATTAAGCTACACGAACTACACTTGTTGCTAGACAATCAATAATGTATGACTCAAACACTTCTTAAGGATCTTCCATGGTGAAGATTGGATAATCCTCAAAAAGAATTATTTTGGAGGTAACAATATTCCTATCCAGAGCTTCTAAAGGGTCAGTGACAACAATTTTGGGGACATGTTCTTCAAATTCCTTCCACTAAAGGTTTCCCCAATGTCAAAAACAACTTCTTTGGTTAAACCAACATCAATCAGGGTTTGGACCATCTTGCTCTCAAAAATTACGTCTGAGATAAGTCTTCCTAGAGGTATCCACTCGAGTTTCCTTGACCATCCCCCTCAAATACTTGAATACTATTGAAGGTAAATTCATCTTGGTTCTAGAAGAGAGATAGACGAGCATGTACTTATGATCTGTTTTGATGTTGTCATAAGAGTTTGTTGAGGGCCTGTAGTGCATATTACCTACAAGAATCTTGAACCATAATCTGAGATGGTTGTGCAAATTCTTGGCGTTTAAAGAGTTCTTTCCATCCTGGAAAATAACATCAGCAATTTCATCTAGCTTATCTCTTTTTAATGGCATGTCAAAGCACCGTTTCCCAGAACCATCATGATTAAGGAGCTTTGCAATGGATTTTTCAAAAATGCTAATCTTGTACCCCAAAACGTATGAAGTGATTTGTAGTTTCGAAGCTACATCATGAATTCATAACTGCTTGACCAATTCAGGGTAAACTGGCCCTTTGAGACGATTGAAAAAATCTTCCTATCCTTGAGACTTAACCCCTTCAATAAGATCAAAACCAGTTGTATTAAGGTTATCAAAGTCCACGATCAACTCATAGAGAACCTCTAACTGAGTAACAAGAGTATATATAGTGAGTTCTTGGTGTCCTTCTTTCTGTTGATCTTGATTTTGAGCATATTATTATTGTTGTTGTTGTTAATAATCATCCATGGTGAATAAATGGTGATTAAGGTTTCAAAGAAAATGAAGGTTTGAAAGAGAGAAAATGTGGGTTTGTGAGTAGTGTAAGTGTGTGAAATATGAGTGAAGTGAGGTTTGTAAAGGTTTTGCAATCATAACAAAATCTTGAATAGTGCAATAAATATGACATAGGGGAATATGTAGAGAGAGTTTACTTATTCCCAAGAAATCTCTTTACCCAATGCGTCACTCAATCGTTAGAAGCGTTTTAGTTTAAGACAATTGTCTTTAATTTGATCCACAAACCTAGGTTGATTGACAACTAATTAATATAGAAATTGTTCATTATCTAGAAGGTAGAATGTTTTACAAAGAGGTTCTAACTTGATACTTCTGAACCATGAAACCTTCTCACTTCAGAAGACTCACTGTTCAGAGTCAAAAATCTCAGAGTCTCATTTAATCATTATGAGAAATTAAGCATTCTGAGATATACATCTTTTTCATTTTGGACACAAGTTCATTTTCAAATTCCTAAAATGAAAAAATATATATCTTCAGAAAGGGGTTTTATAAAGATATAAGCCCATTGATGGTCTGTATCAATAATTTTAAATTTTAAATTCCCTTCTGAATGTAGTCACGTATAAAGTGATGTTTAATCTCAATATGTTTAGCTCTAGAATGTAAAATGGGATTCTTAGATAAACAAATAATAGAGGTATTATCATAGAGAATAGGAACGTTACTCTCATATATTTGAAAATCTTCTAGCTGACTTTTCATCCAGAGAATATGAGTGTTACATCCAGATGTTGCAATATATTCAGCTTCAGTTGTTGATAGTGCAATTGTTGATTGCCTCTTGTTGGACCATGAGATCAAGTTGTCTCCTAGAAACTGACAACTTTTAGAAGTGCTTTTTTCTCTCAAGTTTATCTCCAACGTAATCAGCATCACAATATCCTACTATCTTGTACTCTTTTTATTTTCTATAATACAAGCCAAGGTTAGTAATACCTTTCAAATACATGAAAATCCTCTTAACAGTTGTTATTGGGATTCTCTAGGATCTGATTGGAAGCGATCACATAAACATACACTAAATAAAATTCCAGGTCTAGAAGCAGTTAAGTATAAAGAGAACCTATCATACCTATGTATACCTTATTTTCTACCTTTGTGCTTACCTCATCCTTCTCCAAAATACATCTAGGATGCATTGGAGTTTTTTCTATCAAGCATTCTGACAAGTCAAACTTCTTCAAAAGTTCTTTGGTATATTTACTCTGATGGATATATGTTCCTTCTGAACTTTGATTAATCTGGATACCTAGAAAGAACTTGAATTCTTCCATCAGACTCATCTCAAACTCTACCTGCACTGACTTAGCAAACTCGTTGCACAAGGTAGCGTTAGCAGAACCAAATACGATATCATCTACATAAATTTGAACAACAAGAATATCATTTTTTTAATGTCTTACATAACAAAGTAGTATCAACCTTTCCTCCGGTAAAATCATTTTCTAAAATAAAATTGCTTAGTCTTTCATACCATGCTCTAAGAGCTTGTTTGAGGCCATACAAAGATTTCTTAAGTTTGAAAATAAAATTTGGATTTTTATGATTTTCAAAACCAGGTGGTTGGTGTACATACACTTATTTAGTTATGTAACCATTCAAAATGCACTCTTCACATCCATCTGATACAAGATGATGTTATAATTAACAACAAAATAAAGTAAGAGACGAATAGACTCTAACCTGGAAACTGGTGCAAAGGTCTCAATATAGTTAATCACCTCTTGCTGACTATAGCCTTGCGCAACTAGTTTATCCTTGTTTCTTACCACTTTTCATTTTTCATCCAACTTATTTCTGAAGACCCATTTTGTCCCAATGACACGAATTCCTTTGGGTCTAGGCACAAGAGTCCACACATCATTTCTGGAGAATTGGTTCAATTCATATTAGGATCAAGCAACAAACAATGCATACAATATTTTCTTGAAGAGCAAGGCATCAAATAAAGATAGCCACATCCCAGCTTAGCAACTCCATGATCTTCTTCAAATTGGCCTATGTAGCAGATGAATTCCACAAGTCACATGTTCAAAATAACAGCTTCACAATGATCGTGTTGCAGATGAACTCAAAGGGATCTTAAAGGATGTATCAGATGAAGTTTCAAATTGTAAGCACTTGGTTACATGAAAGTTGGCATTGGCCAAGTCCTTTTGCATTAGGAGTGTTGCCTAGATTCTAAGTCCAATTGTCCAAGACCAAACCAACAATCCACACAAAAGTTTTTAAGAGTTTTTGTTCTTATTATGTACATTAATGGTCAAAGACCACACAAGCAAACAAAGTATACACAAACAAGATATATCACATAATATGGTCCAAGTGGACAAAGTGAAAAGGACATTAACATAAACAATTAGAATGGTATGAATAATGGCAAATGAATAAAGACTGGAAATTAAATGACATTAATGTAAATGGCTTGAAATTAAATGTTAGTTGTTAATGAGTTAGAAGTTAGTATTATTTTTGCTTTTGCTTTTTAAGTCATTCTTTGGAGAACACTCAACCCACTTATCACAAGCATAGATCCTTGAACCAAGACATCTTCCAAAGGAAGGAAAATATGCCAAGTTTCCACATAATACCATGAAAGAGGGGAGACTTACAATCTCACTAACTAGAATGATATGCCTTTTGTATCAAAAATTTAGCGCTATGTTAAGCAATCATAATTGGACTTATGTAGAAGTCACAACTATTTAAGGCTGGGCAATAGAATTTTGGTGTTAATGCATGTTAGAGACATAGTATAATGGACTATGCTCATGAAACATACCACACACAAAAAGAATATGCAAAAGAGATGACATAATCTCATCCATACTTATGTTAATTTTTCAATAAACTAGCCTTAGGATTTAGAGACATCAGAGACCAAATGAAATGGACGCATAAAGAAGGGGAATTAGATGAAGAAGGAGGGGACTAGATCAAAACTCAAATTGGTCAAAGGAGGACTTTTACCAAATTAAGATCATTCATTCATTTTGGGAGATGGAATGTACATTCCATCAATCCCCTAAATCCAATGATCTTAACCTAGCAAAGTCAAATCAACCTTGACCAAGGCCCAACAACACAAGTCAAACTTATACAAACCATCAAAATAGATCAACACAATTATTTGACATTTATTAAATTTAAAATACTAAAAATAAAGCATTAAATTAAATATGGTTTGTCAAATTCCTAAAACCTCATCAAAACACCAAAGAAATGGCCATGAGATTTATCATAGGTCAAACAAGGCCAAAGGACCTTGGAGAAAAGATTTCAGAATTTTTAGAGACTTAAGATTATTTTTAAACAATTAAAAATATTCATAAAATCAATTAAATCATGAAAAATATTAATAATGATCCAAAAAATAATTTTAATTCAAAATATCAAAGGAATTTATTTAAATTTTTTTGGTGAAACTCTCATATTTTTTGGATCAATATTAAAATTAATATAAATTAATGAAAATCAAATGAAATAAAATGAAAATCAGAAAATAAAAAAAACGTGGACCACTTGATCTCCCTCATTAATTGAGGTGACATATGCGTGGTAATCACAACCAACGCCCATGGTGGAACTTAGTCAGCGCGCCATATGCGTGGTAATCACAACCAACGCCCAAGATTAAAACATTTTAAATGAGATCAATGGCTCAGAACCTGTCCAGCACACCACCTGCGCTGGACCTCCGGTCACCTTCTCAGGCGAGGTCCCCGAACTGGTTCACTCATCACCATCATGAAAATGAAAAAAGAGGACATGATCTGGAAGAAAAAATGGCGTAGAGCACGAATCTGACCTCAATTTTAACTAACTCCACGCATATAGAAAGATACGAGGAGTTGAATTTTAAGGTGTGTGAACTGAGTTGCTTCGATTTGACCTCAAAGCAACTCAATCTTCTTGCCTACATTGGTAGGACTTCAGACAACCAAAGATCCAAGAGAATTGATGATAATTGAGTAAAAATCGAAGAGAAGAAGTTTTCTGAAATTACCTTCAATGTTGTGCAGAAATAGATCTTGCTTGCTTCAAACTTGATTTGATCACACTCGAGGAGCTTGCAGAAGTGGTTTGGCAATGGTACAAAGCTTTGGATCTTGGAGTTTTTGAATCTCCAAACAGTGAGATTCAAACTCAATTTTCAAGTTGAAGATTCTAAGGTTTTCCTTTGAATTGTGAGGGTTTTAATTAAGGGGAAAAGCTGGCGCGCAAGGTATCTTTGAAATGAGCTCCAAGGCATTGTATTTATAGCATTTGAGAGTGTTATTTGTACACTTGAAAAATTGCTAAAATTGGCAAGGTGATGCACAAGCTTGCATGGGCGTATACAGGCCTATGACGCAATCCAATTTGATCCAATTACATTTGTACTGAATTTCAAATGATGCTTGAATGGCAAGGCAATGATATGTAGAGTTCTTGGCATTTGATTTTCTCCAATGATGCAGCCATGTTAAGACCATGCGCATCCCTAGCAAGTCTCATCCAAAATACATGAAATTAGATTCTTTGGAAAGCTCAGATCAAGGGGAACAACTTTGATGTTGGACACTTTTTAATTTGGAACTTGGATCATGGTGAATTTTAAGGTGGAAGTTTGGAAATTTCAACATGTTGAAATTTTTTCTAAGTGTTAAGCCATATATCTCAATATTCCACCTTGCTTAACTTTTTATGTGAGCTTCAAATGAGAAAATTATCTTTATCAAAGTTGTAACTCTTTCAAATACCTTCAAAATAGTCACCAATTTCATGTCATTTGGATTTAGAATGATAGAGTTATGCATTTTTGAAGTTGAGGAAAATCACTTGTTCAATGGTATAGGTCAAAAATGACCTACAATGTAGCCTCTTATCACATGCTCATAAAAGTTGAATCAGCTCCCACTCTAAATATCAAAGTTGAAGTAGGCATCTTGAATTTGATTTTTCAACTTTGAAATCTTTCATCTCATAAAAATTGAGCAAGTTATGGACTTGGGAAGTTGACTTTCAAATTAGGGTTTAGACAAAATGACCTATAATGTTTCAACATAGAAAATGATTTTACAAGCAAAACTAGATCTAGATCTTAACATGAAAGTTGTTTGGAATGTCATTTAGAGTAACGTTTCTCTTGGAATCACTTTCATATGGTGAAAATTGTAGGAGATAGGGTATAGGGAGACCCAATTTTGATCAGATGAATTCATCTGGCCAACCACCATCAACCAACTTGCTAACATTCAATTCTCTTGACTTTACAGGCTCATGGTAGATCATATATGCATAAGATGATGGAAATTTGAAGTGTACCTTGATAAAATTGATCAAATGGTGAGATAGCTTGTTGGATAAGTTACTTAAGATACCCAGTCAAACTAGGGTTTCCAAGGCAAATCACCTCCAAACTCTTGAAGAATACTTGATCAATATGACATGTAGAGTTCATTGGGACTCATATATGATGCTTTGAGACATTGTGGATCAATCTTTGGCTGTACTCTTAGTCATGAGGGTCTTAAACTCTAGATATGAACTTGATAGATCAATGGTGATCATGCCCTACCTACAAAAGAGTTAGGCAAATGCAAAGACATATTTTTGGTATTTTGGTTAGTAAAATGATAATATACAAGTATGATACAATCACATGGTACTTGGTGATCTCTCCCAAAACAAGCCCAATGAAAGAGGGGTAAGAAGGATGCCAAGGTGTGATCCCAATGCTAATGCATATGATGAGATTGCATGAGGGATCTTAGGGTCAAAATTGGGGTCTTACAACTGCCCCTATTTAAGGCTATTCTAACTGAGGAGGTGAAGGTTAAAATCTTCGTATCGACTTAGTAGAGTGGGCTTAAATAACAACATAGAAACAAATTTTGGTCTCTAAGAGACCTCATGATGCATATGGTATGAATGTATAAGCAAATTCTATGTGGGGAAATGCTGCCACAAAGGAGAAGAACTCAAAGAGATCGATTATCCGCAGGAGCATAATGCATTCCATAAGGAAAACTCGCTGGGGAGACAAAGACTCTGGAGGCGAAAGGGGGTTATGCGTAGGCCAGGCTACGACTTGAAAACTGCTGGGGGACTAGAGGAATTCCATAAAAAAATGGAAAGACTCAGCCGGGGAAACAAAATGTCCGCAGGGGAAACAAGTAGATCAGGATAAAACTGACGTACTTGAATCGTGCAGGAAAATGATTTCACTGAGGAAATATGCACTCAACTCAACTGGGGGAATAAATAAACTTCAACACAGGAGGAGCAGAAATCTATTATCCACTAACTGTCACTGGGTAAGTGTAGCACCTCAAATTTGCACCCCTCATTCATGCATTCATTTTTAGGTCATTTAACATTTCATATTGCATTTCATCATGTCAATCAGAATTAGCTCCAAGAAGCTTGAATATCATCCAAGACACTTTGTGGTTTCTATCTGGGTGATCAGTCAATACAAGGGAATGACTTGAGTTACTTCCAACATGTCCAAATGGGGTCTATGCATCATTCAAAACGCTAATCTTGAAGGAGCAAAAGTCTGTTGTCACGCTCGCTAGGCGAGCAGCGTAGTTCGCTTAGCGAATCTGAACTGTCATGCTCGCTAGGCGAGCAAATTCTTCGCTAGGCGAAGACCACGCGTTTTAAGAATATAACAGAAAAATCTTGGACTTGGACCTCTCCCATTTGAGCCCACAAAGTCACGAAAATCAGGTTATAAATTCTAGACTTCCATCTCCAAAAAAGACAGAGAACAGAGCTGGAGAATTGGTGAGAGCTGAAAACACTCTGAAATTTCCTGGGAACAAAACCTAGAGAAGAGCTAACAGAATTCAGAGCAGCCTCCAGAGACTACAGGGAACTCATCTGCAACGAACCAATTCTACCTCATATAAACCCTAAGATTGCTCTGCAAACCCAATCGTGCAATTCAATTTCATTCGATCTCTCCAATCAAGTTTGCCCTATTTCCATTGCTTTATGCTTTCAATTTGAAATTTCTAAATGTGTGAGGCATTATAGGAAGAGTGGGTATTGTTAGGTTTTGCTTGTGGGTTTAGATATGTATGAATGTGTAAAACAATGCCTTGAATGATTAATCGTTTAGTTTCTGAAATGTGTGCCATAGGGTTTGGGGTTACCGAAATCGGACTGTTATCAAGGAAGAAACCAAAACCCGCAGGCATTCGCTAGCACCTCGCTAGGCGAGCATGTAGCGAAGCTTCGCTAGCACCTCGCTAAGCGAAGCAGTAGCGAGCATGACAGTAGCTGTTTTTCTTTCTAATTGCTCTCTAACCCGTTCTGGTGTTTTGTTGTGATATGTTTCCTCTTGCATCCGTGCATTGTTCACCTGACGTTGTCGTTGTTATGTTTCTTTTGTCTGGTGCAACTCTTGGTTGCATCCCATCTTGTTATTCTAACCTGTTTGTTGAGTTTTTGTGAGGGCTCACATGATTCCTTTGAAGATAGCTTACTTGGTATTCCACTCTATTTGTGGGATACCACTTGGAGATTTATTCCGATTACTTGTACTAACTTTCTTTCTTTGATGGTGCTAGCTTGAGAGATCTCTGGGTGTTTCATTTCTTTAGTTGTTGTTACTTCGGATCTTTATCCGTGGGGTAGATCTCTTGACCTTTTTTACATCTTTCCCGCATTTTACCGCTTTCTTAGCTGAAAGACCTCGATAGGAGGCAATGTTTTTGTGTGTTCACCAGTGCTAACAACCTCCATGAAGAGGCAATTGACGGATAAAAGGGATTAGTAGTCAATCCCCCATTATTCAGTGTGTCGTTCTTTATGCTCGCACTACGTGTCGATGCTTCAGAACAAAAGCCCAAGATCTTTTGTCCGGTCAGTCAGTGGAGAGGGTTCCACCTTTCTGAATCCCCACTTTTTGTCATGAGCTCACCTTGTCCAGGGTTAAGAGCTATGAGGTCTTATCCTCATTACCTTTTTGATCTGCTCACCCTGACGTTCAGTGTCAGTGGTTAAGAGCCTGTTTGATTACCCTTCCATGGCTTGTTTGTCGAGGTTGATATGACCCCTCTTGACTAAAGCCCTACCCACGCATGTTTGAGCCCCTTGTTGGCGTGTTCACTTTATGATACATGTTTTGTATGGTGTGATCGTCCCCCCATAGGATTGCTAGGCTTCGTATAGTCTCTCGTTTGCATGTCAATTAAGGTAGCACGGTTCCTTCGTCTAGAACTTCCTTTTTGCATGAGCATTCCTAAAACACAAACAAACTCATTGATTTTTATTCTCCTAAGAACATGTTAACTCCTTCTACTACAGGCGAGTAAGTCTCCAAAGGTCGAGCATCCGGTAGATTGCGTAGTGATGTCGTTCACCTAAAAAACACAAAACAAACAAATAGGCAGCCGAACTACGGTTTGCTCTGATTCTCATTCCAGATGAGATACGTAGGCATAAGACGCGATGTCTTAGCGAGCACACTTATCTTTAACCCCTAGGTTAGCCGAGCTACGAAGACTCTGAATCTCATATTTAGATGAGATACGTATGCAGTGGATGCGACATTCGTGCGAGTCGTTTCTTTTGACCCTTCTTTTAGTAAATAATACATTAGATAAACCCACACCCTTTAGACAAGAACAACAAGAGTGGATCCCGTAGAGTACTACGGATGCGTAGGGGTGCTAATACCTTCCCTTCGCATAATCGACTCCCGAACCCAAGATTTGGTTGCGAGACCTTGCCTTTTCCTTTCCTTTTTCCAGGTTTATTTCGAGCGTTTCCTTTCCCTCCTTTGGGATAAATAACGCACGGTGGCGACTCTTCTGTCATTCTCTTTTTTGCCGGTTGTTTTTCGCACTATATTTTTTAGGTTGCGACAGCTGGCGACTCTGCTGGGGACCCTGGTTTCCCTAAGCGAGTCCCTCCTAGCTTTTATAGGTTGTTTATTTATTGGGTGTTCATTCTTTTGTACAGTTATTTATTTATCTGCTTTATCTTAGTGCATTGCGTACATATGATTGTTGTATCTGCTGGTTCTGTTTGTTGGGATGGGTTGTTCTACGAGAGATAAGCCCACTACCCAGGCTTGAGCGTACACACAGGGTTTAGAGTGGATAGTCATGAGGCTTGCGTGGCATGTTGCTACGTTAAGTCGTTCATGAAGACCCACACCCAGATGAGGTTTCTTTTGGATATATTCTGTCCTACGGGTGTTCCGTAATGACACGATGTTCCTTTAGAAATCGTCGACTCTGGTGACCATTTCCCGAGGACTCAGTCGAGGCCTCTCCTCCGAGACGCGGTTATGTTAGCTCTGGTGGGCGCATTCTCGCTGCTCAATTCGAGGACCCCGAGACTGGGAACTTGCTTTAGGATATCCTGTTGAGGGGAGTCAGTGGGAGTCTTTTGTCTCATAATAATGCCAAACCTTCAGTGGTAAACGTATTATTCGACTGAAGGGCTGAAGTTGACGAACTTCTGTTCTTAGAACCTACCAGTGAGGGGCGGGCTAAATTCAGGAAACCTTAACCTCCAACCAACCCGGTTTTCTAGAGAAGAGTTTTGATCTTGTATTATATTCCTCAGTGGGTTTCTCTTCAGACAGTGCGACCTGACAGTTGTTCAAGCGGATACAGCAATTCTGATTCCCATGTCACTGTATTGCATCACATCATTTTGCATTCATTTTGCATTGCATCACATCATTTTGCATTGCATCACATCATTTTGCATTCATTTTGCATTGCATCACACCACTTTGAGGCAGTTCAAGTCAAGGATGCAGCTCCAGTGGAAGAGGTTAAAGCAGGTGCCTCTGTCTCGTCCTTCAAGCAGGCACAGGCCCTGGTAGATTCAGCCGTTGCCCCCGATTGGGGATGTCTGTTGGAGTTACCAATGAAAGAAGACAAGATCGGGATTGGGTATCAGCCAGCTCTGACTTCTACAACTTCAACACTTCAGACTCGTCAGGGGCCGATTACTTTCTCCAGCGCTGGCGTCATCCAATATGGCCAGGTCTCTGCAGTCAACGATGAAGATGGGGATAGTGATTGCGACATTGATAACTAGGTGCGTCCGAGGATCCCGGGTGAAGTCCTCAACAATTGGTCTTCTGAAGAGATTATCCAAGTCACTCTTCTTGAAGAGTAATTTTCTTTGTTTATTCATGCATATCCAAGTCTTACGTTCCGCCCAGGGCGTAATGACTCATTGTAGGGCTCATCTATGTGACTGCCTGCATTTTTTATCATAAATAAAGGACGTCTTTTTGCATTCAAATGTTTTGCTCACTGTCTTTCTATTTTTATAGTTTTCAAAAAACAAAAAATACATTTGGCAATGTTTTGTCTAATTTTCACTTTTTTCACACTCATAAGCACATACCATCACTCATGCAGATACACATCATCGGATCCTATTGATAACGGTTCTGCTATGACTCGCTTCGACTTTGAAAATCCGATCTTTCAAACTGAAGAAGAGGGTGATGAAGACTGTGAACTCCCTGAAGAACTTGTCAGGCTATTAAAGCAAGACGAAAGGGTCATTCAACCGCATCAGGAGTCTACTGAAGTGATTAATCTCGGCACCGAGGACGTCAAGAGAGAAATCAAGATAGGGGATGCTTTGGAAGATAATGTGAAGAAGGGGTTGACCGAATTGCTGCAAGAGTATGTTGACATCTTCGCCTGGTCTTATCAGGACATGCCAGGGCTTGACACAGACATCGTGGTACACCGCTTGCCGCTCAAAGAAGGTTGTCCTCCGGTCAAGCAGAAGCTCAGAAGAACAAGACCAGAGATGGCTGTCAAGATAAAGGAAGAAGTGCAAAAACAGTTGGATGCAGGATTTCTAGCAGTCACCAATTATCCGCCATGGGTTGCAAACATCGTTCCAGTACCTAAGAAGGATGGAAAGGTACGGATGTGTGTCGACTACCGGGATCTGAACAGAGCTAGCCCTAAGGATGATTTCCCATTACCTCACATTGATGTTTTGGTGGATAACACAACTCAGTTCTCGATATTCTCCTTCATGGATGGCTTTTCTGGCTATAATCAAATCAAGATGGTGCCAGAAGACATGGAGAAGACAACATTCATAACCCCATGGGGCACCTTCTGCTACAAGGTGATGCCGTTTGGTCTGAAAAATGCTGGGGCAACATATCAACGAGCGATGCTGACTCTTTTCCATGATATGATTCATCATGAAATCGAGGTTTATGTTGACGATATGATTGCCAAATCTCAGACAGAAGAAGAACATTTGGTAAATCTGTAGAAACTGTTTGAGCGTTTGAGAAAATTCAAGTTGAGGCTTAATCCGAACAAGTGTACTTTCGGGGTGAGATCTGGAAAACTACTGGGTTTCATTGTTAGCGGAAAAGGGATTGAGGTGGATCCTGACAAAGTGAAAGCGATACAGGAAATGCCTGAGCCAAGAACAGAGAAACAAGTCTGTGGTTTCTTAGGGAGGTTGAACTACATTGCAAGGTTCATCTCTCACCTAACGGCCACGTGTGAGCATATTTTCAAGTTGCTAAGAAAAGATCAGGCTATTAGGTGGAACGACGATTGTCAAAGGGCTTTTGAAAAGATAAAAGAGTATTTGCAGAATCCTCCTATCCTTATGCCTCCAGTCCCAGGGAGACCGCTGATTATGTATTTGACAGTACTTGATAATTCCATGGGTTGCGTTCTCGGTCAACACGACGAGACAGGTAGGAAAGAGCATGCCATCTACTACCTGAGTAAAAAATTCACAGATTACGAGTCGAGATACTCAATGCTTGAGAAGACATGTTGTGCACTTGCATGGGCTGCTAAGCGATTGAGACAATACATGCTGACTCACACAACCTTACTGATCTCCAAAATGGATCCAGTCAAGTACATATTTGAGAAGCCAGCTCTCGCCGGAAGAGTTGCTCGTTGGCAAATGGTACTGACAGAGTACGGTATCCAATATACATCCCAAAAAGCGATCAAGGGGAGTATTCTGTCAGACTATCTTGCTCAACAGCCGGTTGAAGATTATGAGCCGATGAAGTTTAATTTTCCAGATGAAGACATCATGTTCCTCAAGATGAAAGACTGTGAAGAGCCAGTTGTTGAGGAGGGACCTGATCCAAAAGAAAAGTGGACTTTGTTGTTCGATGGGGCCGTCAATGCCAAAGGAAGTGGAATTGGTGCTGTCATTACCACTCCGAAAGGTGCCCACATGCCTTTCAACGCTCGTCTGACTTTTGAGTGCACCAATAATGAAGCTGAGTATGAAGCCTATATCTTGGGTATTGATCAAGCCATTGATTTGAGAGTCAAGACTCTGGACATCTTCGGAGATTCAGCTCTAGTGATCAATCAAGTGAAAAGCGATTGGAATACTCTCCAGCCTAATTTGGTCCCCTACAAAGACTACACGAGAAGACTGTTGACTTTCTTCACAACAGTAAAGTTGTATCATATACCTTGTGATGAGAATCAGATGGCAGATTCTCTTGCCAATCTATCCTCCATGATCAACGTGATTCGGTGGAACCACGCTCCCAGGATTGATGTTATGCGCCTCGACAGGGCCGCATATGTGTTTGCTGCTGAACTGGTAGTTGATGACAAACCTTGGTATTACGACATCAAGTGCTTTCTGAAGAATCAAGAGTACCCTGCAGGGGCATCCAACAATGATAGAAAGACTTTGAGAAGGTTGGCAGGCAGTTTCTTCTTGAACAAAGATGATGTGCTGTATAAGAGGAATTTCGACATGGTCTTGCTCAGATGCGTGGATAGACACGAAGCAGACATGTTGATGCAGGAAGTTCATGAAGGCTCCTTCGGTGCTCATGCCGGGGGATATGCAATGACTAAGAAATTGTTAAGAGCAAGTTATTACTGGATGACCATGGAATCTGATTGTTTCAAATATGCTCGGAAGTGCCATAAATGCCAGATTTATGCTGATAAGGTGCATGTGCCGCCAAACCCTTTGAATGTGACGTCTTCGCCGTGCCCTTTTGCTATGTGGGGTATTGATATGATTGGAAAGATTGAGCCGACCGCCTCCAATGGACATCGCTTCATCCTTGTTGCCATCGACTATTTCACCAAGTGGGTCGAAGCAGCGTCATTCGCGAATGTCACCAGACATGTGGTTGCCCGATTCATTAAGAAAGAAATCATTTGTCGTTATGGGATTCCCAAAAGGATCATTACCGATAATGGTTCTAATCTCAATAACAAAATGATGAAGGATTTGTGCCAGAACTTCAACATTCAGCATCACAATTCTTCCCCTTATCGCCCTAAGATGAACGGTGTTGTTGAGGCAGCAAATAAGAACATAAAGAAGATTGTGTAGAAGATGGTCGTTACGTAGAAAGATTGGCATGAGATGCTACCCTTCGCCTTGTATGGGTACCATACTTCAGTACGTACATCGACCGGGGCAACCCCTTACTCCCTTGTGTATGGTATGGAAGCAGTCCTACTTGTTGAAGTGGAGATTCCTTCTCTAAGAGTCCTGTTGGATGTCAAGTTAGACGAAGCTGAATGGATTCGGACAAGGTTCAATGAGTTGAGTCTTATCGAAGAGAAGCGGATGGCAGCCATTTGTCATGGGCAGTTGTATCAGAGTCGGATGAAGAGGGCCTTTGATCAGAAGGTGCGACCTCGATGCTTCCAAGTTGGAGATTTAGTGTTGAAAAGGATCCTTCCTCCTCAAACAGATCACAGGGGCAAATGGACTCCTAACTATGATGGACCATACATTATCACCAAGATTTTCGATGGTGGGGCCTTAATGCTTGCAACTATGGATGGTGAAAACTTCACTTCCCCTGTGAACTCAGACGCAGTTAAAAAATACTTCGCATAAAATAGACCCGCTGGACAATAAAAAGAATAGTCCAGGCAAAAAATGGGCATCCCGACGAACCAAGAAAATGAAAAGGTTCGGGAAAAAATTAGGGACTAAAAATGAAAAGATTGTACACCCGGTAAGTTGAAAACCTGAAAGGGCAACTTAGGCAAAAATGGGTATCCTGGTGGATTGAAAACCCGAAAGGGCGATCCAGGCAAAAGTTAGGGATTAAGCGAATGGCTGCGTTCTAAATAGTTCTGAATATCATCTCATGTCGATAACTGGAAACTTTCGAAAGGTAGGAAACATTCCAATCACTCTTTTCGGAAAGTTGATCATCTGGAGGATCTTGAAGACGAGCGAATCATAGCAGAATTGGAACCCGATAGAAATCCATTTCACATTGCCATTAGATTAATTTCTGTTTTTATCTGTTGTGCGATTACCTCTTTCCAGGGATTGCTTCCTGATGTAAATGCCTATTCAGAGGTCATTCAATCAATGGAATCATGTTATTCAGAATATCTCCATTTTCATTTTACTATTTTATGTGCAAAAATGACGTCCGAATTTTTGATAAACATTGCATCATGAAACATAAGAGCTTTACAGGTACGTGCTCAATAAACATTGAAAATTACTGTAAATTTTAAGTGCTTGGGATCGTCTATTCAGAACAGGTACACTCGGGGCATTTCCTTAAGGTTCCCAGCAGATGATCGCGGATGTTTTCTTCAGCAGTTGGTATCTTATCCTTGCCAAGTGGGTTCAAGCGTTGGATTCTTTATTCCCCAGCAGGTTCTCATTACTATACTTCCCCAAGTGTTTGTTTCAGATTATACACTCCCCAGTGGAGTTGACAGTGCAAGATTGTATATCCCCAACGGAGTTGACAGTGCCAGATTGTATCTTCCCAGCAGAAGCGGCTGCCTCTCAGAGTTCGATGCCAGATCGATGATCTCGACGCTAGACCCCTGGTTTCTTTCCTTGAAGCAGAATCTCAGTACCGTATCAATGTTTGCTTCCCTTGCTGAGTCGTCTCTCTCGCAGATTATGGTTGCTAGAACCACTGTCGCTTTCCTCAACAACAAGTTTTCAGTGCCATTCTCTCCCTAGTCAGAGCCTCGGTATTTTGTTATTTGCCAGAACACTGTGTGGCGGGTCATTTCCCCACAGAGTTCGTTATGCTGTGCATCTCCAACAGCCTTGCCAAGGTCCAAAAGATGGTGATCATTTCCCCAGCATGAATTCCTTGCCTCGACTTGGCATTCTCCCTAGCATTTCACCTCCCTGCATGTAGAATCATATTGCATTGCATCCTCCCAAATTGCGTAGCATTTCCATTTTCATGGAGCATTACGCCATTGAAAAATTCAAACATACGCATGTAAAGCATAAGGCACTCTCGGTATCCCAAGTGATAAGCCAGAAGTTGTTTCCAGTACTCAAATTGAAGATTGTTCATGACTTATCTTTATTATTCCCAGCAGAGGTCGTTGGCCCACGCGCCGCCTCAATTATCATTTTCCCTATTTCTGCCGATGCTGACAGGCATGAAGGTTTCCGGTATTCAGACCGAAGTGGCATTCAGGCCAATTTTCCGATGTTCAGATCGAAGAAGTTTTCGACGTTCAGGTCGATGCAACTTGTGGCATTCAGGCCAGGTTTCCGGTATTCAGACCGAAGTGGCATTCAGGCCTATTTTTAGATGTTCAGATCGAAGAAGTTTCCGACGTTCAGGTCGACGCAACTTGTGGCATTCAGGCCAGTTTTTCCGGTATTCAGACCGAAGTGGCATTCAGGCCAATCTTTCGATGTTCAGATCGAAGAAGTTTCCGACGTTCAGGTCGATGCAACTTGTGGCATTCAGGCCAGGTTTCCGGTATTCAGACCGAAGTGGCATTCAGGCCAGTCTCTCGGTGTTCAGACCGATATTAATAATCTCATATCTTCCGGTGCTCAGATCGAAGTCATTTCCAGTATTCAGACTGATGAGCGGCATTCAGGCTATGGTTATTTCTGTGTTACCATTTATGTTGGTATCCAGGTTAACATTCTTTTTCGGTATTCAGACCAACTCTCACCGTACCAGACGAATTCTTCCTTCAAGACCATTTATTTTCCGATTCTGACGGGAATTGTTACTTCACTTCACTTCAGTGTAAATTTTTGGGCTTTTATTTTATTCAATCCCTTGATACCTCGAAAATGCGAAAGCCGATGCTATCTTCTTTTCGGGTCTCTAGTTGATTGAATAGGGGCAGCTGTAGCACCTCAAATTTGCACCCCTCATTCATGCATTCATTTTTAGGTCATTTAACATTTCATATTGCATTTCATCATGTCAATCAGAATTAGCTCCAAGAAGCTTGAATATCATCCAAGACACTTTGTGGTTTCTATCTGGGTGATCAGTCAATACAAGGGAATGACTTGAGTTACTTCCAACATGTCCAAATGGGGTATATGCATCATTCAAAACGCTAATCTTGAAGGAGCAAAAGTCTGTTGTCATGCTCGCTAGGCGAGCAGCGTGGTTCGCTTAGTGAATCTGAACTGTCATGCTCGCTAGGTGAGCAAATTCTTCGCTAGGCGAAGACCACGCGTTTTAAGAATATAACAGAAAAATCTTGGACTTGGACCTCTCTCATTTGAGCCCACACAACCACGAAAATCAGGTTATAAATTCTAGACTTCCATCTCCAAAAAAGACAGAGAACAGAGCTGGAGAATTGGTGAGAGCTGAAAACACTTTGAAATTTCCTGGGAACAAAACCCTAGAGAAGAGCTAACAGAATTCAGAGCAGTCTCCAGAGACTACAGGGAACTCATCTGCAACGAAACAATTCTACCTCATATAAACCCTAAGATTGCTCTGCAAACCCAACCGTGCAATTCAATTTCATTCGATCTCTCCAATCAGGTTTGCCCTATTTCCATTGATTTATGCTTTCAATTTGAAATTTCTAAATGTGTGAGGCATTATAGGAAGAGTGGGTATCGTTAGGTTTTGCATGTGGGTTTAGATATGTATGAATGTGTAAAACAATGCCTTGAATGATTAATCGTTTAGTTTCTGAAATGTGTGCCATAGTCGTTTCTTTTGACCCCTCTTTTAGTAAATAGTACCTTAGATAAACCCACACCTTTTAGACAAGAACAACAAGAGTGGATCCTGTAGAGTACTACGGATGCGTAGGGGTGCTAATACCTTCCCTTCGCATAATCGACTCCCGAACCCAAGATTTGGTTGCGAGACCCTGTCTTTTCCTTTCCTTTTTTCAGGTTTACTTCGAGCGTTCCCTTTCCCTCATTTGGGATAAATAACGCACGGTGGCGACTCTTCTGTCATTCTCTTTTTCGCCGGTTGTTTTTCACACTATATTTTTTAGGTTGCGATAGTAAGGAGATAATAAAAGTCTGACAGAGAGGACACCCATCATCGATTAGGATGAACATATCAAGGATGACTCGCTGGGAACCACCAGGAGGGAGTATTCATTATCGGTTACTGGGTAAGAATAGCCTTGTTGGGGAAGACTGCAGAAATAGGATTTACAACTACCAGTTACTGGGCAAAAAACCAAGGACAAGAATATCCGTCACCGGTTAGGGTGAACATATCAAGGATAGACTCAAAAGGAAAGAAAATCCGTCATCGGTTAGGATGAACATATCAAGGATAAACTTTCCTGGGGATGTCAATAAGTATATCTGTCACCGGTTAAGATGAACATATCAAAGACAAACTCAAAAGGAAAGAAAATCTGTCATCGGTTAGGATGAACATATCAAGGATAGACTTGCCTGGGGATGTCAAGGAGGATATTTGTCACCGGTTAAGATGAACATATCAAGGATAAACCAACTGAGAAAAAAGTAGGAATTACATCTATCTAATACTGGATAGAATACCAACAAAGAGAAAATATGTCACCGGTTAAATTGGGAACCTCATTCCAATATTTCAATACGATCATTGAAGCCAACGTTGCAAGAGCATCTGCCATCCGGTTTTCATCTTGAGGGATATGATGAAACTCAACTTTTGTAATGAAAGTTGAAATCCTCCTCGCATAGTCTCTATATGGTATTAAACCGGGTTGATTCATCTCCCATTCACATTTGATCTGATTCACAACCAAAGCCGAATCTCCAAAGACATCTAAATACTTGATTCTAAGATTAATGGCCTCTTCAAGCCCCATAATGCAAGCTTCATATTCTGCCATATTGTTTGTACACTTGAAAGTCAACCTAGCTGTAAACAGAAAATGTGTGCCTTGAGGAGTAATAATCACTGCCCCAATGCCATTACCATACTGATTAATAGCTCCATCAAATACCATGCCCCAATAGGAACCAAGTTCTGGCCCTTCTTCAAGCAATGGTTCATCACAATCTTTCATTTTCAAGTACAAGATCTCTTCATCAAGAAAATCATACTGCACTGACTGGTAATCTTCGATCGGTTGGTGAGCCAAATGGTCAGCCAAGATACTACCTTTGATTGCTTTCTGAGATTGGTATTCAATATCATACTCTGATAACAACATATACCAACGGGAAATCCTCCCAGTTAAAGCAGGCTTCTCAAATATATACTTGATTGGATCCATTTTGGATATCAACTAAGTGGTATGATTCAACATATACTGACGCATACGTTTAGCAACCCAAGCCAATGCGCAACAAGTTTTCTCAAGCATAGAATACCGAGTCTTACATTCGGTGAACTTCTTACTGAGGTAGTAAATAGAAAATTCTTTCTTTCCAGTGTCATCTTGCTGACCAAGAACACAACCCATACTATCTTCAAGCACAGTCAAATACATGATCAACGGTCTTCCTTCAACAGGTGGAGACAAAATCGGAGATTCAAGCAGATATTCTTTGATACTGTCAAAAGCTTTCTGGAAATATTTGGTCCAATCACAAGACTGATCTTTCTGGAAGCAACTTGAATATAGGCGCACATGTGGCAGTCATGTGTGAAATGAATCTGGAAATATAATTCAAGCGGCCGAGAAAACCTCTGACTTGCTTCTCAGTTTTGGGCGCAGACATCTCTTGTATTGCTTTGACGTTGGCAGGATCAACCTCAATACCCTTCTCGCTGATAATAAAGCCCAACAACTTACCAGAACGAACACCAAAAGTACACTTATTAGGATTTAAGCGGAGTTTATACTTCCTCAAATGCTGGAATAGCTTCAACAAATGTTCAACATGTTCCTCTTCATCAATTGATTTAGAAATCATGTCATCGACATAAACTTCGATCTCTTTATGCATCATATCATGAAAAAGAGTAGTCATTGCTCTTTGATAAGTTGCACCAGCATTCTTTAAACCGAAAGGCATCACTCTATAACAGAATGTTCCCCAGGGTGTAATGAATATGGTCTTCTCCATATCTTCGGGTGCCATCTTGATCTGATTATATCCGGAAAATCCATCCATAAACGAAAAGACTTTGAATTTAGCAGTATTGTCTACCAACATATCAATGTGTGACAGAGGGAAATCATCTTTCGAACTGACTTTATTCAAATCTCTATAATTGACACACATGCGGACTTTTCCATCTTTCTTCGGCACAAGCACAATATTGGCCACCCATTGCGGATACTCAGCAGTAATAAGGAAACCAACATCAATCTGCTTCTGAACTTCTTCTTTGATCTTCACTGCCGTATCAGGATGCGTTCTTCTCAACTTCTACTTGACTGGCGGGCATTCTGGCTTCAACGACAATCTATGCTCCACAATCTCAGAATCCAAACCAGACATGTCTTGATGGGACCAAGCAAACACATCTGAATACTCTCGAAGAAGATCAACCAACCCCTTCTTCACATCTGGACACAGTCGAGACCCAATCTTCACTTCCTTTACATCATCCTCGGAACCCAAGTTGACTAACTCAATCTGCTCTTCGAAAGGCTGAATGGTCTTTTCATCATGCTCGAGAAGACGAGACAATTCATCACTCACTTCTTCATCACTTTCTTCCTCAGCCTCAAACACAGGGAATTCAAATTTTGGAGAAGGAGAAGGATCATTGTATTCAATGGGGTTAAGAACCAACCTGCATAATGATTTGATATTTAAAGAAGTGAATTTTGTGACCAAATATTATGCAGATGGTCAATTATATTATTTATTTATGTTTTTTGTGATTACCATTTTCAGAATAAAGCAAAAATTAAAAACAAAACATCATAGATGTGGATGAATAGAATTAATTTTATTGATGATCAAATTTGAAATGCCTAACAATGTTCACTTCCCCTTTAGGCATAGGAGAAGGATTTTTTTTAAACATATAAAAGCAATTACTTAGATCGATGCAAAATAATAGGAATGTCAACAGCAGTCCAATTGTCGCAAGCCTTTCCATGCGTCACAAAATTGGCGCAGTCTTCCTCTTCATCATCTTCTAGCAGAGCAGCTAAGTTTTGTTCATTGCCATGAATGAACCCTCCGCTACGGAAGCTAAGTTGCATATCCTCTGATCTAGCAGTAGACAATCCTTGCTGAAAACCCATACCGGTTCTACCTTTGTTGTCGGAGACCTCTACCATACGCCCTCACTGATCAACATTGCCTTCTTCTACAATCTTCCTTGCATCCTTCAATAAGGACTTAAGTGCCCCAACCTTCTTTTCAGCAGCAATAGATAAGGCTTGGAACGGAGTTCCAACATCATCCTCAGCTTAAACATAAGAGAAAGATGACAGGTGGCTAATCAACAACGCCTTTTCCTTGCCAACGATAACAAGCTTCCCATTCTTCATAAATTTGAGCTTCTGATGCAATATGGAGGTAACAGCTCCTGCCTCGTGGATCCATGGCCTTCCCAACAGACAACTGTAGGCCGAGTGGATATCCATTACTTGAAAAGTAATCTGAAAATCACTCGGACCTATCTTCACTGGAAGGTCCACTTCACCTATCACTGTTTTGCGTGAACCGTCAAAAGCTTTGACGATTACACCACTATACCTCATAGGCGCTCCTTGATATGACATCTTTGAAAGAGTTGACTTCGGTAGTACGTTCAACAAAGACCCGGTGTGTAAGACCCTAATTTTGACCCTAAGATCCCTCATGCAATTTCATCATAAGCATTAGCATTGGGATCATACCTTGGCATCCTCCTTACCCTTTTTCATTTGGTTTATTTTGGAGAGAGATCACCAAGCACTTTGTGATTATATCATACTTGTATTTTATCATTTCACTAACCCAAAATACCAAAAAAATGTCTTCGTATCTATCTAACTCTTTGTGTAGGTAGGGACATGATATCCTTGATTCATTGAGCACATCTAGGGTTTGAGACCCTCATGAACAAAGAGCACAATCAAGAATTGATTCAAGAGTGGTTATGAGCATCATGTATGTGTCCCAATTTCTTCTACATTTTACATTGATCAAGTTTTCTTCAAGAGTTTGAGGGTGACGTGCCTTGGAAACCCTAGTTTGACTCGGTATCTTGAGTAACTTCTCCAACAATTTATCTCACCAATTGATCAAATTTCTCAAGGGACACCTCAAAATTCATCATCTTATGCATACATGATCTACCATGAGCCATGAAAGTCAAGATAATTGGAAATTAGCAAGTTGGTTGATGGTGGTTGGCCAGATGAATTCATCTGATCAAAACTGGGTCTCCCTAGACCCTATATCCTACAATTTTCACCATATGAAAATGATTCCAAGAGAAAACTTACTCTAAATGACATTATAAACAACTTTCATGTTGAGACCTAGAGCTAGTTTTGCTTGGAAAATCATTTTCTATGTTGAAACATTATAGGTCATTTTGTCTAAACCCTAATTTAAAAGTCAACTTCCCAAGGCCATAACTTGCTCAATTTTTATGATATGGAAGATTTCCAAGTTGTACAATCAAATTCGATGTGTCTACTTAAACTTTGATGTTTGTAGTGGGAGATAATTCAATTTCTTTGCACATGTGATATGAGGCTACATTATAGGTCACTTTTGACCTATACCATTGATCAAGTGATTTTTCCAAACTTCAAAAATGCATAACTCTATCATTTCAAATCCAAATGACATGAAATTGGTGACCATTTTGAAGATATTTGAGAGAGATACAACTTTGATGAAGACACTTTTCTCATTTAAAGCTCCCATGAAAAGTTAAGCAAGGTGGAATATTAAGACATATGGCTTGACACTTCAAAAAAATTCAATATGTCAAATTTTTCCAAACTTCCACCTCAAATATCTCCAAGTTCCAAGCTCCAAATGAAAAAGTTTTCAACATCAAACTTGTTCCTCTTGATCTCACCTTTCCAAAGATCTAAAATCCATGCATTTTGGATGAGAAATGTATAGGTTACGCATGGCTTAAACAGGCTGGTATCATGTGTCATGGATCCAATTTCAAGTATCAATGTTTAATTGCCTTGCATTCCAAGCTTGCTTCAACATATCTAAACTTCAAATTTGGACTTATAGCAATCATTTGATGGGCCTATGCGCGCCCATGCAGCTGCTTACATCACTTTGCTAATTTTGGAAACTTGAATGGAGTGTGCAATTAACACTTGAATTCTCTATAAATTGAAGCTCAATTACTCATAATGAACACACACACGGTGCAAGCTTTGATTCCCCATAGAAAACCCTTCATATTGAGAGGATAAACCTGAAAAATTCTATTGAATTTAAGCTTAAATTTCCACTGTTTTGGAATTCAATTCTCCAGGAGTCCTTTCATTCTAAGCCATTCCATTCCTCTTCTACAAGCAATTGGAGTGAAGCAAAGCATGATTCAAATCAAGATCTAGCAAGCTCAGACCTCCATTGAAGGTATTTTGCAGAAAATTTGATCTCTTCGATTCTCCTTGTTTCTTGCTCAATTCTCTTGATTATTGTGTTGGCTGAAGTCCTACCAATGTAGGCAAGGTGTTTGAGTTATTTTGATGCTGAATCGAAGCAACTCAAATCATGAACCTCATTTTTCAATTCCACATATCTCTCAATATAGTTGGAATTGGAAGAAATGGAGGTGATATTCGTGCTAAGTGATGTTTTCTCTTTAAAATCATGTCCCTGTTTGAAATTTTGGTGATGGTTGATGATGACCAGTCCGACGAAGCTTGCCGGAGAAGACAACCGGAGCTCTGGCTCCGGTGATGAGTTGTCTCAAGTCTAGACCGTGTGATCCTTGCTCCACGGTATAATCTCAGTCGTTCCTTTTGATTAACAAGTTTGCCATGCAGTTGACTAGTGCATTGGTTGAACGTGCGCTGTGGATCATCAGATCTGCCACCTCAATTAATGAGGGAGATCTGATGGTCCACGTATTTTTGCAATTTCTGATTTTCCTTTTTATTTCATTTTCTTCGATAATTCATATTAAATTTAATATTGATCCAAAAAATATGGGACTTTCACCAAAAAATTTCAAATATTTTTCTCTTTCATATTCTGAATTAAAATTATTTTTTGGATCATTATTAATATTTTTCATGAATTAATTGATTTTTAATTGTTTAAAAATATTTTCAAGTGTCCAAAAATTATGAAATTTTTTATCCAAGGTCCTTTGACCTTGTTTGACCTATGATAAATCACATGGCCATTTATTTGGTGTTTTGATGTGATTTTAGGATTTGGATAAAACATATTTGAATTTAATTTATTATTTTAATATTTTTAATTGAATAAATATCATTTAAATTGTGTTGACCATTTGAATTGATTTATTTGAGTTTCTCCTTTGTTGTTGGGCCTTGGTTAAGGTTGATTTGACTTTCTCAAATTAATATTATTGGATTTAGGGGATTGATGGGATGTACATTCCATCTCCCGAAATGAATGAATAATATTGATTTGGTAAAAGTCCTCCTTTGACCAATTTGTGATCTCATTCATCCCTTTCCCTCTTCATCTAATTCCCCTTCTTCATCCATTCATTTTCAATTGGCCAATGATATCTCAAAGTCCTAATGCTAGTTGATTGAAAGATTGACATGAGTATGGATGAGATTAGGCCACACCTTTTCATATTTTTTTTTGTATCGTATGTTTAATGAGCATAGTTCTTAATACTATGTCTCCAACATGCATTAACACCAAAAGTCTATTGCCCGGCCTCAAATAGTTGTGACTCCTACATAAGTCCAATTACGATTGCTTAACATAGCGCTAAATTTGTGACATAAAAGGCATAAGCATTCTAGTTAGTGAGATTGTAAGTCTCCCCTCTTCCATGGTATTGTGTGGAAACTTGGCCTTCTTTCCTTCCTTTGGAAGATGTTTTGGTTCAAGGATCCATGCTTGTGGCAAGTGGGTTGAGTATTCTCCAAAGAATGTCTTGAAATCAAAAAAGCAAACAAAACTAACTATTAACTTACTAACCATTAACTTTTACTTTTAATGCAATTTATTTTTATTGCTCTATTATCATTTGTCATTGTACATATCATTCTAATTATTAATGTTTATGCAATTTTCAATTTGTCCACTTGGACTATATTGTGTGATATACCTTGTTGCTTTGTTTGTTTGTTTGGTCTTTGACCATTAATGCACATAATAATAACAAAAACCCTAAAAGACAATTTGAGTGGATTATTGTTTGATCTCCCCAAATGGACTTAGAACTTAGGCAACATTCCTTTGCTAATGGACTTGGCCAATGCCAATTTGTTGAAGAACCAAGTCTTGCAAGTTTGAATTCATCTGATACGTCATTCTAGATCTCTCTAGATTCATCTGCAACATTGATCCTTGTTAAGCTGTTATGTTGAACCTATGACTTGTGGATTTCATCTGCTACATGGGCTATTTTGAAGAAGATCATTGAAGTGGATAAGCTTGGATGAGTCCATCTTTATTTGATGCATTGTCTCTTCAAGATTGATATAATTGTGCATTTGTGTGTTGCTTGATTATAAAAAGTCCAAGAAAATTTTGGTTTTCTATTGACATACTTGTCTATTGGATTGCTCCCATTTGGTCAACTCTTTTCAACTTTAAACTTTTAAATTTCTTGTATCTAGGGTAGTCTCTTCATCTTCTCCCCACTTCTTTAATTTCAAAATCTCTCCCTCCATTTTCAAAAATCTTCTTTGTGTGAACTACTTTTGTTCTAAACTTTGACCACTTTCAAAAAGGTAGAAACTTTGGCCTCGTGCCATTGCATTTTTAAACTCATTTTCTTAAATCAAAATTGTAAATGAACTTAACTATACTTGACTTAAACTTTCAAAAAGCCAAAAAGAACTAACTCATTCAAATCATTTTTAGGCCCTTGTGCCTTTCAAACTTAAATTTTTTGCTAAAACCAACATACTCACTTTGAAATTTCTAGCACGAACTACAAGGTTTTGATCCCTCATTTTTATGTTGGTACGTAGGCACGAGACCGAAGGTCTTATCAAACACATAAAAATATAATTAATCAATTCTTTTCTCATCCCCCCATTCTATTTGTTTGTAAATATCACTTTGTACAAAATACATATGCACACAAAAAGGGCTCCCTAGGAGTACCTAGGACACTTTGGATGCTAACACCTTCCCTCTGTGTAACCAACCCCCTTACCTGTGATCTCTGATTTTTATTAGTTTTTATTTGAAAACTTATTACCATTTGGGTTTTGTTCACATTTTTTCCCTCTTCCCTTGGAAACAATAAAATCGCGGTGGCGACTCTTGTTAATTGATCTTTAGCTTGTCAATAGCTTAATGATCAGGAATTTCCCGCTACACGTTGTCAACCAATATATTGGACAAAGCATCATATTTGCAATTCATGGAAATATGCAAATCCAGATTATGATTCCTAGCCTCCTCAGGGAGTTCCTCATCACAAAAACTAAGGTTATTGCAAGAAGTGATGTTAGCTACTATATGATCAAACTTATCCACCGTAACATCATGTTCCACAAACGCTTGCTCTAGAACTCTTTGCAGTGCTTCTTTGTGCGCTTTTGAATTCATTAGCAGAGACAACACTGAAATCTTTGAGGGGGTTTGGAGCAGCTGCTCCACCAAGTTAAACTCGCTCTTCTTTATTAGATGAAGTACCTCTTCATCATCATTAGCCTTCAAATTGCTGGATTCACCAGACTGACACTTTGAAGCACTAACCGATCTACAACAGGCACTTCCACCTTCTTACTAACAGTTGATTCTTCCTTATCTTTTGGGAACACCGACCCAAATACTCGACCGCTACGGTCACCTTAGTAATATCAGCAATGCTCACTACAGAGCTGGTCGTAGGCAATGGAACCTTTTGACCATCTTTCAACATCGTCACATTGTACTGATACGGAACAACTTTATCGGATGAATACGGGACCGGGCCCGGTAACCGTATGACCACCGGCAATACCGATCTTTGACTGTTGCTATTACCATTACTGATGTTGTACTGAATGACTACTCTTTCCAAATTCTTGAAAATGGGCACTATGACATTCATATTGTCATCTACATGACAGGATTGAACAATTTGGATCATGCCTTCATCCATCAACCGTTGGATGTCCCTTTTCACTACCATACAACCCCTCGGGTTGACACTGCAGATAGCACAACCATCATGGTCATGCTCACAATCACTCACCATACAAATGTCCTTATGCATTGCCACTAAGGACCTCCGGAAGAAACGAACATCAAACACTTTAAACTCTCTGGGAAAACCATCCACCATATTAACAGAAGAATTCCCATGAGCGGGCAGTAGATTTGCTTTCACGTTCGATGCACGGTCCTCAAAGGCTACCATTCCACTCTTTATCAGCTTCTGAACTTCGTACTTGAGCGGATAGCAGTTCTCAATGTCATGTTCGGGTGCCCCTTGATGAAAAGAACAACAGAGTTCAGGTTTGTACCACCATGGAAGTGGTTCTGGAATTTGTGGCAGGTTTCTCGGTTGGAGTAGGTTCTTGAGAACCAAAGATGGATAAAGTTTTGTATAAGTCATAGGAATCGGGTCAAAAGAGACCTTCTTCCTCTCGAAATTTTGCTGATGATGATTGTTGGTATTGTTGTTATTGTAGGTGTTTGTTCGTTGTTGTGGTTGTTGTTGTTGACGTTGTTGTTGTTGAATTGGTGTTGATTGATTGTCCAAAAATACTGGAATTACTGAGGATACTTGATGATGGTGTTGACGGAATGGTTGACTCTTTCTGATCTGAGGCCTCCTCTGCCTCCCACTGGAGATTGCATTAGCTTCGTTGTCTTTCTTCTTACTGAAACTGCTGCCATATCTCTTACTTGATAATGCTTCCTCCTTTAACAATCGTCCTTCTCGGACACCTTCTTCAAGCCTCATCCCCATGTTTACCATTTCGGTAAAGTCACTGGGGGCACTAGCAATCATACGTTCATAGTAAAATGAACTCAGGGTCCTCAAAAAGATCTTGGTCATCTCCTTCTCCTCTAAAGGAGGGGTGATCTGAGCAGCCAATTCTCTCCACCTCTGCACATATTCTTTGAACGTCTCCTTATCCTTCTAAGACATAGACCTCAATTAGTCTCTGTCAGGCGCCATATCCATATTATACTTATACTGCTTGACAAAAGCTTCTCCCAAATCGTTGAAAGTGTGGATGCTTGCATTGTCCAACCCCATATACCATCTGAGCGTAGCACCGGTCAGACTGTCTTGGAAGTAGTGGATTAACAGCTGATGTTATCAGTTTAGGTAGACATCTTGCGGGCATACATCACCAAATGACTGAGCGAACATGAGTTCCCTCTGTATTTTTCAAAGTCAGGCACTTCGAATTTCACTGGAATCTTCACATTCGGCACCAGGCATAATTCAGCAGCACTCTTCCCAAAAAGGTTCTTACCTCTCAACGTCTTCAATTCCTTGCAAAGCTCAAGAAATTGATCCTTCATTTCATCCATTTTCTCATAAACATCCGGGCCCTCAGATGGCTCAGAATGGTAAATGGTGTCCTTCACACGAGGTAAGGTATGCACAACGGGAGGTGGCACAGATATGACCGGGCTAGATACCGGCATGGAAGCAAAGGTAGGCGCAAAGCCTTCAGGCATGAAGTTCGACGGCATTCCCCACGGGAATCCAGCAGGCATAGCAGGTGCGAAATGAGCGGTAGCAGCAGGCACGGTAGAGGTAGCCACCTCTGAAATAACAGTTCTCTGAGGAGGAGGAGTTGCGGGTGTTGGAGACGACTGACTCTGAGCAGCTAACATTGACTCCATCATGACAGTCAGGCGGGCGATCTCGTCCTTCAGCTCTCTATTCTCTTGCTCAAGACGTTCCATGATTCTCAGATGATTGGAGCGAGTGTTGTACCGATGAGTCAGCTTGGCTGAAGCGCAGAAGAAACACCAATGAGACATATAGCGAAAGAGAAACCTGTTTATGTAAATGATGCATGGAATGCAATGCTTGTTTATTTATTTTTATTTTTCAAGGAACTTACTATATTATTTGCAAATATATATATATATATATATATATATATATATATATATATATATATATATATATATATATATATATATATAACAACAATTGCAACAATTTGATATGACCAAAAATCTCTTTTTATTTATATAATTGGAAGGATTACACTTAGCACAATTTCAGAAACCAAATAAAAATACAAAAGAAAAGGAGACTGGTTATCCTAAGGATCTCTAACAACAATATCAGAAGGCCTGGATGTAGGCGCGTACGTCCTTCGAATGCGTCGAATCTCGGTCTCAAAAGAAGCCTTCATCTGAGTCTTCTCGAGGACAACTTGATCAACAATCTTCTTCCAAGCAACGGAAGGCTGAGGCATTCTAGAGGAAGATGAAACCTCCAGCTCTCTCTGTCTCTTTGTCACTCGGTCTTCAAGTAGCTCGATAAGTGCATCTTTGTCCTTAGACTCCAACTGCAACTCTTCATGCTTCTTGCTCAAAGCACGGAAACGCTCTTCCCAAATATCCTTCTCTTGCTTCATATTAACAAGCGCGTCTTCCAACTCATCTACATCTTGGTTAGGGAGAGTTAATGGCTCAACCACAACCATAGATATAGGTCTCTCACAAGGATAAGGCATCTTCAACTCCAAAGCCCTCTTCTTCACCCAAAGAGTGTAAGCTTCCAAAGCTACACAATTGCACAGACCAAGCTCGGATCTTCCTTTCCTATGCACATTATACCAAGCATGCACAATCTTCTGCTTCAAATGTTGGGGATCTTTACCCTCTTGATAGAAAAGACCTTTTAACAAAGTGTCATTAGGTTTGTCTTTCAAGAGGAACCCAAGCTGACAACGAGCCAAAGTAGGGTTGTAGTTAATTCCTCCTTGTGTACCAACGAGAGGCACATTAGAGAATTCACCACAATAATTAACAATCTCCAAACTGCTCAAAGAAGGATCATACCAAACTATATCATCATTAGTGAGATACATAAGTCTCTGAGACCACCATAGACATTGTTTATTCTCCACAAAAGTAGGTGTCTGATGCAAGTGCGAAATAAACCACTTGTATAGAAGAGGAATGCAACATACAATAGTTCCACCACCCTTAGAATTCCTTAAATGTAAGGAGAAGTACATATCACCCAACAAAGTAGGCACATGATTCCCAATCAAGAAAAGTCTAATGGCGTTAACATCAACAAAACCGTCAATGTTAGGGAACAAGGCTAATCCATAAATGAGCAACACAAAGATAGCTTCAAAAGTGTCCACACTACCGGCTTGAGCAAAGGCAGTAGCTTCCTTGACGAGGAAATCAGATGGCAACCCAAACAATCCTCCTTTCTTTGCCCAATGAGCCTCTATCTCAGATTTCTTCAAATGGGAATCTCCTCTAATCCACTAAAAGGCACTCTACTAGAAACGGGTATCCCTAAGAGATGGGCGTACTCCTCCAATGTAGGCACAAGCTGATAATCTAGGAAAGTGGAGCAACGGTATAGAGGATCATAGAACTGCACTAGCACACTCAAGAGTCCTTCAACCACATCAGCAGACAAGATAGATAATAACTTCCCAAGGCGTTGTTTGAAGTCCAAGGGATCTAATACAAAAGATGCAAGCTTCCTTAACTCTTTCAAGTCATGACATCTGAAACTGTACTTCTTAGTGTTCTTTCGTCCACAATCCATGGTCTGAAAATATTTGAAAATAATACCTCAGTTCCTTGAAATTTTCATGTGATGAATGTTATGATGCGCATGAATGCATGAATGCAACAATCACAAATAAGGGATCACACACAAGGAAAGCAAATAAAGGTCAAGGGATAAATCAAGTCATTGTCAAGATCAATCATCAATTTTGGTGGATTATGGTTTACACCTTATCAACACCAAAGTTCCATTGATATTGACAAGACTTGATTGGATCAACCAAGAATCAAGGGTTTGTTGTGAGTCACGAGCATGGAGTCTGGGTAAGAACCATCCCAAAGGAGTGAACTAAGGATGAAACCTATAGATAATGTTCTAGGAAGTTCCTAGAGTCTTAATTCCATCTATAAGATATTATAGGTTAAAATGACTGACTCATCGACCCATAATATTCTCAAGAGAAACTCGTTTGAGTGTAGTATCGCGTAACAACTGTTATTAAGTCTACACTTGAACAGTCTTCGCACTACGTCCTAAATAGGCCAAAAGGGGGTAAATGTTCTACGGTCCTCAGCTTCTCGGACCCAAATTAGAGATAATAATTCCTAACCACAAATACTTGTGTGACATTTCCAAATCCAAAAGGGTCTCCACTGAGCAGATGGATCTCAAGCCAACTTGTTAAGGACTACTCCGCACAAGTCGAACATGACTATACCATCCTCCCATCTTAATTGCACTCAAGTTCGGGTTAGAACTTATCTCACCACTCAGAGATCACCAAGCACAACAAGCAGATTATATCATACAAATATACATACATCACATATATACAATTATATACACACAAAAAGTAGGCTAAACCCACTGGAAACTACTCCCCAGCAGAGTCGTCACTTAATTTCTGTAGCGGTAAATTCATGATCATCAAGCTATGGATAAGCAAGACATCAAATAACAAGAGTTGCCATCGCGCTTTTATTGTTTCCAATGGAAAAGGGAAAAGTACGAACAAAACCCAAAAGTAAGAAGTTTTCAAATCAAAACTAATAAAATGTCAGAGATTACAGGTAAGGGGGTTGGTTACACAGAGGGAAGGTGTTATCACCCAAAGTGTCCTAGGTACTCCTAGGGAGCCCTTTTTTATGTGCATATGTATTTTGTACAAATTGATGTATACAAACAAATGGAATGGGGGGATGAGAAAAGAATTCATTAATTATATTTTTTGTGTTTGACAAGACCTTCGGACTTGTGCCTACGTACCAACATAAAAATGAGGGATTAAAACCTCGTAGTTCGTGGTATAAATTTCAAAGTGGATGTATTACTTTTAACAAAAATTAAGTTTGAAAGGCACAAAGGCCAAAAATGGTTTGAGTGAGTTAGTTCTTTTTGGCTTTTTGAAAGTTTAAGTCAAGTATAATTAAGTCTATTTACAAGTTTGACTAAGAAAAGGAGTTTTAAAAAAAATACAATGCCATAAGGCCAAAGTTTCTAGTTTACAAAGGTCTAAATTTTAGAAAAAAAACACTAGTACAAACAAAGAAGATTTTTTAAAAGAGAGGAAGTGATTTTGAAATTAAAGAAATGGGGAGGAGATAGAGAGACTAATCCTAAGCATATATTTAAAAGTTAAGAGTTGAAAAGATCTGACTGATGGGTAGCAACCCAATAGACAAGAATGTCATATAGAAACCCCAAGTTCCCTTGGATATTAGGATCAAGCAACAAACAATGCATACAATATTATCTTGAAGAGCAAGGCATCAAATAAAGATAGTCACATCCAAGCTTAGCAACTCCATGATCTTCTTCAAATTGGCCTATGTAGCAGATGAACTCCACAAGTCACAGGTTCAAAATAACAGCTTCACAATGATCATGTTGCAGATGAACTCAAAGGGATCTTAAATGATGTATTAGATGAAGTTTCAAATTGTAAGCACTTGATTACATGAAATTTGGCATTGGCCAAGTCCTTTTGCATAGGGAGTGTTGCCTAGATTCTAAGTCCAATTGTCCAAGATCAAACCAACAGTCCACGCAAAAGTTTTTTAGAGGTCTTGTTCTTATTATGTACATTAATGGTCAAAGACTACACAAGCAAACAAAGTATACACAAACAAGATATATCACACAATATGGTCCAAGTGGGCAAAGTGAAAAAGACATTAACATAAACAATTAGAATGATATGAATAATGGCAAATGAACAAAGACTTGAAATTAAATGGCATTAATGTAAATGGCTTAAAATTAAATGTTAGTTGTTAATGAGTTAGAAGTTAGTATTGTTTTAACTTTTGCTTTTTAAGTCATTCTTTGGAGAACACTCAACCCACTTATCACAAGCATGGATCCTTGAACCAAGACATCTTCCAAAGGAAGGGAAAAAGGCCAAGTTTCCACACAATACCATGAAAGAGGGGAGACTTACAATCTCACTAACTAAAATGCTATGCCTTTTGTATAAAAAAATTTAGCGCTATGTTAAGCAATCGTAATTGGACTTATGTAGAAGTCACAACTATTTGAGGTTGGGCAATAGATTTTGGTGTTAATGCATGTTAGAGACATAGTATAATGGACTATGCTCATGAAACATACCACACACAAAAAGAATATGCAAAAGAGGTGGCCTAATCTCATCCATACTTATGTTAATTTTTCAATCAACTACCCTTAAGATTTAGAGACATCATAGACCAAATGAAATGGATGCATAAAGAAGGGGAATTAGATGAAGAGGGAGGGGAATGAATCAAAACTCAAATTGGTCAAAGGAGGACTTTTACCAAATTAAGATCATTCATTCATTTTGGGAGATGGAATATACATTTCATCAATCCCCTAAATCCAATGATCTTAACCTAGCAAAGTCAAATCAACCTTGACCAAGGCCAAACAACACAAGTCAAACTTATACAAACCATCAAAATAGCTCAACACAATTATTTGGCATTTATTCAATTTAAAATACTAAAAATAAAGCATTAAACTAAATGTGGTTTGTCAAATTCCTAAAACCTCATCAAAACACCAAAGAAATGGCCATGAGATTTATCATAGGTCAAACAAGGTCAAAGGACCTTGGAGAAAAAATTCAGAATTTTTAGAGACTTAAAAGTTTTTTTAAACAATTAAAAATATTCACAAAATCAATTAAATCATGAAAAATACTAATAATGATCCAAAAAGTAATTCTAATTCAAAATATGAAAGAGGAATTTATTTTAAAAAAATTGGTGAAACTCTATTATTTTTTGGATCAATATTAAAATTAATATGAATTAATGAAAATCAAATGAAATAAAATGAAAATCAAAAAATAAAAAAAAAACGTGGACCACTTGATCTCCCTCATTAATTGAGGTGGCAGATCAAGTGGATGGAAACGCGCGTTCCATGGTGGAACTTAGTCAGCGCGCCACGCGCGTGGTAATCACAACCAACGCCCAAGATTAAAACAATTTAAATGAGATCAATGGCTCAGAACCTGTCCAACACACCACCGGCGCTGGACCTCCGGTCACCTTCTCAGGCGAGGTTCACCGGGCTGGTTCACTCATCACCATCAAGAAAATGAAAAAAGAGGACATGATCTGAAAGAAAAAATGGCATAGAGCACGAATCTGACCTCAACTTTAACTAACTCCACACATATAAAAAGATAAGAGGAGTTGAATTTTGAGGTGTGTCAACTTCTTTACTTCTATTTGACCTCAAAGCAACTCAATCTTCTTGCCTACATTGGTAGGACTTCAGACAACCAAAGATCCAAGAGAATTGATGAGAATTGAGTGAGAATCGAAGAGAAGAAGTTTTCTAAAAATTACCTTCAATGTTGTACATAAATGGATCTTGCTTGCTTCAAACTTGATTTGATCACACTCGAGGAGCTTGCAGAAGTGGTTTGGTAATGGTACAAAGCTTTGGATCCTGGAGTTTTTGAATCTCCAAACAGTGAGATTCAAACTCAATTTTCAAATTGAAAATTCTCAGGTTTTCCTTTGAATTGTAAGGGTTTTAATTGGGGGGCAAAGTTGGCGCGCAAGGTGTCTTTGAAATAAGCTCCAAGGCATTGTATTTATAGCATTTAAGACTGTTATTTGCACACTTGAAAAATTGCTAAAATTGGCAAGGTGATGCACATGCTTGAATGGGCATGTACAGGCTCATGAAGTAATCCAATTTGATTCAATTACATTTGTACTAAAGTTCAAATGATGCTTGAATGGCAAGGCAATGATATGTAGAGTTCTTGGCATTTGATTTTCTCCAATGATGTAGCCTTGTTAAGACCATGTGCATCCTTAGAAAATCTCATCTAAAATGCATGAAATTGGGTTCTTTGGAAAGCTTAGATCAAGGGGAACAACTTTGATGTTGGACACTTTTTCATTTGGAACTTGGATCATGGTGAATTTTAAGGTGGAAGTTTGGAAATTTCAACATGTTGAAATTTTTTCTAAGTGTTAAGCCATATATCTCAATATTCCACCTTGCTTAACTTTTTATGTAAGCTTCAAATGAGAAAAGTGTATTCATAAAAGTTGTATATCTTTAAAATACCTTCAAAGTGGTCACCAATTTCATGTCATTTGGATTTATAATGATAGAGTTATGCATTTTTGAAGTTGAGGAAAATCACTTGTTCAATGGTATAGGTCAAAAATGACCTATAATGTATCCTTATATCACATGCTCATAAAAGTTTAATTAGCTCCCACTCCAAACATAAAAGTTGAATTAGACAACTTGAATTTTATGGTGCAACTTTAAAATATTCTATCTCATAAAAATTGAGCAAGTTATGGCCTTGGGAAGTTGACTTTCAAATTAGGGTTTAGACAAAATGACCTATAATGTTTCAACATAGAAAATGATTTTCCAAGCAAAACTAGCTCTAGGTCTCAACATTAAAGTTGTTTGGATTGTCATTTAGAGTAACTTTTCTCTTGGAATAATTTTCAATTGGTGAAAATTGTAGGAGATAGGGTCTAGGGAGACCCAGTTTTGATTAGATGAATTCATCTGGCCAACCACCATCAACCAACTTGATAACCTTCAATTCTCTTGACTTTATAGGCTCATGGTAGATCATATATGCATAATATGATGGAAATTTTAAGTTTCCCTTGATAAAATTGATTAAATTGTGAGATAACTTGTTGGAGAAGTTACTTAAGATACCCAGTCAAACTAAGGTTTCCAAGGCAAAACACCTCCAAACTCTTGAAGAATACTTGATCAATATGACATGTAGAGATCATTGGGACTCATATATGATGCTTTGAGACATTGTGGATCAATATCTGGTTGTGCTCTTAGCCATGAGGGTCTTAAACCCTATATATGAACTTGATAGATCAATGGTGATCATGCCCTACCTACAAAAGAGTTAGGCAAATACAAAGATATATTTTTGGTATTTTGGTTAGTAAAATGATAATATAAAAGTATGATACAATCACATGATGCTTGGTGATCTCTCTCAAAATAAACCCAATGAAAGAGGGGTAAGGAGGATGCCAAGGTGTGATCTCAATGCTAATGCATATGATGAGATAGCATGAGGGATCTTAGGGTCAAAATTGGGGTCTTACAGATCATTGAAGTCATTTTACTTCTATCTATGTTTCTAGCCAGAAATGTCTGAAATGATTTATCATATTTCTTTATGACATTTTCAGAATCCAGAGAAGCTTCTGAAAGAATTTCTTCCTTAAGTTTAGAAGTTTTACTTTGAAGAGCAGAGTTTTCATTTTTCAGAATAAAATTTTCTTCATTCAAAGTGGAAAAATATTTCTTAAGCTTATCATGTGCTTCAGATTCAGATAACTGGACTTGTTTCAGATCCTTGTTTTTGTTCTAAAGCTTCTAATATTTCTCCAGAATTTCAGAATGACGAGATTCTAATTTAGAGTGAGATAAGTTAGGAAATACCTCTTTAGAGTCTGACTCAGATTCTGATTCTGGTTGGATCTTTTCATCAGATGTTTTTATGCTTGCCACTAACACCATATTAACTCACTCTTCCTCATAGTTATCTTCTGAGAATTCAGAGTCATCCCAGGTAGCCATCAGACCTTTCTTCTTCCCTCTGAAGTCTTTCTTCTTTGGTTTGTCTTTCCTTAGCTTGGGGCACTCATTCTTATAATTACCTGACTCCTTGCACTCAAAGAAGATAATTTATTTGCCAGCAACTGACTTCTGGAGCCTTGAACTTGCTTTATCATTTCTTCCAGAGTTGGTTAACTCTTCGGGAAAGAAGAGACAATTCATCTTCTTCTTTAGAGTCTTCTTTAGAATCCTCTTCTTCTTTAGCTTGAAAGGCTTTAGTCTTTTTCAGACTTTCCCATGGACTTCAAAGCCACACATTTAACTTTTCCTTGAGGATCATCCTCTTCAAGCTCTATCTCATGACTTCTCAAAGAACTCATAAGTTCTTCAAGAGTTGTGTTGCTCAGATCCTTAGATAGTTTCATCACATTTACCATGGGCCTCCATCTCTAGGGTAAGCTTCTGCTAATTTTCTAAACATGATTTGCAGTAGAGTAACCTTTGTCCAAAACCTTCAGTCCTGCTAAAAGAGTCTTAAACCTTGAGAATATGTTCTCAAGAGTTTCATTACCCTCCATATCTAAGGCTTCATACTTTTGTATCAACGCAAGTGCCTTGGTTTCTTTCACTTGAGCATTTCCTTCATGAGTCATCCTTAAAGAGTCAAATATAGACTTAGTTGTGTCTCTATTTGTGATCTTCTCATACTCAAAGTATGATATAGTGTTCAACATGATGGTTCTTGCTTTATGATGATTCTTGTAATCTTTCTCTTATTGATAAACCATTATTCTTCTTTTAACCTTGTTACCAATACCATCAATAGGATGAATGTAGTTATCAACTACCATATATGATAAACCCATATCATGACCAAGAAAAAAACTTTCTACTATATCTTTCCAATATTCAAAAAAAAATCCATCAAATAATGGGGGTTAGACACTATAATTATCTCTTTCATTGTTACCAATGGGTGTAGCTGATGGAAGGATTCCTGCCAAAGGGTTTCACCAATCTAGATCTTTATCTGGCATGGTGAAGTGTTTGATATGCAGTAAATACCAGAACCTGAGCTCTGATTCCAATTGAAGGTAATGGAAACACAAGAAAGAGGGGGAGGGGGGGTGTTAAGTTGGGTTTCAAGAACCAAAATGTTTGTAACCCAAAGAGACAAATAGAAAACAAAGAACAAAATTAATGAACACAATTATTTTTATCCTGGTTCGATGTTAACAAAGTTATCTCCACTCCACGCCAAGGTGATTTTGCCTTATCACATGGACTTAATCCACTATAAACAAATTTAATTACAACACAAAAACCAATTTTCAATGTCTTCTTAAGTAATTCAGAATAAACTCTAGTCACTCGAGAAAAGACAATCACAAAGATTGAGATACAAAACGTGTTTACAAAACGCTTCTAAGAAAGCAGAGTACACAAATGAATTACAAATTTTTTCACACAAAATATATTCTATGAAGAGTATGAACAAAAGTTCCTTGTTAGTATGTTTCTTTTCTCTCAAAAATATTCATAGTGTGCTATATTCGCGTAATAATATTCTTAGCACTTCGTTTGCTTGGTTGTTGTTCAATTCTTCCAAGACTCCTTTATATAGGCGATGAAGAGATCTGTTGGAGGCTAGAAGTGGAATACATAAATGTAGATGTATCCTTGCATAATAATCTGTGAAAATGGGAGACACAATGGTACAATAGTATAGTCCTTAGCCCACAAAATTAGTATAGTGGAAGGAATATTTGATATTGAACGGTGTACTATTTTCTCACGTAAGACCTTTTTTTATCTTATCTTCAATATTCAGAGGCTTATGATAGAGAGGTGATGAAGCATTCATATAATAAAAATAAGAGTCTAGTTGATAGAACTTCAGATACTTGGTCTTCAGAGTCTTTGATCTAGTTCATCAGAATCAGGTCTTCAGAGTCTGGTGACACAGTTCATCAGAGTTTTTTTAGTGCAGGGCTTTAGAGCTTAACAAAGTCAAAAGCTTCAGAGTCATAAAGCTTTAGATATATAATGTTTAGAAGCGTTAAGTAGAGTAATCTGTAACTTGAATATCTTGTAGAACACATATCTTAGACTCAGAATGCACTAGGTTCAGAATCTGATGATGTCACACGGCACTTCTTCAGAGTCATAACTTGTATCTAGTATCTGCACACTAAACAAAACCATTAGAGTACAAAAAAAATCTCTAAGATTCTATGTATTGTTATCAAAACATAAGGCCAGATGCAGAACAAAATCTTGTTTTTACATGGATGAGGCCCAAAAGATCATTGGCTATTTCATCTTTTCTAGTAAAAAGTGACTTTGTCATCTTGTCCATCAAACATAATTCGCACACATCAAATGACTCTAAGTTTAAAGATGTTAGAAGTCCATCTTTATGTAACTTATGAATGTGCTTCATGTTGATGTGGCTCAAGCGATAATGCCATAGATAGGTAAGATTACTATCACTCAATCTATGTTTTTTGCAGTCTATGTTAAGGATATCTTTGTCTAAGTCTAGATAATATAGACCATTAGACTTTTTTAGCAATTTAGTAAAACATTGAATTCAAGTAAATGGAGAAACAACCTTTCTCAACTTAATTATCTAATACATGAATGGAAATAATGTTTTTGGTAATAGCAGGAACATAATAACAATTATTAAGAACTAATATTAATCCAGAGGGCATAGGCAGACTATAAGTCCCAACTGCGAGAGATGTAACTCTTACACCATTTCCAACGTGCAGTTCTACCTCTCCCTTATCCAAGGTTCTACTCCTTTTTAGTCCCTGCACATTCGAAACAATGTGATAAACACAACAAGTATCAAATACCCAAGAAATAGAAGTTGCTAAATTTATATCGATGAAAAATATACCTGAAGTAGAACCCTTTGACTTCTTGTCCTTTAGATACTTGGGGCAGTTTTGCTTATAGTGATCTATCTTATCGTAGTAAAAGCATTTGGCTTCGACCACTACCTTTAGCTTGGCCTTTGGCGCGTCAGGATTTCTAGAGGAAACTTTATTACCTTTATCTTACTTCTTATTGCCAGCCACGTCCTTCTTAAACCTTTTGCCTTTGTGCATCATAAGAACATCCTTCTTATAAGATATAAGGGTGTTTTGCTTAGCAGTCATGAGTATCCAGTGTAACTCAATAAGGGTCTTTAACACCCCATTCGTGTTGAAGTTCAACCTAAATTGGTCGAACCCTACGTGAAGAGAGTGCAATATAATTTCAGTAGACAACTCTTGGCTATAGGGAAAGCTCAACCTATCCATGGCCTCGAAATATCCAATCATTTCAAAGACATGAGTGGCGATCAACTTCCCTTCCTCTAACTTACACTGAAGTATCGCCTTATGAGTCTCGTACCTTTCAATCTGAGCTTGTTGCTAAAATATAGTTTTCAGTTATCAGATGATATTGTAGGCATCCATGCTTATAAAACGCTTTTTCAAGCTTTACTCCATGGCCGTGAGCATTAGGCTAGTAACGATTACTGGCCTATCGTCAACGACTTTACGAGTGGCCTTTTCCTCATCCGTAGATGTAGAGGTTACAATCGAGATTGGGGTTTCAAGAGCATCCTCTCAACCTTTGGATTTATGAAAAATTCTTAGATTAGTTTCCCAATCAAGGAAGTTCTAGTCATTCAACTTATCCTTCTCAAGGATTGAACGCAAGTTAAACGATGAATTGTTGTTATTATTACCAGACATGACATCTAAAATAAAAGATATGTAAAGTAATTACGTTTATCAAAACAATCTTTAACAAATTTTAAACGATTTAAAATTAAAAAGTCACACACTTAATACAATTTTAAGTTTGTCCCTTTTGAACCAAGTGATTCTAAGACCCTAACAAATATGTTTCTAAGTGGACTTTGGTCACTCCTCAAAAATAGGTTGAAAAGTAAGTAAACTTTGTTACTAATTACAACTCTTGTAAGAAGAACCTATTACTAACAATCAAGTTCTTAGTAGGTATCGTTTTGAAAAAGTATCGACTCAATATTATTTTAGGGACCTAATTATTTACTATGCGGGTTTAATTACTAGTGAACTCAAAGCATAAATAAACCACATGCAAAACTTAGTAAACATAAAACAAAAAATGCAAAAAATAAAATGCGATCCTAGTATGGCCCATAACCCTAAATACTATTCTTTAAGCCTCCATCTTGAACCATCATAGATCTCCATCCCTTGATCTTCATAGATATTCGTAATGTTGGATCTTCGTCCTTGAGCTTACTTCTTGAATATTAAAACTTAAATAAAATACCCAAAAATAATAATAATGACGATATGCCGATCATATTTAAATTACAGAAATACAAAATAATACGTAAATCGTCTTTCCTATCCAAGTTTGTGTCATACTAGTCACCGCATGCATAATATCAAACATATATAAACATGCAATTTTAATCATTTTATTAAAATTATTATCATATTTTAATCATTTGTTATAATATAATAAATCAATTATGATTTAATCATTTATTAAATCATATGGGTGTACTATAATTATAATTCAATTAGAATTAAAATGTGGAAGTTATACATTTAAGCATATAATAGATTTAATAAGATGTTATGATCAAAAATAAAATATAGGATTAAACATCATATTAATCATCATCATAATTCTAATTCAATTGAAAATTATCAAGAGGCCAATTTAATTTTAAAAAATTATCCTTAATATGCATTATTGGAATACTTAATATTTTCCGTTTTCTTGTATTTTCAATTCAATTAATTTCAATACAAGAATTTTAATGATTTATCACAACATTTTTATGCATTATTTCATCAAATTTGGCATAAATTACTGAATTTTACAATAAATAAAATCAAATATTTTAATTGTTGTTTTAGGTTGATGGTCTTATACTTATAATAAGCATGAAATAAAAACATAAACACAAATTCAAGTAACAAACTTTCATACATGTATCTTTCAAAATTTCTAATTAACAATTAATCCAATTTTTTTAATAAAATATAACAATGATTTATATATATATATATATATATATATATATATATATATATATATATATATATATATATATATATATATATATATATATATATATATATATATATATATATATATATATATATAACTCTTTTATACCTTCTAATCAATTAAAATCATCATTTTAATCATGCATACTAATTCAAAAATAAACTTTTTATTGAATAAAATTATGGACAAGTAAGCATCTTAGAGATAATATTAACATATACAAGAGGTTGTGATACCAGTGTTGGACTTTAGATGCTTATAGTAAAATTTTATGAAACTCATTCTTTACATCTAACCTCAAGATTATCATGCATATATCAGTATGAGTCATATAAAGTACAAGAATATATACCTTTGATGCAAGAATCCACGAAGATGCTACCTTTCAATGGAGATCTTCGAGATAGTCAAGCGTCATTCCTCTAGTGTTCTTCCACGAACAACGACCGGATCACCATATATACTAGTACGGAAGAAGGAAACAAATTTCTCTCCTTACTTTTGTGACTAGGGAGAACTGAAAAATTAAAATGATTAATATTTCACATGTAATCTCTATCTTATATATGGTTAAACGGAGGATGATTCATTAAGTCCATAATGTCATAAATTATGTGACTTAATCAACCTTTTCAAGATCATTTATTTTCCAATCCATAACCTCTCAATTTCTCTTCTAACCATAACCTCTTAATTTAATCCTTATGTTACTATTTGTGTGACCTCATATGGCCAATAATATTAGTATTTGTTCAAATATCCTTGTTCAATAAAACCTAATTGACTTCTAAAAAAGCATTATGATCACCTAATATTACTGAATATTTTATCTCAATAAATTGTCCAATTTATATTTAGATTAATACACTTGATTGAAAGACAAAATCTTTCACATTGAACACATGTGCATGACATGATTTTTCGTTATGTTAATAGCACTAGTATTGTCACAATAATAATGATTTGGTTTAATTAATATAATGATAGAAAATATAGAATTAAAATAAAATAGAAAATAGTAAGATTAGAGGTGTGAGGAGAATTGAGGGGTGAGAGGAGAATGTGTTAAATTAGGGTGAATAAATAGATAAATTGTTGAGCGGAAGTTTTTACGGTACGTAAAAATCTTGGGAGAATGAGGCAAAGAGGAAAAACCTAGAAAGAGCTTAGGAAGGAGAATGAAGAAAGATTTCAAAGGGCAAGAACTTCATTGATCTGCAATTCGAGGTAGGGGTGAAATTACTCATCTATGGGTGTATTTTTCATAAAGGATATAGAGGGATCCTAACCCTCATTCTTGTTATTCCTCAATTGTTGAGATTTTTATATCTTGAGATGATTATGAAAACCTCTATAAGATCACTTTTTTACGATATTGTGATTGCATGATATTAATTACCGAATTTCATGTGAATTAATATATGCAAATCCTGAGTTGTATCTATTATTATGTGAATCGTGGGTAATGATTTGTGGAGTTATAAAGTTAAGTCATTATATCTTTAGGGAAATACCTTAGTAGAGTTGTCACCCGTGAACCTTGAGTTAATTAACATGTTTAGAGTTGTTAACATGTTTTGAGTTGACTCTAAAGTTACTAATGAGTTGAGTTTAAATCATATTTTTATTTGTTTAGAGTCCATTGACAGATTTAGAGTTGAATTTGAAAGTTTATGACCTTAGAGTTGAGTTTTGATGACTCTGGTGTATTTTTTGAGTTAGGTGAATTAGCTTAGTTGAGTTATCACTCGCCTTGTGATTATGCAGGACTGAGTAGTGATGAGTTGAGATTCAAGCATGACATAAACCAATATTTATCTGTATGTTTTTAGGGATGTGAGAACTAAAGTAGGCGAGTTTCGAATCTGTTAAATAGGGAGAAAATGTAGAAAAATCGCAGGTAGACATAGAAGGGGGTTGACCGTCTTATTTCATGTGTAACTTGAGTTCCGTAAGTCCGTTTGAGGTGTTGTCAGTTATGTTGGAAAGCTAATGAAATAATATTTCTATTGAAGTGGGGAATTTAGGTCTAGAAGTTCTACAACATCAGTAGTTTTCTAGTTTTTATAATAAAAGTGTAGTCAAATTTCAGTCATGTGTTGGTCATCTTGTTTCGCGCGTAACTTGAGTTTCTTAAGTCCATTTGAGGTGTGGAAGTTGTATTAGAAAAAGGGTTTAAAAAGCTTTAATACTGAAGAGTTTCATAATTTTATCATAAGTATATAATTTTTTTGTGCTATTTTGAAGTTAGATGAAACATTATGCTCGACGCCTGTACTAGTTCTTATCGTTTAATTAAAATGAACCGATTAGGGTATTAAGTCCTAAAATAAATATTAGATTCTTAAAATAGACATTCTAAGCTTTCCATAATGTATTCATTTGCTTGATTCCGACTCTGTTTGATATTTTAAATAATTATTTGGATCTTAGGTATGATTAGCATGAAACATGATTTGGGGTTGTTTTCATAAGATGCTATGTGAGTTAAGTTGTTAATGCTTTATGTCATAAGTCCAATGTTTGATGAGTAACGTATAATTTTTATTATTATGTTGAGTTTACAAGGAACGCCTCACAAGGAGGAAATTGTTGATGTTGAGATGTGTGGTTCGATGGAACCATTAATGTGGCCTTACAATGGCAATGAATATTGATGTTGTGTTTTAGGTTTGAGAGAAACCAACGATGAGTATTGGAGATGGAGGTTGAGACAATTATTACATTTGTTTTTGTAGCATTCATGCATCATGTATATCAGAGTTTAGATTGTGACAACAGTCCTACGACGATGGACTTGGCCTTGCGATGATGGTCCTACGATGATGGACTTGGCATTGTCATGATGATCCTACGATGATGGACATGGACTTGCGATGATTGTCCTACGATGATGAACTTGGCCTTTTCAATGATAGTCCTACGGTGATGAACAAAGTGCCTTGTCAATAATTTGCAATATCTAATTTAAGTTGAAGGCGTTGATGCATTATTATGATCGTATATAACCTTCAGGTGATCCCACATGGCTTTAGTAGTCGAGAAGGAACGCAAATTATTAACCATTTGAGGCTCAATGGAGGCAAGGATCCAAGAAATAATTTGTGTGTCCTTTGTTTCCCATGTATCTAACACAACCTTCTCGATTGGAGCCTTCGAAGCCCTATGACCAGACATTCCTTTCCCTATCATATACATTTTAAATTGAAATGCCCATGAAGGATAATTTTTCCCAGTAAATTCAACACAAAAGTTCTCTCTTTCTTTTTCCAAAGCCATGAAACTAAACCAAAAACGAGAAACAACGACGGAAAAAGCATGAGTGCAGAGAAGTGGACTAAAACAAGAGTCACCCAAAACAAAACAAGAGCGAAAAAAACGACAAACAGTATTGTCGAAGAGAACACGGTATCAACGAAGAAAACATATGTTTATCGATAACCTGCTGATACCATGTCAGAATTTTTGTTTTTTGTGTCCTTTTTCATTAATATGATACTCTCCATATATAGTACATAAGTCATAAACAACGTTAAAGATACAAATATTCTAATTTATATACAATTAGAGACAACCTAACATATATTCAGCAACTAACATAAATTGTAACAGTAACAAAATCACATCAATATCATTATTTTGGGCTTAAGTGAAGGTTTTGATTTGAGGTAGCGACTTAGGTTTACTGAAGGCAATTGTGATTGACGAATATCATTATTCGGAAGACACTTTCAAGAAATTAACTCAAGTTCCATAATAAACACGGGCAGGGATGATGATGAACACTAGAAAAAAACTTTATGGTCTATTTGGTTCAAATGAGGGGGAGATGGGGGGAGGGATTTTAATGGAGCAGAGATGAGAGTTTTTTTTTAATCAGCTAAGTGTTTGGTTCAAAAGAGGGGAGAGGAGGGGAAGAGGGAAATTTTAATTAAAAATATGTTTGATTCAAGAGGGGAGGGAATGAATTTTATTAATATTTTACATTTTTATCCTTATAATCTTATATAAGTGATATGATATTCAAATGTGAAAAATACATTCATATGTTTTGGAACATAAAATTTCTAATATTGAGTGACTAAAAAAAATTATAATTTCTCACAGAATGTTAAAAATTTGAGTAAACTTGATTTGGATTATAACTCTCTGAATTAAACTATATGATGAATCATTTAACAACTTTTAAATTATAGGTTGATAACAACTTTTAAATCATGATGAATCGTTTAACAAAATAAATACATAAAATAACGTATTATGAAATATTAATGGTTTAAAATTTTTAATAAAATGAATAAAAAATATATAAAATAAATGATTTAAAATTTTATATAAAAGAAATATGATAGGATACATAACAAAATTAAAGAGAAAAAAAACAAACATAAATAAACATAAAAAAAATTTAAAAAAAGTGCAATGGTTCTTATTTATATTAAGTATAAATATTCAAAAGTAATTTGAAGGTGGAGAATTATAATAAGTTGATGGAATCAATTGAGAAAAATCACAAAAAAAGCAATAAATCGAAGAAAAAAAAAAGTGGGTAATTTAAAAACACTAAAATTAAAATATTTTAATAAATATAATAATATTTTTTAAATATCAAAATTCGCATTCTCTCTGTTTTTCTTTAAGTCCCTTCAATTCGGAGAAATGTAAAAAGTATATTTTGGAGGCTCCATTTCCCTCCTTAAATTTAAATCAAACATATTTAATTAAATTTTTCTTATCCCCTATCTTCGATCTACCCGAACCAAACACACTATTAGGATAAACAACTATATTTATCAAACATTAAATATTTTCCATCCATGTTAAAATCTCACCTCTAAAGGTGAAGCCAACTAAATAATCAACAATACACATAGATTGTATAGAAATTACAAGAGCATCAAGCCAACACCAATAGATATTTACAGCAAGTTGATATGTTTGGCAGTGCCAATTGTCACTTGTCTTTGTTGATGTTTTTGTCAAGTTGTCAACCATTTAAGCAACCAAAGCACAACTTCAGTTTGATAAGAAACAAGCACAAAATCCACCAAATCAAACATCCAGCTTCTTTAACAACTATTTCTTAATGAACCACCAATCATTTACTTGTACTATAAAAAAGATTCTTCATTTGTGTTAATTAATGAATTTTGGTTTTAATCACCTACTCATCAAAGCAATTCAAAAAATTATACTAAAATCACATCATTTTATTATAATATCAATAAACTATATCCTTACTTTTTTCTTATATGTGCAACAAAATAAATGTATAATATTCCTTCATGGAATATATTGCAAGGTAACATCAGATAGTGACTATATATCTTTTTTCATTTAGTCCAAAATAAAGTGCATGTATATAAATATTAAAAGATATTAGCTAGGAGAACCTTTATTAATGATATACAATAAGATAAATGACTTGGTACCATATCTAATGATTAATTTGGTGTTGTCGTTAAGTGTGGTTATCTGTATCTGGTTCCATTCTCACCCTATCTTTCCATGTGCACCCTAATAAAATAGTCTCTAAACTTTTAACCAAATTGCAAAAGTTTCTTTTTCTTCATATCAAGTCAAAATAGACCAAATTTTCCAGACTGTCCATAAGCTTTCCTTCATTTCATCTTCACTTTTTTAGTGTTATAGTAGACAAACATTTTATATATACAAACTTAAAAGTCTTAAACACACAAACATACCTACTAGTACTATATCTTAATTTTTATATTTGAACTTCATTATTCGCTTTAGAACCTACTAATTTGATAAATCAATCTCACAGGACAGTGTTGTAGGGATGAGTTAGTATAAATCACATTTCGAGTTAGTATAAATCACATTTCTTAACATGATATCAGAGTCTCGTTTAAGATTCGGTAGATCGATTTTGAACGTGATGGGGTAGACCTAAACCATATTTCTTAATGACTTATATTATAATATTATGAAATGAAACTAAGCTGCTGCCAGTTGGGAAACTTTGTTGTGAAGATATCAATTTGAGTAAGACAAAGTTGATGATTAATATTAAAAGATATGCCAACTGATTACACATAAATAAGAAGCTCTGACAACCTCCAACTCAACTCAACTCCAACCATCCAATCCAACATTTCTAAGAAATGGGCAATGTTGCTTCTTGTACTCCAACCAAAGGTGTGTTCAAGGTTTTATTACTAGATGGAAGAATAGAATCATACACAAAAGCAATAAAAGCTGCAGAGTTAATGGTAGAATATCCTGGACAGTTTGTTTGTGACTCAAGCTACCTCAAAGTAGGACATCGAATTCAAGGACTATTAGCCGATGAAGAACTCGAAAGGCGCAAATTTTACTTTCTTCTACCAATGGAGCTGCTATACTCAGTTCTAACTCATGAAGAAATGAGTTCTCTTAACTATAAAGCGTCGAGGGCGACGAAGCATGCGAGTTTCAACAACTTGGGAAAGATATTTCCTGTTTTTGGTGAGTTCTGCATGTTTCCTAATTCAGAGGCAAAGAGAGTAGTGTTGGAAGATGATAAGAATGAGGTGGTAATGGAGACGGAACATGTTCAAAGGTACTGCAAGCAGAGATCTTGGAAACCAGCACTGGAGACCATTGATGAAACACCATCAAGGCCATAAATGTTCATTTTCTTTCAATTTGATTTATCTGTAATTTAGTAGAAATTCTTGTATTATTTTTGCAAGATTAAGTTAGAGTTAGTCCAAATGATTTGATTTTTGTATTTAAGGCCACTCTTGTAACCAAAATAGTAACTAAATGAAATCCTTGTAATGTAAAATCATCCATGCTGGTTTTTTGGGTTGGTATAAGCAAACTTTTGTTCTATTTTAGCATTTGAGCTGGATTATGTGGGAGTGCGAGGTATACTCCTCGTCCTCTTTCTCAAATAGTTTATACAATTTTTTAATAACCGTTATTTAGCGGATAAGACGGTTTATCATACAAAATCTAATGTTCAACACGTTAAAATTGCAGTTAAAAGAGCCGCATAAAATATTTATTACAGTTAAACCATGACAAAATAAAATCCCTATTTAATTTGTCACACTTCAACAACCGAGATTTATCTATAGAAAACTTTTGAAAATTTAAGATGACCTTAATTTTTTATATACTCAAATCTTTCTATAATATAATGTACCTTTTAAGAGGAGTTGAAAAATATTATTGAGGGGAAGACTCTTTCTATCTTTAGGGGTGTGTCTCATACCCCTAAAAATTCGAAAATGTCATTTCGGCGTCCGGAGATGCATATCTAAATGCATCCAAAATCATTCGAATGTGTTATTATGAGATTCATCCATTTTGAATAAAATATGATCCAGAGATGCATTTCCCTAACGTTTTAGGGGGTTTCCGGAGATGCGTCCTCGAAATATTCCCTTGAGTCGTTTAAAAGATATTTGAAGCGTGTTAATTGCATAGGGAAAATGTTTCAGCGATGCATCTCCAAAAAAACTCTTAATGATTTTAGAGCAATACCATTGTCCCAACATTGTAATTATTTTTGAGACCAAGTTATATTAAAGTGAAATGAAAGTAAATAGTCATACATTAATTAAAGTAATTCCAAAAAATCAAGATCATACATAACATTTGTCCGAAAATACAAAAAAATAATAATACATCCAAACATAAATTAATGGGTAACATACTGCCTTCTCCTCCGCATGTACTGCACGTTACTCCGTAACTCGGAAATCATGCATTCTACGAGGGACAACTAAGGACTACCTTCCCCAAAAATTTGTGCCTTTATGCCTACTCTACCCATATCCACAACACGTCGATAGACTGCAGACACGTCCCCGATATGGTCATCCCTAGCCTCAAGTACCTCCCGGTTAGTTAATCTAAGTGGTCTTCCAGAAGTGTTTGGTGTCATGATAGGGTGTGACACATTATAGAACCATGTCATGTAACCTTCTTCATATGTATAATGTATAGGAGCTAGTATCATATGTTGGACTTGAGACTTCACACACAAGAGGGGGTGAATTGTGTGGTTTGGAAAAATATGGTTTTGAAAATCTTTCAAAAATAAAATCAGAGTTTTAAAACATTTTTGAAAACTTAGCAACGAAAAAATAAAATACGGAATTTAAAAGAGTTAAGGGAAAGAGATGAACACCACGATATATAAAGGTTCGATAAAAAAACAATATACTCCGCTCCCTAATAATTGATACTGAGAGTATCCAATAAACATTGAGATCTATTATTAGGAAAGACTCACGATCCCTTATATAAGAAAATGATAGTTGACCTCCAACCAAATAATACAAAATGATGGATTTGAATGTTCACGTCTTTTCTTATAGATAAACTTAGGAGTGAAGTGGTCATTCTTTCTTTCCAATTGAAATTATGTTCCTCATGGGACATATGTTGGATTAGATGTCTGGGACAACTTGTCCAACTTGTTGAACTAGTTTTAATAGATTTTGACAGCAACATAAAATCAAAGTAAAAATAATAAATAATACAAGAGATTGGTAACCCAATTCGGTGAAACCACACATATGTCTGGATGGCACTCTACTCACACTCTTTAATATAATTAGTACATAGTGTCTTAGATGAACAAGCATTTTGTTCAATGCCCATCTTCTTAATTCTACCATAGTGTCTTTCAATTTAGGACTCCACCTAAATATGAGAACCCATTTCACTTTCTCTCAATCACTAATCCCAAGTGATCAACATCAATAAACATAATGATGGATGTTAAATTACAACTCAACTAAACAAACCAACTATTATGCCTTTTGAATGAAGAAATAGTGTGTGTAACACAAATACTTTTTTCTCAAGCTTATAAAATTAGTATCTTGGAACAAATTTTTACAACACAAATAAAAAACCAAACTTTATGTCTTAAGATATGAATTCAGATGCTAGAGTGGTGCAGAACAATAACTCAAACAAACACTCAAAAATTGAAACCCTAACATAAAAAGTCTTCAATACATGCAACCCTCAGACGTAAAGTTTAAGTCTCCTTAAATAGAAATGCTTCTTATGGGCTTTTTTCTTGTTCACATCCAGAAAAAATAGAAGCTTTGATTGTGATTTGTTTTTCCACAAAAATCTCCAAAATATATGATTTATTATGATTAAAATTAAAATTTATATCTCCAATTTAAATTGAATGAATTAAGTTCAATATAATTAAACAAACCAACATAAATGCATTGCACAATGATAGCAACAAATCTGATTGAAAACAATCAGAAAATTATGCGCAAAACAACATCCATCATGGCCTGCTATCAAGGGCCAGATGTTGCACACATGTTGGGACATCTATTCCCACATGTGTTCTTCAGCTCCAAAATATCTTGTATAATCCATGTGTGTTGCAAATGCAGCCAATAAAAAGAACTATAATCTCCCCCCTTTGGCAAATTTTGGTAAAATCCAATTCTTACAAAACTTACCAGATGTGCATTCAAGACAATACTCACAAACACCTACAAGTCACCAAGCATGATGTAGCAGCAACATACAACCACGCCGATGAAAACCATGCCAGTGAAAAAGACTAATACACTTGCAGATAACCAAGAAGGCCAGATGGAAGCCAGATGATCCAGCATGAGAGCTCAACATACACCATCATAGCAAACATCAACTTGCAGCAACAATAGCAAAAGTTAGTACAATAACAGATAACCCCAAAGTGGTTGCTACATACAGTCAAAAATAAATTACAATGCTCCCATACAGTAAACACACTCAATCATGCATGCACACATCAGTAGTTAGTCAGGCCAGCACACATTAAAGCACACCATTAAACCAGTTAGTAGTCAGTCGGGACACAAACACACTACTCCCCTTTTTTGGCATATTTAGTCAAAGGTATGAATGGAAGTAGATCATACCAGAAGATGTTAAACAACACCAACCAAACATAAACCATTGTTATTGGCAAAAGCAGAAAGGCTAACAAGCCATTACAAAAGCAAATAACATGCCTAAATGCAAGGGCCAAATGAAAAAACAAACTGCAAAAATTGAAGGTAAACAAGAACTTAAACATCATTATCCAAACCTTCCATCAACTTAGAGGCAAGTGACCCAGACTTCATCAACATCTGAATTAGATTCACTTGCTTGAATAAGCTTCCTCCTCTAAGACTCCATCTTGGTCACAAATTTCTTTCCAGTCACAGATGCTCCAACAGATGGTATAACATGTGTCCCCGTCTTAGATTCACATTTCTCTAGATTAACTTCCATTGACTCTGAAGCCTTAGATTTATTCCCATACTTGTCTTCCATCTTGATGATCTCCTTTGCTTCAACCTTTCCATATGATTTACTCATTTTAGAAAGGAAAGGAAAAACCTGTGAGAATGGAAAAAGAACAAAAATTTGAGTCTAAAGGAGATAGAGAACAATAGTGGACTTTCTTGTAACGAAGGACCAGATAAATAGAGAGTTTGAATAAATCAGTATCAGCCTTATTTCATGTGCACCATAGAGGAAATGAGAGAGATACTTTCTTGGTCCCCTTCAATGCATCCCAATCTTTGACTACTATAGACTCTTATATATGCAAAGACCAAGAGCACCGCTTAACTTTTAAAATTGGACGACATTTATTGCCTTAGTGAAAATGTCAGTCAACTGTTTGTCAGTTGCTACATGCTTAAGATTAACAACTTTATCATCCACAAGATCTCTATTGAAATGATGATGAATGTCAATGTGCTTGGTTATACTATGTTTAACATGATTCTTTGAGATATTTATAGCACTCATGTTGTCACAGAACAATTTCATGACATCTTGTTTGACATTGTACTCCATCATCATTTGTTTCATCCAGATCAATTAAGTGCAACTGCTCCCTACAACATTATACTCAGCTTCAGCAGTGGATAAAGAGATATAATTATGTTTCTTGTTAAACCAAGATATCAAATTGTTTCCATGGAAGAAACATCCATCTGATGTACGTTTTCTATCATCAACACTCCCAGACTTATCTGCATCACAAAACCCTACTAGTATTGCATTTGGATCATGAGAGTATATAATGTCATATTCACAAGTCCCATTGATGTACTTTAAGATCCTGTTTACTTGAGTGTCATGACTAATGAGATGTTAGGTCTGCTAGATGTTAGGTATAACTAATTTCCAATTATACTTCTGTAGAGACTTTGATCTACATCAACTCCATTTTCATCCCTTGACAACTTCAAATGAGTAGTAGTTGGAGTTCTATTATGGCTTGCATTGTCAATACCAAACTTCTTCGCTATGCTTTTTGCATACTTGCTTTGAGATACAAAAATATTGCCTTCCATTTGCTTTACTTGAAGTCCAAGAAAATAAGTGAATTCTCCTACAAGACTCATCTCAAACTCATACTGAATTTGTTGGATAAAATGATCTACCATCTTGTATGACATCCCACCAAATACTATGTGATCAACATAGATTTGGGCGATCATGAGCTTCCTTCCATCATTCTTCACAAATAGAGTTTTGTATTTCATCCTCTATTGTATCCATTGTTGATCAGGAACTCAATTAACCTCTCATACCAATCTCTTAGAACTTATTTCAATCCATATAGAGGTTTTTTTCAATTTGTACACATGATTGGGAAAACTGGGATCAATGAACCCTTTTAGTTGCTAAAAATATACTTCTTCATTAAGATACCCATTTAGAAAGACACTTTTAACATCCATTTGAAACAATCTGAATTTCATCATGCATAAAATTCCAAGAAATAACCTAATAGACTCAAGTATAGCAACTGGAACAAATGTCTCATAAAAATCCACCCCATTTATTTGAGTGTACCCTTGAGCAAATAACCTTACCTTATTCCTTGTCACATTACCATTTTCATCATATTTTTTCTTGAAAATCCATTTGGTACCAATGACATTCATATCTTCAAGTCTAGGAACGAATTCCCATACCTTGTTACTTTTAAACTGGAATGGTTTTTCTTGCATAGAATTGATCAAGAATTCATCAGTCAATGCTTCCTTGATGTTCTTGGGTTTAATCTTAAAGATAAAGAAAATGTTGTTAATCATCCCTCTGGATTTGGTGATAACTCCTTCATTTAGATTTCCTATGACATTCTCAATAGGATGATCCTTCTGAATTCTGATTGAAAGCCCTTTGTTGACTTTAGGAACTTCATCATTTGAGTTTTCAGTCTCAATGTAAGACCCAATATTTGGGACATCTACTAAACAATTTGTCTGCTGAGAGATACATCATCTTCATCTTCATCTTCTTGCTTATCTTTAAGAGCATCACCAATGACAACATTTATAGACTTGATCATAATCTTGGTACTTTTGTTATATACCATGTATGCTCTACTATTGTTGGAGTAACCTAAGAATATCCCTTCATCACTTTTGGGATCCATATTTCTTCTTCGCTCATGGTATTCCAAGATGTAACACATGCTACCAAAGATATGGAAGTATTTCATATTTGGTTTCCTGCCTTTCCATAACTCATATTGTGTTATGTTGGTTCCAGATCTAATGGTCACATGATTGTGAATGTAACAAGTTATATTCATAGCTTCAACCTAAAAATAGTAAGGTAGCTTCTTAACATGTATCATTACTCTAGTTGACTCTTGTAAGGTTCTATTATTACTCTCAACCACTCCATTTAGCTGAGGTGTGATAGGTGTTGAGAATTCATGACCAGTTCCTTCAGATGAACAAAACTCGGAGAATTTTGAATTTTCAAATTATTTTTAATAGTCACTTCTGATTCTTACTCTCAACCACTCCATTTAGCAGAGGTGTGATAGGTGTTGATACTCCCTGAGTAAGAGTTCCAATAATGGTAACAACTCAATCTAACTTTAAGAAAATATTGACCTTAGATTCAATGGGTAACAACAAATTATTGATTTGAATGCTTGTGCAATATTATGTAATAATGTTGACTATTTTAATTGAAGGGTTGAGTTTTTTCAAATTCTTAATGAAGTTTAATGTTGAGAATATGTATCTCAAGTAAAGTAGATACAATATGAACTTCACTTATGTGAATATCGAGATGATGTCGTCTCAAAGTGAGAGTTGGAGTTTCTATCACGATAAATTATGAAACAGGGAAAACTTATGGATTAAAATAGTTGTCGCACCTCGAAAAAAAATGAGGATACGACTACAAAGTGAAACGCAATCACACGCTCGCAATGATGAACTGAACAGAGTCTCCATCGAACTTTATTTATTCCTAAAAAGGAAAGGGAAAATATCGATAAAACCCAAGACAAAAGAAAGGATAAGATATGGTCATCGCAACCACTATCAGGGTTCGGGAGTCGATTACGCAAGGGGAAGGTATTAGCACCCCCCACGTCCGTTGTACTCAACGGGAACCATTAGGTTAGTTGTGTGCGTTAATGTTAGTTTGAAATGTTAGGCTTTTCAATTTATTAGGTAGGAAAGAAAGAATAGAAGAGAGGAGAAATGTTTTTGGATTTTTTAACGAAGGACTAAACCTAAGTTTTTTATTAGTGGGCCTGACAAGATTTACAAATCCTGCTCCTACGTATCTCAACAGAGAAATCAAGGCTTACGTAGTTCTAGGTAGAAAAATGTTTGTTTGTTGTTCGATTTTAGCGAAAGCTATATTGTATTAATCGACGAAAACATTGTTTTACCCAAAACAGATGAGGAGTGGACGCACACCACACATCGAACGGATTTATAAATCTACATTCGGAAAAGCGTCACTTATCTCAACTCAACAATCGTGGCCGAAACATTGTTTTGTATCACTTAAGACAAGATACCTTTCGTTTAAGAAAAAGGTTTTTGATTAATCGCACGGCGGCGAGAAAAGAGTTTGATTGATTGGATTTATTTTGAGTGATGGCGAGAACTTGGATGAGCGAGATATACATCTCGAATCCTAGCCTCAGGAGTGTGAAGGAGAATTGCGGTCCAAAACGCAGCGGAAATTAAAATTTTCTCCTTTAGAGATCCTTACGAATGGTCATGATCAGTGATAGAATATTTACCTCTTGTGACGACTGAAACCTTTGGTGCAGATCTCTTGTGACAATCAAAACCTTTGATGCAGATCCACGGAGCGATCACGAACGTTGAACGATGACAACGTCTCTACTCAGTCCACACGAACGGGTTCCTTCAATCTCAGTGCTAGCTGGTACGAATGAAGGCTTTGAGTGTGAGAGAGAGAGTAATAGAAAACGAAAATAATGCAACCGCAATTTTTGCTTCTGCACAAGGGTTCTATTTATAGAACCACTTGTGTGGGCTTCAAGCTAAAAAGCCCACTTAAGTGTATTTTGGCCCATATCTTATAATATGCCCAAAATCACTTAAGCCCATGGTACCTTACCATATTTCGTATTCTACTCAAGTACATCGTACCTTACGATGCTCTATAATTCACTTAAGGGCACCGTACCTTACGGTATTCCTTAGTTACTCTATCTCTCATCAATTTGTCCTTTGTGTGTGACCCTGTAGGTTTTCGTGACGTTGGCAATTATATTAAATCACGCATTTAACATAATAAACAGTGAGCGGTATCTAGCAACACATCACTGCTACCCAAGACACGAAAATGTCATGTGATCTGACAATTCCTTCTGTGATAATACTTATGTGTATAATTACCCTTTTTCCCTTATGTCTATATTGAACACAAGGCATAGACCGTGTCATCCTTGTCCAGTTCAATATTGGGCCCATAGACATTTATCCTGTTATGCAGGATGGGCAAATTCCATCTAGGTCACTCATGTCCCTCAACATGCTTTGTGGAGTACCCATCAACTGTCTTTATGGTTATCCAGTTACGGACAACGTTGGATCAGCAATAAAGCACTCGACTCTACATCTAGGATCCATAGTGGTTTCAGGTCGAAGAGTGGAATACACTATTATCACCATGAGAATAACTTATGACACTTTGCATAACTTTCTATATAGTATTCTCATAGCGGGTCAATCCGGTATAAATATTACTCCTAATATTCATACCTATGTTTAAGACTTGATAACTCTTTATCCATGATCCATGAGATGTGATCATCAGTCTACAAACATAATAGTCTTAATGCTTTAATGTTATCCCATTTCACACTAAAGCTCGACTACGGATACTTTAGGAATAGTGCCCTTATGTTGAATGTGTTCTCATGATTAAGTCACACTTAATACATTAAACGGACTATCTATTCCAGGGACTTTATTAATCAACCATAATAAAGAGAATGCCTTTTATTATTCGATACAAGTACCAAAATGTATTGGCCTCTAGGGCTTACACCAACAATCTCCCACTAGCACTAGAGCCAATCAGGCATACCCCGTATGCCCATTGATCTAGTATGGCCATCATGCTTCTGCTGCGCAAGAGGCTTTGTCAGTGGGTCAACTATATTGTCAAGTGTAGGTACTTTACATATTTTCACATCTCCTCTATCTATTATCTCTCGAATGAGATGATAACGCCTAAGTATGTGTTTGGATCGTTGGTGAGATCTAGGCTCCTTGGCTTGTGCGATAGCACCATTGTTATCATAATAGAGACCAATGGGATCCACAATGCTAGGGACTATGCCAAGTTCACTAATGAACTTTTTGATCCAAACAACTCCCTTTTCTGCATTTGAGGCAGCAATATACTCGGCCTCGGTTGTAGAATCAGCAACTGTATCTTGCTTTGAACTTTTCAAGCTCACAGCGCCACCATTTCAGCAAAACACATAACCATTGGAATCATTCATATTAAAGCGTCTCAGCACCTTGTCTATGTACTCTGACTTAGGCCAAGCATTTTATGATCTATCTCTATAGATTCTGATTCCTAATATATAGGCTGTTTCACCTAGGTCCTTCATAGATAAGCATTTCCCCACCCAAGACTTTGCTTGTTGCAGGGTAGGGATATCGTTTCCAATAAGTAATATGTCATCTACATATAATACCAGGAATACGATCATGCTCCCACTAACCTTCTTGTAGACACAAGGCTCATCTTCGTTCTTGATGAATCCATATTGTTTTACTGTTTCATCAAAACGAAGATTCCATGAGTAGGTCACAAGCTCATCTTGATCCATGAGTAATACATCACCTTGATCAGATATCCATATATCTCAGGTAGGTGACGTATCCTGCCTGACCTACGCTGGTCTTGTTCTACTTGAGCAGGTTGCTCTTACACAACTACTTGTGTTTCCTGCTCCAATTCCTCCATAGGTGTGTCGATGCTTTGTGATTCTTGAATTTCTTCAAGCTCTACTTTCCTCCCACTGGTTCCTTTGGAAATAAAAATCCTTTTCTAGGAAAACTCCAGTTCGAGCGACAAACACTTTGCCCTCAGAAGGATTGTAGAAGTAATACCCTTTTGTTTCTTTAGGATACCCCATAAATAAGCATTTGTCAGATTTGGGCTCAAGCTTAGTTAAAATTTGTCGTTTCACATAAACCTCGCAACCCCAAATCTTTATGTAAGACATATGTGGTCTCTTACCACTCCATATCTCATATGGTGTCTTATTAACCTTTTGGATGGAACATGGTTAAGTGTGTAAGCTGTTGTCAATAGTGCATGTCCGCAAATGGAGTTTGGAAGATCAACGTGACTCATCATGGATTTAACTCATTAGGTTTCATCCTTTTAGTATTAATGTTATAAGTTGGCATTATGAGATCAAGGACATATAGTCCATTGCTCACTTGTGCAGTAGCATAGAATATATCATTCAAATAAATTGAGCAACAATTGTTCTTTATTATAAATGAAAAACCAAACTTGTCCAAACAAGAAATGGAAATAATATTCCTGCTAATTGCAGATACATAATAACAGTTCTCTAACTGAATTATAAAACCACTAGGTAAAGTTAATAAGATCCTACGGCTAAAGTAGCAACCTTTGCTCCATTGCCAACTCGTAGGTCAACTTCACCTTTTGCCAAATCTTTACTCCTTCTCAGCCCCTGAAGTTGAAGTCTCTACTCCATTCTTTTTATCTTCCAGGTACTTTGGGCAGTTCCTCTTCCAGTGTCCGGTCTTACCGCAATGGAAGCAGGTGCCTTCTTTTGCTATGCCTTCACTAGGCTTTAAAGCAGCAACGGTGGGTTTGGGTTTGGCAACTTCCTTGCCTTTCCCTTTATCACCCTGCTTAGTGGGCCTTTTGTTCTGTCTCTTTCCATTTCCGATCATCAGAATGGACTTCCCTTTTGACTTCAGATTCTGCTCGGCAGTTCTTAACATAGCGAGCAGTTCAGGAAGAGATTTGTCCATATCAATCATATTGAAATTTAGGACAAATTGACTGAAACTATCCGGCAACGATTGCAAGATCAAATCAGTCGCAAGTTCCTTTTCGAGGGGAAAATCCAATCTCTCAAGGTTTTCCACATACCCAATCATCTTGAGTACATGGGGACCTACAGGGGCTCCCTCAGCTAACTTGTTTTGGAAAAGGGCTTTTGAAACTTCAAACCTCTCATGCCTTGCTTGCTCTTGATAGAGCAGCTTCAGGTGTTCGATCATATCGAACGCTGACATGTTCTCATGTTGCTTTTGCAATTCTGAGTTCATGGTAGCCAGCATGAGACAAGCAGTTTCATTGGCATCATCGACATGCTTCTTATAAGCATCTCTTTCTGCCTTAGGTGCAGAACTAGGAGGTTCCTCTTCAGGAACAGGTCTCTCCAAGACATACAACTTTTTATCATGTTTGAGGACAATCCTCAGGTTTCTGTGCCAATCCAGAAAATTTGTCCCAGACAATTTTTCCTTGTCAAGGATTGATCGCAAGATGTTGTTAGAGGTGTTTGCTGTCATGGTTATCTACATAAGGATTAAGAAAATATAAGTATCATTGACATATTTAATTAGGCCTTTAATCAAATATGCTCCCACTATTTTACTCAAAACAAATGACCCTCATCATTTGATTCGGAAAATCCCGTTGGAAGATTTTCTAGTGGGTCGAGATCCATATTTCACTTCGTTCTAAGTCCGCGTAGGCGGATTACACAAAACTAGGTTATTTAGGTAGGAACTCCTTCCAGTTGTATCTCATACAACTCTCGAAAATTTCAGTTGGGTGAATAACTCCTTATTCCAATCCATCATATGGATTATTCCCAACTCTTGCTTCTAAAACATATATGATATTATTATAATTAAGTTTGACCCATTGTCTTAGCAGTTGGATATTACAATTATCCCATCGCACCTTACTAATATAGAACATGCACCTCGCTTTGGCGAAACCTACATTATCCGATACTAGTCTTGATGAGTGCTAAAACTTGGAAAGCAAACATATATAATATCATCATAATTTGTTTAGTTAAGTTTGACCCATTGTTTTAGCAGTTGGATATTAGAATTATCCCATCGCACCTTACTAATATAGAACATGCACCTCGCTTTGGCGAAACCTACATTATCCGATACTAGTCTTGATGAGTGCTAAAACTTGGAAAGCATAAACTTAATATTTTAGTTTGAGGGAATTGCAATTGTTATGATCTCACCGGCTTGTTTATCATATAAATCGTGTCTCACATGCATCAACATACATTCACATGCATCAACATACATACAAACAAAATGAAACAGTTATGGCCCCTAGCGCAATTGTTCTCCCAAGCCAATGAGAGAACCTAAGCTAACCTACAACGATCTAAGCTTCTCCAAGCAAGATCTTCAAGGTTGTCCTCCTTTAATATTGAATTCTTCTCTAAGCTTCTCCAAGCAAGATCTTCAAGATTGTCCTCTTTTGATATTGAAATCTTCTCTTTCTTCATAACATTGTCTTCTTCTCTTTATTCATAACATTACATTCCAGAAGAAACTCGTTTTACATACGAGGGTTTGAGATGAGAAAAGAAGTTACATTAAGAGATCAAAAGGAGAGGCACGACACGCAGGTCGTATTTAAAAAACCCAAAACAAAATAAAGGACAACTAAGGCCATAACTGATCACCACAAGGCAATAATAATAAACACATTGTTATTATTAAATTTTAATTCCTTTAATTAATTAAAACCAACTTAAATTTCGGCGACCGATCACACTACGCATAATTAAAACCAAATTTGAATTCCTTTAATTAATTAAAACCAAATTAAAATTTTAATGAACAATTCATTTGAAATGGACATTGTTTTGCATGAACACAACCCTTGCGTAGTCACAAAACAGGAACCCCAAAATTTTGACTCTGGGAGTGTGACGACCGTCACAGGCGTGTGACGACCGTCACAGGCAATGTGAGTGTGACGACCGTCATGGGCGTGTTACGACCGTCACGCATCCAGTTTGTTACGCCTGTTACGCTCGTCACACGAGCTTCACGCGGCCAAACTAATAGGACTTTGAAACAGTCTACGGACCTCTTCCAAAAAGCCCTAAATTCACAACTCCTTGACGGCACAACCCTTGCGCCGTCACCAACCCTAATGCGCCAATTTCAGACCGTCAAACACATCTCGATTGTTGATTCAGTATGATTGATCAACAGGTCATTGCTTCACCATACTAATGTCGGATTCCGAAGCAAATGACCATTGATCGCTCAAAGGAAAACAATCATTTAGTGTTCGAATGAACGAAACAGAAACAGTATATCACATATATCGTATTTTGCATTAGGATTACTTATATCATATATAAGTTGATCGGTCTCAATTGCGTAACCTATGGACGATCGATGTATCGCTGCTTCACCATACTAATGTCGGATTCCGAAGCATAGTCAACATCAATCATCCAACTCGTACACTCATGATGCCAAATTTAATTACTCGTTTAATTAATTGATTCATTCTGTCTTTTAATCATATTAATACAGAAATTAAACAGCTATCCGATTCATGGTTTCGTAAGTGGCTCTGATACCACTGAAGGAGAATTGCGGTCCAAAACGCAACGGAAATTAAAATTTTCTCCTTTAGAGATCCTTACGAATGGTCATGATCAGTGATAGAATATTTACCTCTTGTGACGACTGAAACCTTTGGTGCAGATCTCTTGTGACAATCAAAACCTTTGATGCAGATCCACGGAGCGATCACGAACGTTGAACGATGACAACGTCTCTACTCAGTCCACACGAACGGGTTCCTTCAATCTCAGTGCTAGCTGGTACGAATGAAGGCTTTGAGTGTGAGAGAGAGAGTGATAGAAAACGAAAATAATGCAACCGCAATTTTTGCTTCTGCACAAGGGTTCTATTTATAGAACCACTTGTGTGGGCTTCAAGCTAAAAAGCCCACTTAAGTGTATTTTGGCCCATATCTTATAATATGCCCAAAATCACTTAAGCCCATGGTACCTTACCATATTTCGTATTCTACTCAAGTACATCGTACCTTACGATGCTCTATAATTCACTTAAGGGCACCGTACCTTACGGTATTCCTTAGTTACTCTATCTCTCATCAATCCGTCCTTTGTGTGTGACCCTGTAGGTTTTCGTGACGTTGGCAATTATATTAAATCACGCATTTAACATAATAAACAGTGAGCGATATCTAGCAACACATCACTGCTACCCAAGACACGAAAATGTCATGTGATCTGACAATTCCTTCTGTGATAATACTTATGTGTATAATTACCCTTTTGCCCTTATGTCTATATTGAACACAAGGCATAGACCGTGTCATCCTTGTCCAGTTCAATATTGGGCCCATAGACATTTATCCTGTTATGCAGGATGGGCAAATTCCATCTAGGTCACTCATGTCCCTCAACATGCTTTGTGGAGTACCCATCAACTGTCTTTATGGTTATCCAGTTACGGACAACGTTGGATCAGCAATAAAGCACTCGACTCTACATCTAGGATCCATAGTGGTTTCAGGTCGAAGAGTGGAATACACTATTATCACCATGAGAATAACTTATGACACTTTGCATAACTTTCTATATAGTATTCTCATAGCGGGTCAATCCGGTATAAATATTACTCCTAATATTCATACCTATGTTTAAGACTTGATAACTCTTTATCCATGATCCATGAGATGTGATCATCAGTCTACAAACATAATAGTCTTAATGCTTTAATGTTATCCCATTTCACACTAAAGCTCGACTACTGATACTTTAGGAATAGTGCCCTTATGTTGAATGTGTTCTCATGATTAAGTCACACTTAATACATTAAACGGACTATCTATTCCAGGGACTTTATTAATCAACCATAATAAAGAGAATGCCTTTTATTATTCGATACAACTACCAAAATGTATTGGCCTCTAGGGCTTACACCAACAGAGTGCACGGTATACACCATGTTCCATTTCCAACTTTATTGAAAGAGGTTAAGATAGGAATTAAGTATTTTGGAATTTGATTGAGAAAGGGTTTGAAGAAACCTCATTGACAATTTTAGACGATGGCGAGAGCCAAGATAGGCGAGGCATAAGTCTCGAATCTTAACCTCAGGAGTGCATAGTATACACCATGTTCCATTTCCACCTTTATTGAAAAAGTGTTAAATAAGAATTAGGTATTTTGGAGTTTTGTTGTAAAAATGACTTGACTCTAGATCAAGTATTGATGGACGTTTTAAGAGAAATTTGAATGAGTGTTTGAGAGAAAACAAAGTGGATAAATTTGGATGATGGCGAGAGCTAGTATTGGCGAGATATACATCTCGAATCCTAGTCTCAGGAGTGCGTGGTATACACCACGTTCCACTTCCATCTTTATTGAAAAGGTCTTAACTATGAATTACTATTTTTTGAGTTTTTATTAGAAATTAATAGCTTAAAGCGGTTTGAATGGATGATGAAATTAAAGGAAATCAAACTTGTATTATTAAACAATAATGAAACTATGAGTATAGAAAAAAAATTATAATAAAACATAACCATAAAAAAAATGAATGCTAAAAGAAATAAAATGCTACATATAGGTATCAAACCCACTCCACTAAAGGCCATGAAACCACCCCCTCTCCACTAGGCCATTTATGATTAGTTATTATTTACAAAAACCACTTGGGTATATAAACCAGAACAGATTGGAATAAATTTTTTTAAAAAAAATAAAATAAAAACTAAAATGAAGTAGTCTGTTGGGTTTTCAAAAGAGAAGTTAATTGGTGGAGACAAACATGAATATGTTACGATTACCCATAAACCAAAGTTAATGACCAACTAAGGGAAACTAAATGGTCACTTAAATGGAGTTAATGGTCTGTCTAATAATGTTTAATAAAGAGCAAATAATAATTAAAAAAAAAGAAATGAAAAGGGAGGACGCAAACGAATTCCAGAACTCATCGTCCTCCTCCCAAATCTCAATCTCAGAATCTCTCTACCTCAAACCTCTCTCAAACGAAATCTCTCTCTTGCTCTCAATCGGCGTTCCTCTCAAACACTCACCTCTCTCAGTCGCTCTCAAAACCGCTCATCATCGCTTACCCATCGCTCAACCTCGCTCACCCCAAACGCTCATCATCGCTCACTCAGACGCTCAACAACGTTAAACAAAGAGAGCGCAAATCCATGGTTTCAAAGAGAGAAATCAAGTGGAAATCTCACCTTCGGCGACGACGACCGATCAGGTGAGCTTAAATCTTCTTCCTTCTGTCTTCAAATACCGGTTTTCTTTTGATTTGGGGATTAGGGTTCTTTTGTGGGGTTTGGTCCGCCTCCGATTTTCGTCCCTCTCTCACTGATTCGCTCTCCCTATTTATCTTTCACGAATTAGGGTTTTTGATTTGGTATGGTGGAGTTCAAAAGAGTATCTCTTCAAACTCCTTTTGATGTGCTCAGAATCGGATTGGTCTCTTTGATGCTAAACTCGAAAATGGTATTTTGAACTCGTGCTTTCTTCTTCGTTTTTTGTCTTAATGCCAATTTGGGATTTTTTTGAATTTTAACTGCCTTGGCTAATTTTACTTCGTTTTACTGCAGTGAAATGTGAGGTTCCTCAAAGGTGCAGAAGCAACAGCCAGATGATTTCCGGGTTTGCTGTTAGAAATAATTTGTTGGAGCTGAAGCTTCCTTTGCTGTTGCAGAAACACCATTTTCCCACACAACAGACTTAAGATCAGTAAACTTTTTACTTCCCAGATGTCTTTAGATTGGACTGCTGTAGGTTATTTTTCCATTGTGTTGCTCACGATTTGATTTGTGCACCTTGCTTATGCTTGTAGGTTGTTTGCAGCTATAATTCCAACAAATCCAACAAATTCTCCCTGCACTTCTTCAGTTTCAAAGCCTTCTTATCTTAGCCCCAACTTCAATTGTGTTTAGTCATACTGTGCACCATTCCTGGGACCAGGACCTTCCTTTTGAAATACCCTACAAATCACGTAGGAATTCTGTGCAATGCTCTTGTCAGCTAAGTTCTTGTCTTCAAGTATGAATTCATGCATTACCCAATCAGTTCGGTCTCCCTTAGGAGCTTTACCAATGTGAAACGCCAGGGTTCTAATCATCCCCACCACTTGATTCTTATGTTCAACAGCTCTATTCTCTATTGATCCTGTATTCTTACCTACATAAGATTGCTCTGTTATATTGACACGCTTAACCTTTATTTCTTTCCGCTGCAGGTTTTGGCTCAAAAGGTGAATCAAGTCGATCTTCCTTTCTATTGTAACTCCGACACCCTAATCCATCACAGGCTGCCGAACAAATCCCAAGCCATTTCTTCTATTGCTGAAGACTGAATGGAATTGCAGGATGTATGTTTGATGCTGCCTATTATTGGCTTGCTGCCTGCTGCGGTTGTGTTGTTCTTGTACAGAAAAGTTCAATTGGTATGCAAACTGCTCAATTCCATTTCTGATTTTGGTTTTGATGCAATATGGCCTGATGTTCAAGTTGCTGAAATGTTTGGATGCATAAACCATGTTTGCATAAATCATGTTTACATACATGATTGTCATGATGATGTTGGCTCACAAAATGCATTTTGGTTATGTTACATGGCTAATGATTTGTATGCTTGACAGTTGATTATTTGCAGTAGAATTCTATCATTTTCCAAGGGTGGTAATTGTCCTTGTGTTGCAGGTTTGAGGTTCCTGTGGACCTTTCAGGCTTGGAGACAACTCTTGTAGTTGATTTTTGCAAGGCAGATGAAGTGGATGAACCATTGTTTACATTATGTTTTTCGGTATGATTCCTGGCATTCGGTTTCTTAACATTGGATGGCTTAGGATGCACACGCGTGTTTGAACGATCAAGATTCGTTAGCAGTTTTGTTACAGGAAATTGAGGAGAATTATTGATTCCTGTGCGCTTTTCCACAGCCAATGGTTCCATACTGCTAGGAACAGCACTAGGCACGACATCTGAAGTAGATGATTAATTCTGTCTCCTTGTCTGTTGCACCTGCCGATTTCTTAGGATGGGATTTGACTCGAGGACTTTTTGCTCGACAGTTCTACCTTCAGCAACAGACACTCTCCCTCCCGTGTAAGCAAGGTATAGCATGAGTAACTTAGTACTTTCTGTTTTAACAACACCACTTTCACCACTCACCAATATTGACTGGTTGATTCCATCATTTATCATGGGCCCGTGAGCTGCATCGGCAACCGCAAATAGATATGGACTTAACTCACCAAATCTTGCTCCTCTGTATGTTTGCTTGCTGCAAATAAGGGTACTCATGGCTTCAATCGTCACTTGGAGCTAATTGTTGATCCCACAACTAGAAGGCCATAGAAATTCACATCTTCCCCACATCTAACAGTAAGTTAGTTTTTATTCATTGACTCTTTGTTGTCGACTGAAATTTTCCTTGTGATGATTTTGTTGTATCAATCTAGTTTGATCCTTCTCATGTGATGTAGGTAGGGCCGAGTCCATGTTGCTGTTTGCATGGTTTCGACCAGAATTGATTTCTAATCTTTTGGATTATTGGACTGTTATGGACGCTTGGGTTCAATTGTGTACTGGTTTTGTTTGGACTTGTTGCTGCGGATTGTTGGTTGTTGCTGCTGAGGAGAAGGCGTATTTATCATATTTGTAGAAGGCCTAGGTGAATTAGCATATGGAATTGGTGAAGCTGTTGTATTGTCAAAAGAAGTGGCACCCGTTGCAACAGAAGGAGATGCAGCTGATCTTTCCAGAAGTTGTGTTCTGTAACATCGAATTATGGCCTTCAACTTGTCAATTTGAGTGGCAACTGGGAGGTTCTGCATCTGCTCCTTTAGATTGATCATAGCAGAGTTGCCAAGCATCTATGATGAATTCTTTGCACAACAAAGGGCACTTTACTCCAGCATTTCTTATTAACTCAAGATTTTCAAAACTCCTTGAAGTATTTTTCATCTGTCAAAACACTTAGACATGCTGCTCCACCTTAGGATGTTTCATTGTTGGAGTGGTTTTTTTTTTGTAAAATGGTTATGTTATATGTAATTGAAAGTGATTGAAAATTTGAATGGTTTATGTAATATGGTATGGAATCAAATTACAGGAAATTTGGGAAAAATGAGATTGAATGGACAAAGAGCTCCATGAATTTGAATGGTTTATGTAATATGTGTGAAATTGTTCGTAACTTTGGAATTGAGCAGTGGTTTTGAACATGTGAATTGAAATGTTTTATGTAATAGGATCCCACATGTAACTGTGACTTGGGATTATGTAATGAATGTTTATTGAATTGTATTGAATGGAATTGGATATATTGAATGAAGGTTTGAAAGTTTGAATGAATGGTAAGGTTATGGTTATAGTTTGAACTTGATTGAAGTGATTGTAAAGAACAAGAATGGTGAGACCTTGGTTTATGAAATGGGTGTTTTGGTTATAAAATGGATTTGGATTTTTTTCCTTAGAAATAATCCAAGACTAATCTAAATGTCAATCAAAACTCAAAAAAACAAATAAAAACCAATTAAAATCAAATTAATCTATAATTTGTTAAAACTACTTTGATGTCAAATTCTAACATTTATTTGGAAATTAAAAATCAATTAGAATTTGAATCATTAGTAAAAACACAATTAAGATTAAATTGAAATTTGGAATTAGACTTAATTTGAAATTAAAATTGACAAAATAAAAAGTCAAATATTTAGAATCCATTTCATAATCAAAACACCATGATAAAGAAAAACTAGATAATGACCAATGTTAAAAAAATATATGGATTTGGGAATGGACGATTGCCTTTGGTCATGAATGTATGCAAATGAACTTTAGGCCAAGCGCCAAATGAAAAAATAAAAAATGGAAAAATTCAGGACCAAAATCGGGGTATGACAGTTGCCCCTATTTAAGTATCTTCAACTAGAGAGTATGAAGCAGGACACTTTTCATATGATCATAGTGGGAGATGGTTAAATATTAAGAAGACCCGGATTTTGATCCTGAATCCCTATGACATGATGTGATATGATATGATATGCATGATATAATATGCATGGATGCATGATTCTTTTTTTTTGTAATTTTTATCTGCTAGGGATATGGTGGACCCTTGACAGGAGATGCTACTAGACAGACCAATCTGTGGGGAATGCTGATGACCCACAGGGAGACAGAGAAATGGTAAAAAATAACTTTGCTGGGGAAAACAGTCCTGCTGGAGAGTCAAACACACACTGGGGAGTAATCGAAGTGGAATTTGATAAGCAGTACTTAGAATACAAGAGATTTCGGTAGTAAGTTCACATATGACTTACTAAGCCCGAATATGAAAATTTCTACAACAGGTTCATATATGACCTGATAATGCTGGGGAATATCAAGAAGTTCTGACGGCAAGTTCAGATATGACCTAACAAACTCAGAAAAATTCAAGAAGAGTGTATCAACAGGTTCATATATGACCTGGTAATACTGGAATGAAAGCTCAACAGCAGGTTCATATATGACTTGACAACACTGAAACAATCATAGAGAAAGGCTCTTCAGAACAGGTTCATATATGACCTGACACTAGAATAAGGCTCAACAAACAGGTTCATATATGACCTGACAATGCTGGAATACAGCACAACAAACAGGTTCATATATGACCTGACAATGGAATAAAGGCTCAACAACAGGTTCATATATGACCTGAATAGTATTGAACAACAGGGAAAAACTCTTCAGAACAGGTTCATATATGACCTGACACCGGGATAAAGCTCAACAACAGGTTCATATATGACCTGAATAGTATTGAACAAACAGAGAAAAAATCTTCAGAACAGGTTCATATATGACCTGACACCGGAATAAAGCTCAACAACAGGTTCATATATGACCTGAATAGTATTGAACAAAAGGGAAAAAACTTCAGAACAGGTTCCTATATGACCTGACACCGGAATAAAGCTCAACAACAGGTTCATATATGACCTGAATAGTATTGAACAGACATAGGGAAAAAATCTTCAGAACAGGTTCATATATGACCTGACACCGGAATAAAGCTCAACAACAGGTTCATATATGACCTAAATAGTATTGAACAAACAGAGAAAAAATCTTCAGAACAGGTTCATATATGACCTGACACCGGAATAAAGCTCAACAACAGGTTCATATATGACCTGAATAGTATTGAACAAGAATTGGATTTGAAAATGTTTGCGAAAACCGGATGTTGGTTTAAGGGCACCAAATACAAATTGGAATCAAAGGTCAAAGGATCTAGGATCGACAACAAGACCTGGGTCAATGCAAAATGAGCACGAAGTACATTTCGGCTATGCATGATTTGAATTTCCTTTTATGCATGATATATGAATGATCATGATTATGAGAATGCTGACACTGGGCAGACTGGGAGTTTGTAAAGGCTTTTTATGGAAGCTCATGATTCCTCAACACCGAGAACTCAACCAAATATTTTATGATAGATGTTGTCAAAGGAGGATTCTATCCAGTTTGATGGCCACAGCTTAGCCAATGGATCCTTTTAGAGGATTAATGAATCGTGCTAGCATAACTTTCGGGCACTCGTCTTAAACTCAATAGTTGTTGACGTATGGCAGAATTTGTTTGAGCAGTTTGAAAGTACGAAGAAAGAGGTTCTGCCCCTCTATGGCTCATCTTGCCCCAGTTTGTTGGGTCCTTGGAAATGTTCACCTTGAAAGTGAGTTTGGAAACAAAATTGCCATGAGACTACCTCGAGATGGCTTGCCCCAAGTGTTTGAAACTTGCAATGGTCCGAACTTAACTAACCAAATGTTGGAATGGTAGACTCTTGATTGACTTTCCTTGGAATAGTTGGACTCATTGAGCTCTGAGGTGGCTTGCCCCGATCTGAGTCTTGAAGAAAATTACTCTTGGAGAGATGACCCTTAGGATGATTAGCTCGAATTAAATGATGCTCAAAGTGATTTGCCCCTGACTAGACTTTTTTCACTTTATCAATTCTTCCACTGTATTTGGCATTTCTTTGATGCTAAGTGTTGACTCGCAAATAAGATTGTGCATTCAAAAATTGTAATCTTAATGCAATGCTTATGCAAAAATTTGAACTCAAAGTTTATTGATATGAATGGGTGAAATACAGTGAACGAGTCGTTGATAAGAACACAATGGTGATCAAGTCATTCACAGTATGCAAGTTGGTGCCATCAAATGATTAACAAAAATCGTTTGGAGTCAAGTTAACACAACCTTGTTATAGTATGCTTTCAAAATAAACCCTACCTCAATTAGGTCTTTTAAGGGTTGTAACGTGGTCTGGTTCACGGTTCTTGAAACAAAAGGAAATAAGGCTCAAAAGTTATTTTTACCCACCCCTTCTTCTTGATGATCTCCAATTCCTATGTTCAGTTAATTCAATACACGCATTCGACTTCCAAGAGGGTTCGAAGGTGTGATGAGGGTTCAAGACGAATTTTCTTGAAATGGCAGTCACCTTATTTTGTTTTTGTCGAGGATTTAATGACCTCTTTTGATTGTTTTTCCTTATCCCTGATTTTTCCTGGACCGCTTTTTTTGAAGCTTTCGGTCTATCGGGATGCCCTAACTTTTGCCTAAGTCATCTCGTGGTATTTGATTTAGCGAGCTTTTTCAATCCCCTTTTTCTTATGCGTGTGACTGCCACATTATTGGTGGATGAGGATCAACCAACACTAATTTTATCTTTTCTCAACTTCTTCGACACTTCAACATGTGCGCGAAGGATGACATGTGGTTGAACCTAATTGGAGGGTGTTCATATGGACGATTTTTTTTGAAAGATCGAATGCATGATCAAACTATCTGAACACAACTACCCTACCCCAGGTTAAGATTAAGGGTTTTAGATCCGAAATAAACACCCACTTCTAGGCTCAAAGTGGTTGTCTAGGGATCAACTCCTTATCACTCCAGTGTTTGGGGATTTGAAACAATGCCTTACATCATCGACAAGGTTTTACTCAAAAGCATACCACAACAATTTCAGGTGTTTTATTTTCATCATCCTCCTTCCAATCTTTGTTAACACAACGGTTTGATAAACAAAAGTGAATGAGAGGAGTATTTTTGTTTTTGTTTTTTAACATAAATGAAAAACGAGTGAATACGAATGGATTAATTCAAAAGATGCATAAACATTTCATTAATCTTACCAATTCAAATAAAACAACAATGTTTAAAAGCAAATAACAACCAACATGCAAAGAAACTACAAAAGAAGTGTTGAAACAACCAAATGATTGCCAGCTTTAGGGAATTGACTTCTTCAAACTTGAAGGTTGGGATCAACAAGCTTTTTGACATTGGCATGATGATCTTCAAATTCTTTTCCTTCAATCTCATCGTTGAACGCAACCTTCTTGAATCCACTACTCACTTCTCCTTTTCTTTCATTGGTATGGGTCGTGACATTGGATATCCAAGGCGGTATCTCAATGCTCTTACTAGGAAATAATGATAGCTCATTAGCCACATCCCTGATATCTTCCTTGTGGTACAAAACCTTGAGGGGTCTCAAGGGTCTTTTCCCTTTCTCATTACCTGGCCCAGAAATCAAGGTATATGTACCTGAGCCTTCCTCCTTGAGTGTTGGTGACCTTATGTCAATCAATCCTTGCAGCTTGAGCTTAAAACTCTTGCATTCCTCGATGGAGTGCCCCACTGTTCCAGTATGGTATCCGCACTTGATCTTTGGGTGATCTTCTTCAAAGACTAAACTCTTTTTGTTAATGAGTTCCCGTACCAAGGCTTTTAGCGCTAAGCAAGAATCCAGGTCATGTCCTAATGCCCCTTTATGGAATTCACATGTTGCATTTGGATTGTACCATGGCAGGTATGGTGACACAGGTGTGAGGGCTCGAGGGGTCACCAAAGCATTTTGGATCAGTTACGGGTAGAGCTTGCTATATGGTACCGGAATCGAGTCATTGTGATCCTTGTTCCTCTTGTTCTGATTCTGATTTTTGTTCTGAACCTGGCTTTGGTGACTTTGAGGAGCAATAGCCAGAGGATGTTGATGATGACGTCTTGAGGGAGGTCCATATACTAGTAAATGAGGAGTTGCCACATAGAATTTCCCTTGACTTGGGGTAACACCAGACGGATGTGGTGTAGTAGCTCCCTTTGTTGCAGCAGTGTATATTGGGTGACCCTCTTTTCTCAACAAGACTTGCAGGGTTTCCAAGACCCATCTCATTTGGCTCTTCAAAAGATTAAGTTCCTCCTTCAGTGCTTCTTGGCTTTTCCTTAGCTCGTCCATCATCTCCTGAGACATGGTTCTTTGCTCTTCGCGTGTTGAGAATCACTTTGCTGATCACGGACAAAGGATGGATGAGTTTTTTTTGTATTTTGTCTGGAAAATGACATGCGTTATGATGAGAAGCAGATGCAATGAAATGTGAATGAATGCAATGCAAGCCATGCATATTTGTGTTTTTTTTTTCAATACACGGGTTCAAAAGTCCGAGGTACTGATAAATTTGATTGCTTTTCCAAAACGGGGTTCTCACCGATTATGATCTAGGGCTTTGTTACAAAGGATCCCCAAAGTCATTGATTCACAAGAATGTTTGACGCTTACGGGAAATACTTTCCGGTCGTCAACTCCATCAAGGGAATCTATTCTGGGTGAGGTTCTCGTACCGACTCTTACGAAGTATTCACCTCGGGAGTCCGTACTACGCAACCATCGACTAGGTTCTAGACAGGGTACTCAGAGTCATGGATTCAAAAGACTGTTTGACGCTTACGGAAAATACTTTCCGGTCATCAACTCCATCTAGGGAATCTATTCTGAGTGAGGTTCACGTATCGATTCTTACGAAGTATTCACCTCGAGAATCCATACTACGCAACCATCATTTCTAGTTGGCCAGAGTTTCAATGTTCTAAAAGGTTCTTAGAGTCATGGACCCCTTTGAAACATCGAAGCTTACGAGGTATACACCTCGGGCGACAATATTTGCAAAAGAATCTACTCTAAGTGAGGTTCTCGTACCGACTCTTACGAAGTATCCACCTCGGGAGTCCGTACTACTCAACCATCATCCTATCTTATGTTGTTTTTTTTTCACTCCAGACTCGGGTGTAGAGTCTTTCCCACATGGTTTGCAATCAAGATCCAAGTGCCCAACACGGTGGAACCAATATACAACAAATATCAATATAACAATAAAGATATTAAAAAGCAACAAATAAGGGAAAAGCCACAAAATTAAACAAACAAAGGCACACAAACGTCCTAACTAGGCTTGACTCACTTAGGGATGGGGTATATTCCCCAGCAGAGTCGCCATCTATCGCACCTCGAAAAAAAATGGGGATACGACTTCAAAGCGAAACGCAATCACACGCTCGCAATGATGAACTGAACAGAGTCGCCATCGAACTTTATTTATTCCTAAAAAGGAAAGGGGAAATATCGATAAAACCCAAGACAAAAGAAAGGATAAGATATGGTCATCGCAACCACTATCAGGGTTCGGGAGTCGATTACGCAAGGGGAAGGTATTAGCACCCCTCACGTCCGTTGTACTCAACGGGAACCATTAGGTTAGTTGTGTGCGTTAATGTTAGTTTGAAATGTTAGGCTTTTTAATTTATTAGGTAGGAAAGAAAGAATAGAAGAGAGGAGAAATGTTTTTGGATTTTTTAACGAAGGACTAAACCTAAGTTTTTTATTAGTGGGCCTGACAAGATTTACAAATCCTGCTCCTACGTATCTCAACAGAGAAATCAAGGCTTACGTAGTTCTAGGTAGAAAAATGTTTGTTTGTTGGTCGATTTTAGCGAAAGCTATATTGTATTAATCGACGAAAACATTGTTTTACCCAAAACAGATGAGGAGTGGACGCACACCACACATCGAACGGATTTATAAATCTACATTCGGAAAAGCGTCACTTATCTCGACTCAACAATCGTGGCCGAAACATTGTTTTGTATCACTTAAGACAAGATACCTTTCGTTTAAGAAAAAGGTTTTTGATTAATCGCACGGCGGCGAGAAAAGAGTTTGATTGATTGGATTTATTTTGAGTGATGGCGAGAACTTGGATGAGCGAGATATACATCTCGAATCCTAGCCTCAGGAGTGCACGGTATACACCATGTTCCATTTCCAACTTTATTGAAAGAGGTTAAGATAGGAATTAAGTATTTTGGAATTTGTTTGAGAAAGGGTTTAAAGAAACCTCATTGACAATTTTAGACGATGGCGAGAGCCAAGATAGGCGAGGCATACGTCTCGAATCTTAACCTCAGGAGTGCATGGTATGCACCATGTTCCATTTCCACCTTTATTGAAAAAGTGTTAAATAAGAATTAGGTATTTTGGAGTTTTGTTGTAAAAATGACTTGACCCTAGATCAAGTATTGATGGACGTTTTAAGAGAAATTTGAATGAGTGTTTGAGAGAAAACAAAGTGGATAAATTTGGATGATGGCGAGAGCTAGTATTGGCGAGATATACATCTCGAATCCTAGTCTCAGGAGTGCGTGGTATACACCGCGTTCCACTTCCATCTTTATTGAAAATGTCTTAACTATGAATTACTATTTTTTGAGTTTTTATTAGAAATTAATAGCTTAAAGCGGTTTGAATGGATGATGAAATTAAAGGAAATCAAACTTGTATTATTAAACAATAATGAAACTATGAGTATAGAAAAAAAAATTATAATAAAACATAACCATAAAATAAATGAATGCTAAAAGAAATAAAATGCTACATATAGGTATCAAACCCACTCCACTAAAGGCCATGAAACCACCCCCTCTCCACTAGGCCATTTATGATTAGTTATTATTTACAAAAACCACTTGGGTATATAAACCAGAACAGATTGGAATAATTTTTTTTTAAAAAAATAAAATAAAAACTAAAATGAAGTAGTCTGTTGGGTTTTCAAAAGAGAAGTTAATTGGTGGAGACAAACATGAATATGTTACGATTACCCATAAACCAAAGTTAATGACCAACTAAGGGAAACTAAATGGTCACTTAAATGGAGTTAATGGTCTGTCTAATAATGTTTAATAAAGAGCAAATAATTAAAAAAAAAGAAATGAAAAGGGAGGACGCAAACGAATTCCAGAACTCATCGTCCTCCTCCCAAATCTCAATCTCAGAATCTCTCTACCTCAAACCTCTCTCAAACGAAATCTCTCTCTTGCTCTCAATCGGCGTTCCTCTCAAACACTCACCTCTCTCAGTCGCTCTCAAAACCGCTCATCATCGCTTACCCATCGCTCAACCTCGCTCACCCCAAACGCTCATCATCGCTCACTCAGACGCTCAACAACGTTAAACAAAGAGAGCGCAAATCCATGGTTTCAAAGAGAGAAATCAAGTGGAAATCTCACCTTCGGTGACGACGACCGATCAGGTGAGCTTAAATCTTCTTCCTTCTGTCTTCAAATACCGGTTTTCTTTTGATTTGGGGATTAGGGTTCTTTTGTGGGGTTTGGTCCGCCTCCGATTTTCGTTCCTCTCTCACTGATTCGCTCTCCCTATTTATCTTTCACGAATTAGGGTTTTTGATTTGGTATGGTGGAGTTCAAAAGAGTATCTCTTCAAACTCCTTTTGATGTGCTCAGAATCGGATTGGTCTCTTTGATGCTAAACTCGAAAATGGTATTTTGAACTCGTGCTTTCTTCTTCGTTTTTTGTCTTAATGCCAATTTGGGATTTTTTTGAATTTTAACTGCCTTGGCTAATTTTACTTCGTTTTACTGCAGTGAAATGTGAGGTTCCTCAAAGGTGCAGAAGCAACAGCCAGATGATTTCCGGGTTTGCTGTTAGAAATAATTTGTTGGAGCTGAAGCTTCCTTTGCTGTTGCAGAAACACCATTTTCCCACACAACAGACTTAAGATTAGTAAACTTTTTACTTCCCAGATGTCTTTGGATTAGACTGTTGTAGGTTATTTTTCCATTGTGTTGCTCACGATTTGATTTGTGCACCTTGCTTATGCTTGTAGGTTGTTTGCAGCTATAATTCCAACAAATCCAACAAATTCTCCCTGCACTTCTTCAGTTTCAAAGCCTTCTTATCTTAGCCCCAACTTCAATTGTGTTTAGTCATACTTGTAACACCTCAAAATTTGCCATCCTCTCTTGGAACTAGCTTAGCATATCGCATTTCATTTTGTAGGTCATTAGTCATTGCATTTTTGCATATCATGTGGCAACATTGAGCAAGTCATCCTCCTAGGGCTTGATTAGAAGATAAAGAGGTTGATATATTCAAGCTTGAGGGTCTCATTGGATTGATCACTAGCCATCTGAGGGCTTGTGATTCAAATTAGGGTTTCTTGGTTCCTCAAGGAGGTTGATCATTATCTTAGTTGAAATGGTACAACATCATCATCATGGTTTTGTCATAACCAAGGGTTTCATTGTGCTTGTTCAGATTCCTTGAGATTAGGGTTTTGACCTCTGGTCAACCCTAATCATCTGAATTGTGCCAATCAGGGCTTGTTAAGGAGAAGAGGTCTTCAATGAGATGAGGGATCATCATATGGTTTCATTGAGTTTATGGAAGCTAGGGTTTCATCATTGAGCCATTTCATCAGGAGTTTGAGGCTCAAGATCATCAGTGCATAGCCAATTCATCTATCAGTCAACCAAAGGTCAACTGATGGATTTGGAGGTGGGAGAGGGTTAGAGACACTTCATTCATGTCCAAACAAGTTTCATTTGACATTTCAAACATCAACATTGAAGAAAATAAAGTCAGATGAAAACTTTCCAAAAATAGAAAGTGACTTGTAATTCAAAATTGCCAAAAATGGAAAGGTTTTCTCCTTAAAATTACATGTCCAAAAATGCTTCAAATGAAATTTTGTCCAACATGAAAGTTGTAGATCTTTCTCTCACCTTTCCAAAACTTCCAAGAACATGAATTTCTCATGTGTGGTTGGCAAGTTATGATCAAATCATTGTCAAGAAATTTTGAACTTCAACAAGGCATAACTTTTGAACCAAATGGCCAAATCATGTGGTTCTTTTTGGAGAAATTTTCTCTTGATGTCCTCTATCCAATTCATGCATCACATTTCATTAAAATTCATCACAAAAAAAGTGCATTTTTCACTTGCACTTAATTTGAAAATTGGAGGGAAAAAGGCATTTTGAAAAATAGGCATTGTTTTCATGTTTTTCCACTTGCCATGGCTTACAAACAACATTTCTGAAGTGAATTGAAGCTAAACTCTGCACTGTTACATTGGTATGAGCACATGTGAGGGTGGATTTGCTAACATGCACCAAAGCTTCCAATTTCATTAACCACTTGCATTAACACTAATCATGATTACCAGCTTCATTAACATCACATATATAAACCTAATTCTAACTGTTTTTGTGATTAACACTTCATAATTCAGAAATCTAGATCTAGATCTCAAGAACTCTTCATTCTTCCTCTCAACTTTTCTCCATTTTTCTGCACAAACCTTGCATCATACTTGATCTAATCTTCATCCATGTGCATAATTGAGTGGAATTGAAGCAAGGAATCATCACTTTCAAGCCAAATCGTGGACTGTTGCAAGTGAACTCATCCATGGCAGTTTGAGTTTTCATCAAGATCAAGCATAACTGAGTTGTTCTTCCTCATTCATTCATCTTCCTTATCATCATTGAGCATCTGTTTCACTGTGCCAAGGCTTGAAATCCACAAAGTCAACTCTGCCATCCAATCAAGGTGAGATTTCGACTTGCTTAATTCTTGAAATCAATGGATGCTTTTGGTAGATCTTTGAGTGTAGGTCATGCTACAATTTGAATCGTTAAATTTCGTTGAGAAACAAGGAAGTTATGTTTATTAGAAGTTTCATGCATGAATATGTTTCCCTTCGTATCTCTTGATCCAGGAAGAATTAGGTCTAAATGATTTGTGATTCGTGTTGTTGGTTGAAAGAGGAACACGGTGATATAAAGTTTGTTAAAATCTGGTACAAAAGTTCTTGAGCTAGGGTTTAGGATGAACACGCGATGAACATTTGATTTTTTTCGTTTCCAGATGCGTTTGATCTGGTTCAGCGCTATTTTGCATGGCTTTAGGTGTTATCCCTGCATGTAGTGGACCACGTGTCCACTCACTTGACTGTAGCGCGCCTCTATTCAAAACCACACATGCTTCGATCCTTGGCGAGGACACTTCCGTTTGGCCTTTTGCATTTTTTTCTTTATGCCATGCCATGTTCATACCATATTTCCATGTGCATTTTTTATTTTTTCTCCAATTGAAAAATTCATAACTCCTAAAATAATTGTCCAAATCACATGAGATTTTTTCCATTGTATTCATCATGATCTCTAGAATTTAATGAATATTTTTCCAGAAATTGTGCACTGTTGGGTTTTTATTTTGCTTAGGGATTGTGTATGTGTATGTTTTCATGACCTACCTTGCCATATCCTTCATGAAATGATGAGATTTTATCCAAAATTCTTGAAACTTTGCATGCTCAAAATAGACATCTCAATGAACATTTTGGTATAGAGTTTGCATTTTTTGATTTTCTGGTTTATGAGATATGAGTTGATCAATCTAGGTGTGACAATGTGTGTCACACCATTTCTTGTCCAACTTGTGGATTTTCATTACCATGCCATATGAACTTGAATTGATGTGAATTTTTGCATGTTGATACTTTTGGATGTTAGGTTCACTTGTGAATTTTTGTGGATTTTTTGGATGCATATTTGATTTGTTTAAGATTTTCTCTTCTGTTTGACCAATTGTGGACTTTTTGTGAGTCATGATCTCATATGATTTATGAAATTCTTGATAAGTATCACATGAACTTGAAATTTTGTGGAGTGATTCTAGACACTTTGAAGTTTTCCATGGCTTTGGTTTGAGTCATTTATCATGTGTAGATTCTGTTTTGTGCTTGTGTAAAGTTGATGCGTGATTTTGTGCCTTGTGTGAGCTTGTTTTGCCTTGCCTTGTCTTATGGATTTTATTTGACATTCTTCCACTTGTCCAAATGACCTGAATTTTGGTATGATGATCATGTAATGAGTGCTGTTTAGCCATGAGTTTTCTTGGGATTTATTGAATTGTTTTTGAGTTGAAATGGATTGAATCATTCTGTTTGCTTCTATGAGCTTCAAATTGCATGCTTTGCACTAAATGCTTTATGAAATGAAATTGGTTGATGATATGGATATGAGACCACTTGGATTTGTTTCTAAATTGATTGAACTTGATTTTTGATAATTTTCATGTTCTGTTTTGGATTATTTCTCCCCCTTTGACCCTAGGCCTTGTCCTAGGGGTTTGCTTCTCATGTTTGAGTTGTGTTTTTAGGACAAAAGGCATATGGCATGGAGGAATTAATTCACTTGGCTTGAGTTGCTTGTTTGATTGATGTTGATTAACATTAAGTTTATTTTGTAGGTGGCTTCTAAGTCATTTATGTTGAGCATTGGCTTATGCTTTGCTTGATGCATTGCTTGTGTACAGTTAACTGTTGACTTTTAGCTTGTCTGTTTGACTGTTTGAGCTGTGTACTGATTATGTTAGATTAATTTCAGGTACCTTAGTTGCTATAGTTCATTTTGAACTTGCTTTTGCTGTTGCTTGGTTGCTTAACCAATTGAGGTATAGCATCACTAACTTCATGTAGTCTGGAAGACCTGGCCTGTTATTTGGCCAGGCACCTGTCTGAAGTCCTCCTTAAGAGGCAATGCTTGTGCTTGTTTATCTTTGTCCCCAAGCAGGAAAAGACCTTTGATAAGGCAATTGGCAGATAAAAGAGATGTGCAATCCATCTCCTGCTATTCAGTTGAGTCGTCCCTTTGCTCACACAACTGGTGTTGATGCATTGTGAATAGTAACCCAAGATCCTTGTACAGTTGTACAGTTGAGTCAGAGTCATAAGTGTAGAAGGGTTCCCACTTTCTGAACCCACACTTCATTTGTCTAAAGCTCTCCCAGGCCAGGGATAAGAGTTGTGACGTCTTATCTTCACTTCCTATTTCATCTGCTTCACCCTAACTCTCAATGTTAGGGTTAAGAGCTAACATCACCTGATACAGTTGGCTTGCTTTTGCAGCCTAACCCTTGTGTGAGCCCACTTTGTCTGTATATAGTGTGTGCTAATTGTGCATGTTTGCTTTGTTTTGATTATGCTTGTATGTTTTGCTTTGCCTGTTTAGGATAGCTTGTTGCCTGTGCAAGTTAGATAGCAACCTTAACATAGGGTCATGATGCATGATAACTTCTAGGCTCGAGTCATAGTCTCCCTAGTAGTTTGTGTCCCCCCTTTGTATCTGGTTAGGCTAGTCTTTCTCCCCTGTTTAGGGGAACTACGTTGCCCTGATCCTCATACCAGATGAGGTACGTAGGCAGGAGGTCGTGCGAGATCTCTCCGGGCACCCTTTTTCTTTTTTGTGTGTGTTTGCTTGATAATTACTAGGCTCGAGTTCCCGACTCCCTAGTAACTTGTTTGTGTGTTATTCTTCTTGTGTGTTAGGAGACGGACATAAGCCCAGCAATTGGCAGTCCGTATCCTATTGGTGTTTGTTGTGTGGAGTCCGACGTAAGTCCAGCGATTGGCAGTTGGTTTCCAGTGTGTGTTTGTTGGTTCGGAGTCTGATGTAAGTCCAGCGATTGGCATTCGGTTTCCGTGTTTGCCTGTTTGTGTGTGTTTTTGGTTTGGCGTGCGTGAGCCGAACTACGGTAGCTCTGATTCTCATTCCAGATGAGATACGTAGGCATAGGATGCGATATCCTAGCGAGCCCTTTCCCCTCTTTTCCCACCTGTGTTGTTTTCAGTGTGTGTGTGTGATGTCTGTGAGCAGTTTTAGCAACCTTGCTCTATCTTTCTGAGCGTGGATCCCGTCGAGTACGACGAATGCGTAGGGGTGCTAATACCTTCCCTTCGCATAACCGACTCCCGATCCCATTCCCTTTGGTCGCGAGACCATGTCTTTTCCAGGTTTACTTCGAGCGTTTCCTTTCCCTCTTTTGGGATAAATAACGCACGGTGGTGGCTCTGTGTTGTTTTGTTTTAGCCCGCCGGTTGTTTTTCGCGGATGCGACAATACTGTGCACCATTCCTGGGACCAGGACCTTCCTTTTTAAATACCCTACAAATCACGTAGGAATTCTGTGCAATGCCCTTGTCAGCTAAGTTCTTGTCTTCAAGTATGAATTCATGCATTACCCAATCAGTTCGGTCTCCCTTAGGAGCTTTACCAATGTGAAACGCCAGGGTTCTAATCATCCCCACCACTTGATTCTTATGTTCAACAGCTCTATTCTCTATTGATCCTGTATTCTTACCTACATAAGATTGCTCTGTTATATTGACACGCTTAACCTTTATTTCTTTCCGCTGCAGGTTTTGGCTCAAAAGGTGAATCAAGTCGATCTTCCTTTCTATTGTAACTCCGACACCCTAATCCATCACAGGCTGCCGAACAAATCCCAAGCCATTTCTTCTATTGTTGAAGATTGAATGGAATTGCAGGATGTATGTTTGATGCTGCCTATTATTGGCTTGCTGCCTGCTGCGGCTGTGTTGTTCTTGTACAGAAAAGTTCAATTGGTATGCAAATTGCTCAATTCCATTTCTGATTTTGGTTTTGATGCAATATGGCCTGATGTTCAAGTTGCTGAAATGTTTGGATGCATAAACCATGTTTGCATAAATCATGTTTACATACATGATTGTCATGATGATGTTGGCTCACAAAATGCATTTTGGTTATGTTACATGGCTAATGATTTGTATGCTTGACGGTTGATTATTTGCAGTAGAATTCTATCATTTTCCATGGGTGGTAAATGTCCTTGTGTTGCAGGTTTGAGGTTCCTGTGGACCTTTTAGGCTTGGAGACAACTCCTGTAGTTGATTTTTGCAAGGCAGATGAAGTGGATGAACCATTGTTTACATTATGTTTTTCGGTATGATTCCTGGCATTCGATTTCTTAACATTGGATGGCTTAGGATGCACACGCGTGTTTGAACGATCAAGATTCGTTAGCAGTTTTGTTACAGGAAATTGAGGAGAATTATTGATTCCTGTGCGCTTTTCCACAGCCAATGGTTCCATACTGCTAGGAACAGCACTAGGCACGACATCTGAAGTAGATGATTAATTCTGTCTCCTTGTCTGTTGCACCTGCCGATTTCTTAGGATGGGATTTGACTCGAGGACTTTTTGCTCGACAGTTCTACCTTCAGCAACAGACACTCTCCCTCCCATGTAAGCAAGGTATATCATGAGTAACTTAGTACTTTCTGTTTTAACAACACCACTTTCACCACTCACCAATATTGACTGGTTGATTCCATCATTTATCATGGGCCCGTGAGCTGCATCGGCAACCGCAAATAGATATAGACTTAACTCACCAAATCTTGCTCCTCTGTATGTTTGCTTGCTGCAAATAAGGGTACTCATGGCTTCAATCGTCACTTGGAGCTAATTGTTGATCCCACAACTAGAGGGCCATAGAAATTCACATCTTCCCCACATCTAACAGTAAGTTAGTTTTTATTCATTGACTCTTTGTTGTCGGCTGAAATTTTCCTTGTGATGATTTTGTTGTATCAATCTAGTTTGATCCTTCTCATGTGATGCAGGTAGGGTCGAGTCCATGTTGCTGTTTGCATGGTTTCGACCGGAATTGATTGCTAATCTTTTGGATTATTTGACTGTTATGGACGCTTGGGTTCAATTGTGTACTGGTTTTGTTTGGACTTGTTGCTGCGGATTATTGGTTGTTGCTGCTGAGGAGAAGGTGTATTCATCATATTTGTAGAAGGCCTGGGTGAATTAGCATATGGAATTGGTGAAGCTGTTGTATTGTCAAAAGAAGTGGCACTCGTTGCAGCAGAAGGAGATGCAGCTGATCTTTCTAGAAGTTGTGTTATGTAACATCGAATTCTAGCCTTCAACTTGTCAATTTGAGTGGCAACTGGGAGGTTCTGCATATGCTCCTTTAGATTGATCATAGCAGAGTTGCCAAGCATCTATGATGAATTCTTTGCACAACAAAGGGCACTTTACTCCAGCATTTCTTATTAACTCAAGATTTTCAAAACTCCTTGAAGTATTTTTCATCTGTCAAAACACTTAGACATGCTGCTCCACCTTAGGATGTTTCATTGTTGGAGTGGTTTTTTTTTGTAAAATGGTTAGGTTATATGTAATTGAAAGTGATTGAAAATTTGAATGGTTTATGTAATATGGTATGGAATCAAATTACAGGAAGTTTGGGAAAAATGAGATTGAATGGACAAAGAGCTCCATGAATTTGAATGGTTTATGTAATATGTGTGAAATTGTTTGTAACTTTGGAATTGAGCAGTGGTTTTGAACATGTAACTTTGGGAATGGACGATTGCCTTTGGTCATGAATGTATGCAAATGAACTTTAGGCCAAGCGCCAAATGAAAAAATAAAAAATGGAAAAATCAGATTCGCCACCGCGCTTTTATTGCTTCCAAAGAAAAAGGGAAAAAGTATGAACAAAAAACCCAAAGATAAGAAGTTTTTAAATCAAAACTAATAAAATGTCAGAGATTACAGGTACGGGGGTTGGTTACACAAAGGGAAGGTATTAGCACCCAAAATGTCCTAGGTACTCCTAGGGAGCCCTTTTTTGTGTGCAAGTGTTTTAGTTGAAAATGATGTTTGATAAAAAAAGGAGTGAGGGGATGAGAAAAAGAATTCATTAATTACATTTTGTGTTTGACAAGACCTTCGATCTTATGCCTACGTACCAACATGAAGATGAGGGGTCAAAACCCCGTAGTTCATGGTAAAAATTTCAAAGAGGTTGGTGAATTGGTTTTGACACAGTTTAAGAGAAAATGGCACAAAAAGGCCAAATACATCAAATGAGGTTGTTAGTTCTTTTTGTCTTCTGAAATTAAAGTCAATATGGTTAAGTTTATTTACAAGTTTGATTTAAGAAAATATTTGAAAATTCAATGGCATAAGGCCAAAGTTTATACTCATTAAAACATGTCTAAGTTGAAAACACAAACAAATAAGGTTTTAAAATGAGGGAGAGATTTTGAAATTTAAGAAGTGGGAGGAGATGAAGGGACTACCCTAGACAAAAATTAAAAGTTAAGAGTTGAAAAAATTTGACCAATGAGATGTAATTCACAAGACAAAAATGTCAAATAGAAACCCATTTCCTTTGGACTTTTGAGAAAGCAACAAGCATAAGCAAACATCCAAGCAATCAATATGAAGATCAAGGCATCAAATAAATATAGCCATAATATCCAAGCAAGCATTCCAGAAGCAAGCAGTCTTCAAATGTCTCAAAGGTATCAGATGAAATATTCCTTGTGGCAAACTCATAGAAACAGTCATCAGACAACAATAAAAAATAACAGTATAACACATTAAACACATAGAAAAAGTGACAGATGAACCAAGGGCACTCAAGGTTTGCATCAGATGAAAGGCACGGTCAAGGATAACTCAGTCTCAAATAATGGTATTGGCCAAGTCCTAAAAGCATATGATTGTTGCCTACTTCTAAGTCCAAAAGTTCATATCAAGTCCAACAGTCCACCAAGATATTTTTTAAGGTTTTTGTTGTTATTAAGTATTTTAAGTTCCTAAGACCGCAACAGGAACAAAATCACAAGCACACAATATATACAATCACAAGATATGGCTCAACTGAGCAAAGTGAAAATGAGTGAAACATAAACATCTTGCATGAAATGTAAATGGCAATGAATGATAAAGGTACTGAAATTTAAATTGCATTAAGTAAATGAGTTGAAAGTAAAATAATATTAATAAGAAGTTAGTCAAATATTAGTGAAGAGTTCAATTTGTTTAAGTCATTCTTTCGAGACCACTCAACCATTCATTCACAAGTATGAAGACATGAACCAAGACATCATCTATGAGAAGAGCTCCAACTTGCTTAAATCAATAAGTATGCCACTAGCTCTCATAAATGGAAAAAAGGTCAAGTCTTCACACAATTCCATGAAGAATGGGAGACTTACAATCTCACTTACAAGAATGATATGCCTTTTGGGACAGATTTAGCTCAATGTTAGGCAATCGTAATTGGACTTATGTAGAAGTCACAACTATCTGAGGTCGGGCAATAAAGATATTGGTGTTAATGCATGTTAGAGGCATGGTACAAAGAACCAAGCTCCTAAAACATACCACACACAAAAATAAAAGTGGGAGGGATCAATCTCAATCAGGCTCATGTTGATTCATCTGACACAAGGTCATTGATGAATCAACTAGCATTTGACTTGTAGAGAAATCATTGGTCAATGATGGATTGGGGAAGGAAATGGATAAAGATGAATAGGGAAGGGGAAATAGAAACCCAAATTGATCATATGAGGAATTTCATCTGATCAATACTATCCATTCATTTTGAGAGATGAAATGTACATTTCATCAACACCCTAAATCCAATAGTATTGATCAAATGGAAGTTCAAATCAACCATGACCAAGGCCAAACAGAAAGTCAAACATCACAAAGTCAATCAAATGGCTCAATAATATTTTTAGACAATTAAACAATTAAAAATCAAATTAAAAATGAAATAAAATGCATTTTTAAAAGGACAAAACCTCAAATCCCTTCAAATCACCAAATAAATGGCCAAGGGATTTATCCTAGGTCAAACAAAGCCAAAGGACCATAGGCAAAAAATTTAAAATTTTTGAAAAGTCAAAAGTATTTTAAAATATTTAAAAACAAGTCCAAAATCATTTAATTCACAAAAAAACATCAAAATTAATCCCAAAAAAAATGTTTTTAATTCAAAATATGAAAGAGGAAAATATTTAAAGATTTTTGGTGAAAGTCCTATTTGAATTAAAAATGGATTTATTATGAATTAAATAAAATAAAGGTATTTAAAATAAAATCAGAAATTATAAAATAAATGGAAAAACATGGGTCATCAGATCTCCCTCATTAATTGAGGTGGCAGATCGGATGGTCATGCGCTAAGGGCGTACCAAACACTTGAGTCAACGCGTCACAACAAGGGTAATTAAAACCAAGGACTCTGATTAAAACGTGGGGAGATTATCAGAGGGATGGGAAGCATGTCAACACATCACCGGAGCTAGGGCTCCGATCATCTTCTCCGGTGGACCTCACAGGACTGATCCACCGCCAAAGTTCATAAAAATAAGAGATGCATACACTAATTGAAGAGAAAAATGCCAGGAGTTAGAATTTGTCCTCAAAATTTTCCAATTCTCACTATATAGGGATATAGGCGGAATTGAAAATTGAGGAGTATGAACTGAGTTGCTTCGATTTTACCATAAAGTAACTCAATCTTGTTGTCTACATTGGTAGGTCTTCAGACAACCAAAGAACAAGCAAAATAGTGGAGAATTGAGGGAGAATCAAAGAAGAGAGAATTCTGAAAAATCACCTTCGGTTTGCTTCAATTGAGCTCGATCTCTCTTCCAATTTGGCTTGACTTGCTTCTTCCAACTTGCAGGTGTAATACCCCAAAATTTACCCTTCATTTTTCTTGGAAGCATGGGATTATGTTTTACATTTCATTGGCATCATACTAGGTCATAATCATTGCATACTGCATTAGTGACTTGGGAATCAAATTTTAATTGATCACTCCTTAACAGAAGGAGCCCACACAAAGCAAGATTGAGAATTGGACTTCATTTTCTAAGTATACAAGTCTCAAAGGTCTCAGGGGGGGCTCCAGGTATCTTATTGTGGCCTTCAGTTCATCAGTGAAGGATTCAGAGCTATCAGAGTGTTCATCTGGATTTAATCAGGAAATTAGGGTTTCATGGCTACATGCAACAGGCAATGTTTGGTTGGAAGTAGAGGAGCTCATCCATATCATGATTGTAGAGGTATCTTGGCCTAGGAAGATTCACAATTATCTCAGAAAGATCCATCGGCAATCAGTGCAGTCAGTTCCTGATCAATTTTGCCCTAAATTAGGGTTTGGTATAAAATCAGCTTATTTCTGATTCTTTGGGTGAAACTCTTTTCCATGGCCCTCCATATGTCCACAAGGGTCTACATACAAAAAAATAAGCTCTTTATTTGAGCCAGAGGTGCTTCAATTGATCACTGGAATCGGGAATCAGACAGTTTAGAAAAAGTCAACTGTGGGGCCAGAAAAGTCAACTCCTGACATTTTGGGAGTGGAATCTCAAAATTCATGCCTAGGGGAACCTACATGTGAAATTTGATCAAGGTTGGATCATGGATTCATCATTTAATCAAGAATTGGAGAAGTTACTTAATTTGGAAATGGTTGACTTTCCATTTAGGGCAAGTTTTCATGATTGTTACACTCACTTTAAGCCCATTTTCCATCAAGATAAAAGCTCCATTTGAAAATTTCTCCAACATGAAAGATGTTTCTCTTGTTCCAAGATTTCTAGAGATATAAAGTTTGCTCCATTTGGATAAATATTGAGAAAGTTATGCTTAGTCAAAGTGAGACATATTTTTAGGACACTTGGAAAAATTTCTAAGTCTCAAAATCTTCAAAGTTTGTCAAGACTTCTTGGCCAGTTTTCTTGCACTTCAAGGCATTATTTGAAAATACTTTCTTCACAACAATTATACCTTACCATGTCCTCTTTCACATCCTTTTGGAATCATCTCATTTGGATCTATGGTTTGAGAGATACATTCGCCTAAAGTGGGCATCATGACTTGATTTTCCAGGCAGATTTAGGCCAAACTGGCCCAATCAGTTTTGCAGTTGTGAGACACGATCTTGAGGACTATTTTTCACCTTCTTCCATTCATCATTTCAAATTGTGATCAACATGAAAGATGCTAAGCTCCATGAGATCTTGCTACTGTTTGCATTATTTCATCATTTGGTGACTTGATCATCAAGTTACATGGCCATAAAGTCACCACCTTGGAATGGATTTCTTGCTTGCCAAGCCATGCTACAAACCAAGTCACATTTTGTTACCTCATTTTGGGCCTTGCAGCAATATGTCCATTCATTTAAACTTTTCCAAATAACAACATTTCACATGCCCTAATACACCTCACTTTGGCAATATTTTTTCTCATGGATAACAATCATGTCAAAGCCCATTAGAACATGTAATCCACCATATTTAAAAGGCTGAAAACCCTAAACCTAGAGGGGGCAGTGGGATTTCGTGGCAAGCAAGAAAGTTCCATCACATAGCAGCTTCCTTTCTCTCACTCAAGGTCTCTTAAAGCACCAAGAAGGCAACCTCATATCCTTCTATTCCTTTCCACAATCAAAGAGGCATTGGATCAAGCCTCCACTAGGTACCCTCTATCACTCATCTTCCATGACCATGAATGGTATACATATGCTTATTATTGTTCACCATGCTATGCTTATAATTTTTCATCATGTTATGCTTATTATTGTTTACCATGCTCATCATCAGGCTCATCTATGATCATCACTATGTGCCATGCCAAACCATATGCATGTGTTCTTCATGTTATGGATTCATGCTGTTATTTTATGCCTTTGCCCGTGTCCGTGTTGACCTCTTGTGGTCAACTTTTCTCCATGATTAAACCATTATTTTTACTAAAACAAGTCACCATGATGATCTACACATTTCGTACTTGAAGTTTGGTTTTTATTTCGTGGCATTTGGTGCACTATAGCGCTTGCATTATTGAATGGAAGTTTGGAAAAATCCACAGCTTTTTCACGTTCTTTTGCATGCATGGAGCTAGGGTTTGGTGTTAGTGAAGAAGATGAGGACGTATCACAATGATAGCCCTTGGATCGTTTGCTTTTGTTTTAATCGTGGCCATCCATCTCTATTTTGTCTTCTAGTCACTTAACATTGCCTTGCCCAATTGATACCATGTTGACATGAATTTTTAATATAAAATGTACATTTTAGTGTGTCACGCCTGAATATTGGATTTGGACCATGGGCCTTGCGCCCGTTGCTTTCCACACCTCCCTTTCAGGGCCCATCAACGCTAGTCACTCTTATTTTTATTTTCTTATTTTAATTTCTGTTTTGATTTTAATTATTTTAAAATAGTTTCTTTATTCATAAAAATATCCAAAAATATTTTCCATATTTCTTAATGTCTTATTTAATTTTATTTAATTTTTATTTTCGTATTTATTTAATATTAATATTTTATTTTAATTATTTATTCCAAATGGTTCATTTTAACACATATTTATTTCTTGATTTTATTTCCATGACTTAAAACTCTTTTTAGCTTTTGATTTTTGGGATGAAGGTTGACCAATGTCCCATGGTCAACCTTACCTTTTCTTGGAATTTTATTTCCCATTTTCAATTTATTTTGGATTTATTTTTGACCTTGTTTTGGTTGGTTGACTTTTGGTTTGACTATTGTTTTATTTCAATTAATTTACATACTAATTTTCATTATTTTTGAAAATCTTTTTGGGGGATGATGATGTCCTGACCCCACCTTACTTAGTTTAATTTTTCATAATTTTATTGATTAATTTGCTATTTATCTCATATTTTTTAAGTTGACTTGAATTTTCAGTTGACTTCTTTATGATCGATGTTTGACTTAAGGATTGCTCATGGCAATTGAAGAGATTTCTTGATCCTCCCTTGTTCATCTCATATGACATGTATTAGAGGCCTTGTATCTTGATTTTATTTGATCCTTACCTCATTTCCTGATTAAATTATTCAGTGAACCTTTTGTGCACATCTTTTCATCTGTCTGATTCATCTGTCATTTGTTACACTTATTCCTTTCATCCATACTTTCTATTGCTTGATTATCTAACATGTTCATAATTCCCATGCCTTATTTAATGTTCCATTATTTCATTCTTTGATTCTTTGATTTGATTACATACTTGTTTACTCATCTGATTTGATTAACTGTTGCCTACTTGTATGATGTATGAGGCATATATTCTTATTGTTTGATTGCCATGAACAATCCCCATTCGTAACAAATGTACCCCTCTCCCATGAAGTGTATAATATTTATTCTTTCATTCTTTATTCGTCTGTTAATACAAGAATTAAAACGAACATCCGATAATCATTTCAAAACAAGATCAAAAGCTCGATCCAACGTCGAGTAATCATTTTCAAAACTTAACAGAACTAACACATATTCATCCATCCTTTTGTAAGTCGATTGCTTCATGCATCGCCATTTCTCTTGTAAGTCGATTGCTTCATGCATCGCCATCTACCTGTAAGTTGATTGCCTCAGGCATCGCCATCTACCCTTATCCTTGGTTTCTCTCCTTGCTCCATCCGTCAACTCTTGTTCCGTTTAGGTAGCACCCATTAGGTAGAACCCTTTGTATGATAACATAGGTAGAATTACCTTATTCTTTGCATGCTAACATTAGGTAGAGGTTCCCATTTGTAAATCCTAACACATAGGCCCATATTGCATGACAACTCTAGGGCAGAGCTTCCCCACTTTTAGACCTTCCGTGCGTCTCTGATCTTGTGGCATGTCAGTTCGTTCTATTGCAAAGAGGTAACTGCCTAAGACTCGATTCAGCAAGCTGAGACACCTACTGCTAGGATGTGAACACATTGCCCACTTTCCTTTGACATAACTGGTGTCCTCTTTTGTAAGTCCATGTTCAGATGGCAATCCTTAACCCCTAGTTAGCCGAACTACGACAACTCTGATTCTCATGTTCAGATGAGATACGTAGGCACGAGATGCAATGTCTTGCCGAGTTTGATTGCCGAACTACGACAATCCTTGCTTGCTTTCGCCCTTGCTGCGATTCTTTTCTCTCGCCCTCGTTGCGATCGAGACCTTCCCTTTCTTTTGCCCTAGTTGCAATCGAGACCTTTGTTCCGGTAGTTAGTTAAACTATATTTTGCTCTGATTCTCATTCCAGATGAGATACGTAGGCATAAGACGCGATGTCTTAGCGAGCACACTTCTCTTTAACCCATAGGTAGTCGAGCTACGAAGACTCTGATTCTCATATTCAGATGAGATACGTAGGCAGTGGATGCGACATCCTTGCGAGTCATTTTCTTTTAACCTTCTTTTAGCAGATAGTACATTAGATATACCTACACCCTTTAGACTAGAACAACAAGAGTGGATCCCGTAGAGTACTACGGATGCGTAGGGGTGCTAATACCTTCCCTTCGCATAATCGACTCCCGAACCCAAGATTTGGTTGCGAGACCTTGTCTTTTCCTATCTTCAGGTTTTCTTCGATCGTTTCCTTTCCCTCATTTGGGATAAATAACGAATGGTGGCGACTCTTATGTTTCTTTTCATCGCCGGTTGTTTTTTTTCGCATCAATTGCGACAGCAGGAAGTGAAATGGATGATCAAATGGCTTGGATCCTTGGAGTTTCAATCCTGAAACAGAAGTGGAATTGAAACTCGATTTCAATTGAAATCTTCAAGTTTATCCTATCAATGGAGAGTATGGAGTTGCAGGATCAAAGATGGGGCAGAAGGGTCCTCATTCTGAGCTCAAGGGCAATGTATTTATAGACATCCAATTGTTTTTCACACACTTTCAATCAAATGCCAAAAATAGCAATGTCATCATGCATTCTTGTGGCCATGCACAAGGCCCGTGAAATGATGTAAATAGGTCCAAAATCATGTGAAAATCATCCTGAAACAATAACATGAAACCGTGCATTAGTGAAATGAAAATTGGTCATGAAACTTTCCAAATGGGGCCATGTATTACACACATGGTCAAGTCCCTCAAAAATGCTCCAAATTCCATGATCTTGGACTCTTTGGAAAGTTAACATGAAGGGGAGCAACTTTTCTGTTGAAACATTTTCCATTTGGATCTTGGATCATGATTAATTTTGATGTGGAAGTTGGAGAAATCAAACATAGTTGAAAATTTTCTAAGTTAAAAGTCAAATGACCAATTTTTCCATCTTGAATAACTTTTGCTATGAGCTTCAAATGAAAATGGTTTCTTCTTAAAAGTTGTATCTATTTTATTCCTATTCAATTTAGTCACAAATTTGACACAATTTTAACCTTGCATGAGTGAGTTATGGATTTTAGAAGTTGAGGAAAATTGCTTGTTCAATGATGATGGCCCAAAATGACCTATAATGTTTCCTCTTGGTACATGCCCTTCCAAGTAGAATTTGACATTTCTCAAAGACAAAAAGTTGGATAAGAAATCTTGAAATTAATCATGAAACTTGTATAGTCTTCATATCATACAAAATGAGTAAGTTATGGTCTTTTAAAGTTGACCTTCTATCTAGGGCACAAACAAAATGACTTATAATCTTTCACCATAAAATATGACTTTCCAAGAAAAATTATCTCTTGATGCCAACATGAAAGTTGTTTGGAATGTCATAAAGAGTAACTTTTATCTTGGGATCATTTTCATATAACAAAAATTGTAGGAGATAGGATCTAGGGAACCATAGATTTGATCAGTTGACTTTCTCTGGTCAACCTCTTCGAACCAACTTGCAAACTTGAAGTTATTTTGCTCTTTGGGGCTCATGGAGGATCATATATACTTAAGATGATATATAATGAAGTATCCCATAATATATTTGACCAATTGTTGAAGAAACTTGCTGAGGAAGTCACACAAGATACCCAAATGAATTAGGGCTTCCAAGGAAAAAAAGATTCAAAATCTTGATGAATTCTTGATCAAAATAACAAATGAAGAACATGGGGATCCATATATGATGTTTAGAACCAATGTGAACCTTTGATTGCTTGATCTCTTGCATTAAGGGTCTCAAACCCTATATATGAGCTTGATGAGGCACATATGGATGCACACTACCTACAAAAGAAATAAAGCTACACATAGACATATTTTTGGTATTTTGGTTAGTAAACAAAGAAAATAAAGTATGATACAATCAAAAGTGATTGGTGATATCTACCAATACAAACCCAATGAACGAGGGGTGAGGAGGATGCTAATGTGTGATCCCAAAGTCAATGCAAATGATGAGATAGCATGAGGGATCTTAGGGTCAAAATTGGGATCTTACACTAATCACGGGGAATAACACATTCAAATTTTTGCTACCTAAAATTTTGATTAGATTTTGTGTTGTCTTTACTAAGGTTAAGTTCAAATCGAAAGATATTTAAATGTATCAGCATTCTTTGTTTCCTTTGTGAAATTGTTTATTATTATTATAAGAAATTGGAGATTGTTATAATTAATGAAGAATTTAATAACCATTAGGGTGTCCCAATAATAACAATACATCTTTCAAATGAGTAAATAAGCATTCAAGGAATTATTCTCAAATTAAAAATTTAACCTACTTTAATGTTCCTTATATAGAGTTGCACTCATTAACTTATCAATCCGCTAAAGAGAAAAGAGTGTCACATGAATGATTGTGGTTGTCCCAAGTCTTATGTCACTTGTCACCTTCACATTCCTCTTGTCGGTGTCGTAATCAGACTTGGTGAAAGAATGTGTTTCTCAAGGATCAAAATCTTGTGAAACAGCACCATTTAATCTATAAATAGTATATTTCAAATTCAGAAAAAAAATATATACAATTGAACTTTCCTCTTCATTATTTAAATTTCAAATTTCTCTCTTTCCTACATTCAAATTCGAGTTTTCATTTGTCACACATATAGACTCTAAGACAATCAGAGAATTCTTGAAATACTATTAGAAAAATATTCATATGCATGATTCTAGATAGTGACAAAATCGACCGCTGGTTTTCACACTATCTCCATATAACTTTTCACCATGCGTCCGTATAACAAAATCCACCGTTGGTTTTCACCATATGTCCATATAACTTTTCATCCTATGTTTGTATAACATGACATGTTCGATAACTTTTCACCCTATGTCCGTATAAAAAAAATCACATCAATCAAAAATCATTTGATATGTTAAAGAAAATGGTAAAAATTAACGGTTTTCATGATGTTTTGTAAGACGTTAATTTTTATGTATCCCATTGATATGTCAAATGATTTTCAATTGATATTAAATTTTATAGATATGATCTATATGATAATAGCTTTCAATCACGATTAATTTTGTTATATGAATATACGATAAAGAGTTATCGTAGGTGCGGGAACGAAACTAGGCATTGCATACTATAAACATACACCCATATTAATAGTTCTCATGTACATGTATTAATATATATATATATATATATATATATATATATATATATATATATATATATATATATATATATATATATATATATATATATATATATATATATATATATATAATTCATTCATTTTAAGGCACGTCAGAATTCTAAAGCAGTTAAAATGTGTTAGTCCATATAGGTCGGTCCGTCAAGCCTAAAGAATTATAAGGCTTGAGCCTTAAAATTAAAATCAATATTTTTAAAAAAAAATTTAACCCGATCTTAAAAAATCTGATACCCATTAGGGCTAGCTCGTATGGATTGCGGATAGTCCCTTAGGCCCAAATAACGATAAATTTTAAAATTTTATGTTAATATTTGTATTGACTCCCTCCAAAATAATTCATTAAGTTTTATACCTAATTAAATTTTATCTTTTTAAAATCTTATATGTTAATATAATCAAATTAATATTTAATTATTTTATGTTTTATTTTACAATTTTTTCTTTTTATATATTAAATATTTGAGTATTATTATATACTATATTTAAAAATCTATTAAAGTATTTATAAAAATTAATATTGTACTTTAAAATATACTATATTTAAAATAGTATTTTTTTTACTTACAAAAAAATTATTAAATTTTAATTTTAATCTTGTATAAAAGTAATATATAAAAAAATTTGTTTAAGTCGGGTAATCGAAGCCCTTGTAAGGATGAATTTAAATAGTAATATTTAAATCTATATTATAATAGAGTTTTTGACCCGACTTTAAAAAGTCTGAGACTTGTAAAAGCTAATTCGTTTAAGATCTATTCAATTCTATGAATAAATTTATTTCAAAAATAAATTTTTAAAATATATTTAAAAAAATGTATTTCTGGAACCGCATTCATTCCACAATATTTTCACGGTCTTTGAAAAGAGTTATCACCGGATTCAGCTCAAGCCAAGATTTATTTAATTTCTACACCTATGAAAAAAACATAAATATATGAGGGGACTTTCATAGTTTTAATTTGGTGACTCATTAAGGGAATTGGATCCTCTCCTGCCTTATACATTCTGCCATCTCTCTTGTTCCCCTGATTTAAGGGTTGAGAAATTATAAGGAATAATTAATTAAAAAAATACATTTATGAAGAGAGAGAATATGTGACAAGATTTTTAACGGAAGTATTCTTTTTTTTTACCTCTTAAGCTTTTATCTTTTGCCAATTCCAATTATTTTAATTTTAATTTTCAAAATCTCCACATTCATCACTACCAACAAAATAAAAATTTATTGAAAATTTTTTAAGAGATTTGACTTCACCATTCTTTATCAACAAAAAATAGTGGCTTCACCATTGTTATTGATTGAATAAGGTTAGTTTCTATTCAATGGCAGAACTGAGGGGGGACGTGGGAAGGCCACGGCCACCCCTCAACTTTTTATTATTTTTTAATTCATATATATTAAATTACTAAAACATCCTTATTTTAAATTAAAATTATTTTTTATTTTTTATTTTTCATTCAAAGTTAGGTTAAAATACAGATAAGGTAAAAAGCTCATACATTTCCTTTCTTTCTCATATGGATTTGCTACCGGCACCAGAACCGGAACAGATTAAAGTGATTGTTTGATTTGTGTTTTTGAGATTTTTAGGGTTCTTCTTTCTTGATGTGTTAAAATAATCTATATGAGGTTTATTAAGCCAATTCATAACACTGTCATTTACAAATATAGTTATACACTGTAATAAGGTTTATTTAATCATTGTTGCTGTTAATTTCTAATAGTGAAGTTCCGGTATTTGAAAACGGATTAAAGTTGATTAATTAAGTTTATTAATTTTTTTCTCTTTTAATTTTTATGTTCTCTAAATTGATTTTTGGATCTGATATGATATTATAAGAAGAGTAAAGATGAATAATAGGAAAATTGATTCTTTTTTCAAAAGGAAAGCATGTGAAATTGAAAGAGAAGAGAGAGATGAAGAAATTATAATCCCGACATCCGAATCTGAAACAGTTCTTGAGAATCCAACAATTGAAGAGCATCATGGTTTTGAAAATTCTTTGGAACGCGATCCCGGAAAGCGTCCTCCGATTTGGCAATATCCACCAAATCAAGTGGATGCAATACGAAGAGCTTATCTAAAATGGGGTCCATATCAAATTCATTTAGAAAACTATCCTTTGTCCGGTAACGAGGATCATCCGAGAAGGTTTCAACATACTTGGTTTAGCATATTTCCATCATGGTTAGAATATTCACCATCTAAAGATGCCGCATATTGCTTACCATGTTACCTTTTTAGCAAAAAAACTAAGTGGACGTCCCGGATCACTTGTCTTTATTTCTATGGGTTTTAGAAATTGGAAGAAAGTTAGGAATGGAAAACATTGTTCCTTTCTTAAACACATAGGGAAGGATCCTTGCTCACCATACAACAATGCAATGAAAGTTTGTCAAGACTTGTTGAATCAAGACGGTTATATTAGAAATGTTATTCAAGTGCAAAGTTTAAGTCAAAGAATGAATAATCGGTTACGACTCAAGACTTCAATTGACACTGTTCGTTGGTTAACACTACAAGCTTGTGCTTTTAGGGGTCACGACGAAAGTAGCAAATCAAGAAATATTATTCAAGTGCAAAGTTCAAGTCAAAGAATGAATAATCGGTTACGACTCAAGACTTCAATTGACACTGCTCGTTGGTTAACACTACAAGCTTGTGCTTTTAGGGGTCACGACGAAAGTAGCAAATCAAGAAATCAAGGTAACTTTCTTGAGTTATTGAAACTTTTAGCATCCTACAATGATGAAGTTGCAAAAGTTATATTGGAAAATGCTCCACAAAATTGCAAGTATACTTCACATCAAATTCAAAAAGAGCTCTTGCAAATTCTTTCTAGTAGGATGAAAAAGAGTATTCGTGAGGAAATTGGTGATTCCAAATTTTGCATCGTTGTTGATGAAGCTCGTGATGAGTCAAAAAAGGAACAAATGGCTCTTGTATTAAGATTTGTTGATAAAGTTGGTTTAATACAAGAGAGACTTTTTGATGTGGCACATGTTAAAGACACCACATCTTTAACTCTTAAGGAAGCAATATGTGATATACTTTCTCGACATAACCTTGATGTTTCTAACATTCGTGGCCAAGGGTATCATGGTGCTAGCAATATGAGAGGAGAATGGAATGGTTTACAAGCCCTCTTTATGAAGGATTGTCCTTATGCATACTATGTTCATCGTTTTGCTCATCGATTGCAACTTGCATTAGTTACATCATCAAGAGAAGCCAAGCATGTTCATAAATTTTTTGAGAAGCTGATCTTTGTTGTGAATGTTGTTTGTTCTTCTACAAAGCGTCATGATGAGTTACAAGCTGCCCAATTAGAAGAAATTGCTTATTTGTTAGAGATTGATGAGATTGTAACTGGTAAAGGTGCAAATCAAGTTGGTACATTGAAACGAGCTGGAGATACTCGTTGGGGATCACATTAAGATTCAATTTCTAGCTTGATAAACATGTATGAAGCAACTTGTTTAGTTTTAAAAAAAATGCAAAAGATAGAGGGAGTTATGCTACATGTGGGGATGCAAATAGTTGTTACAATTACTTGAAGGCATTTGATTTTATATTTATTTTGCACTTGATGAAAGAAATCATGGGAATAACATATATGCTTTGTCAAGCCTTACAAAAAAATCAAGATGTAGTTAATGCTATGAACTTGATTCGTTCAACAAAACATCTTATTCAAGGTTTGAGAGAAAATGGTTGGGATATATTGTTTACTAAAGTGGTAACTTTTTGTGAAAAGCATGGTATTGAGATTCATGATCTTAATGATGTTCATTCAATAACAAGATTTGGACGTTCCCGTCTTGAAGAGAATCAAGTCACAATTCAACATTACTTTAAAGTTGAAATCTTTTTCACTACCATTGGCAAACAGTTACAAGAGTTGAATAACAGATTCAGTGAGCAGACAATGAATTTGTTAACTCTTTCTTGTTCTTTATCTCCTAAGGATGGATATAAAGCTTTTAGCATTGATACTATTTGTTCTTTAGTTGAAAAATATTATCCTATGGATTTTAGTGATCAAGAGAAGAATAATTTGCGATTTCAACTCCAACGTTTTCTATTTGTTGTTCGTCAAGCATCAAACTTGAATAATTTATCAACTATTCAAGAACTATGTTCATGTTTGGTTGCATCTGGACAAGCTGAAACTTACTTCTTGATTGATAGACTACTTCGTCTTATCATGACTCTTCCCGTTTCTACGGCCACAACTAAGAGGTCTTTTTCAGCAATGAAAATTATTAAGACTAAGTTGAGAAACAGGATGGATGATGGGTTTCTTGGAGATAGCATGACAGTATATATTGAAAGGAAGATTAGTGCAAGCATTAGTTCGGAGTCAATTATTGACGATTTCAAGTCACTCGGAACGCGTAAAGCATTACTTTAAGGTAGTTTTAAGTCATGTAATTTAAATTTTTAGTAATTAACTTTGTATTTATTTTAAATTTAATTTTTTATTTAAAATACTATTTACATTTTATTTATAATCTTTATTTTACGTTAGCGGTCATCCCAAAAAAAATTATCTGGCTCCGCCACTGTTTCTATTCATTCTATTTTTCTAATTCTGAGTTAATAAAAGATATTTTTTCCATTGCTTATATATTATATCGTTATAGTGTATTTTTAACAGTAAAATAATATGTTCATAGTTTATTAAAATATATTAGTTTGTTTGAATTTTTTATTTTATAAATGTTAGTATATCTATTGTTGTGTGTAAAATGCAGAATTACTATAAACGGTAAATGATACATGGAGAAGTTGGTTATCTATTGCAATATTTCCAAAGAAACTCTATGGGAAATCCAACTTTCTATCATGCATATCAAATGGATGCCGAAGAATAAATTACCAATGTGTTTTGGGCAGATACACTGATGCTAATTGATTATGAGTATTTTGGTGATGTTATATCTCTTGATTCAATATATTGCACAAATAATTCACATGGACCACTGGCATTATTCTCGGGATTTAACCATCATCGAAAAGCTATGATTTTTGGGGCTGCTTTATTATATGATGAAACAGTTGAGTCATACAAGTGCCTCTTTGAGACCTTCTTAGAGGCTCATAAGCAGAAAATGTCACAAACAATATTTATTGATCAAGACCACGCAATGGCAAGAGCATCGATTGAGATTATGCCTGAAGCTTATCATGGCTTATGTACATGGCACTTAATGCAAAATTGCATCAAACACTTAGGAAATTTGATGAAAGGTGGATCTCATTTTCTTAGTGATTTTAAGAAGTATATGTATGAATATGAAAATGAAGACCAATTTGACGAAGGTTGGAGAAATCTTTTAGTAACCTATGATGTTAAAGAAAACACTTGGTTGCAAAAAGTGTACACTATAAAGGAGAAGTGGGCATCATGTTACATGAAGAAAGTTTTCACATTAGAAATGAGAAGCACTCAACTTAATGAAAGCGTGAATGCAGGTATTAAAGGATTTATGAATGTGAACTTGGATATAATCAAAAAATTTAAGCGCTTTGAGTTTCAAAAGAATCAAGTTAATATTTCTCAGGTGAATGAGTTTATTGGTAAAGTTAAGGAGTCTACAAGCACTTGTGATGATTTGGCACAAGCAAAAGGATTCAAAAAAAGAGAAGGTAAAAAGAGTTCAAAACGCCCAAAAGGTTGGGTAGAGTCTCAACCTCCCCAAAGAAAGAAAAATGTTGGCTCTAAAGCTTCAAAACTTCAGGTATCATTGAATTATTTCATTTAATTGATGTCTTTAGTCAACTACAAAAATTCATATTTTTATTTTATATCGTGTAGAACAATAAAAGGCGTGATTCACAAACAAAGTTCAATATGAGGTGTCCAATACAAGTGCAGTTATTTGGCTCAATAATTCATACAACATACCATCAATTGTAACTCAATATCAGATTGAGTATGTGAATGTACCAAGAAATATTTAGTGATTGAATGATTTTACGTTTTGTGCAGGAAAATAATACCACTTCAACTCAATTCGGTATCAATAGTTTTACTCAATTATTGATGGTAAATTTTAAAAATTATATAAATTCTACTATTTATTCATGTTACTTTTTTAATTATTAACTTATGCTCTTTTAATTATAGGAAAATATTCATGGAGATATTACAAAATTAAACCATCCATAAAGAAGTGAAGAAGACAGACTATTTTTTTTACATGTTCTAATTTGTGACTTTGTGCATTAATTATATTGGTTAAGTTATTTTAAAATTGGTTTATGCTTTTTTTTAAATTGGAGATACCAGTAATCATTAGTATTTTACTAAGAGTATATATTTAGGAAGAAATGATTTAGAATTGATGAATTTGTTAAATCATCTTTAATAGTAATTCTTATCTAAAGAAAATAGATTATGATTCTATCTCATTATAATGTTTTATTTAATTTTAATTATAGACATCATTTTAATTTTAATTGAATTAAGGACTATATTCATTATAATGAAATTCTAAAAATATTTAATGTAAAAATATTAGAAATTCTAAAAGTGATAGTATAGTTGATATTTTCTTTTTTCATAAATATATTTTTTTAATAAATTATTTCTTATAATTTTCAGCCATTAGATTAGATAAAGGAGAGATGACAGAATTCCTTGATTAATCGTTTGCTAGATTGGCATTTGTTTGGTGATGTTTGCTATTCTATTCCACTTCTCTTTGTGTTTGTTCCTGTTGCAAAAAATGACTACAAAAGATTTTGATTCTGTTGATTTTGTGGTGCTTTTAAACTTGTTATAAGTTGGTATAACTTTGTAAATTTTTTAAGTTTAATTATGTGTTGTGATTTAAATCCAATCGTAAGTAGGGATTTTATTTTGACTCTAAATAACAAAACAACAATGTCAAAGAACCAACTTGTGAACCGAATTAAAATCCAGAAAATCCTCTCATTCGTTTATGTATAAAATTCAGAAAATCCTCTCATTCATTTATGCATTTTTTGGTTCAATAGATTATACATCAAAAATACACTTTTAGAATAAATTTAATTATAAAATTAAAACGTGACTAATAAATAAATGAATTGGGTATATATTTCTAAAATCTAGGATAATTTTTTTATTTTCATAAGGGTGTAATAGTAAATCTTATGGTACCTTGAGTACTTAAATAATTTCATGATATTTAATCAAACCAAGAGCCCAGCAAATTTCAATTAACAAAAAAATAAATACAGTAATTTTTCTGTTTCTTTAATTTTATTTAAAATAAAAAATCAAACTTTATCTCATCCACCACCACTGCTACAGATCCCGGTAAGCGAAACCGGAAATCTACTACAAAGACTTCCCGCGGTGGACGATCTTTCACCAACAACGGACGGTGGAAGAATTCTCCCGTCTGCAAACAACGCCCTCCCGCTGTTCCTCTGTTGCGGTGAATCCACCACCAATCCTTCCAACTCCGCAGCCGTATCATAAAAAGCAGCATCGCCGAAACGCCTTTCAACTTCCAGAAACTCACCCAGCGAAGCCGACCTTGAATCGCCGTCACTGCAAAATTGCCACCACCTCCTCCGGCGCTTGGCAACCACGAAATCTGCCGCGTTGGGATTCGTATTCCTCTTTGACTTGACAGCCCTCCGAGAGGTTTCCACGGCGGTGGCAGTGGCGGAAGGTGAGTCCGTGTTCTGAGGTGTGGCTCTGAAGGTGAGCCCCATGAGAGTGCCTAGTGTGGTGCTTCTGTCATGGAAGAATGATCCAGTAGACTATCATAGAATGGATCCATAAAATAAATAAGAATGAATTAAAATTAAATTAAATGGTTGAAAAGGAAAGAAATAAAGAAGAATTGGGTACCTGAGTGTCAAGATCAGAGGAGGAGATGGAAGAGTTGGTAGGTGAAGACTGTGGTGCCACTAATTCACCACCTGGATCTAACATGCTTATGGTTCATGCACTATACTCATCACAGTTTCACACCCAGAAAAAGGACATAAAAGATTCTCAAGTAATTGTTCGCCAGTCAGTTCACTTACTTCATAAATATCCTATTCTTATGTTAGGAAGGATTCGGGTAAATATAACAATAAAGCAAATAAATATCCTATCATGTTCTTATTTAGGAACAATTGAATCTAAATTTAGTAGAAGACTCTTCGGGTTCTTACTTGTCGTTAGGATGAAGGAATGCCCACCAACTTCATTAATCGAGCTAATATGCTTTTGTTTATTAAGTTCATATATGAATTAACCTATTATCTTATTCTTTTGGTATTTATTATGATAAATAATATTTGGATAAATCTTCTTAAATTGGTTAGGTGGGTCGCAATCGTCATGTCTAAAAGGAGGTAGGTTAAGAAGATATCAATGATCACCATTGTTGGTGGTTCAAAATTTTCTCGCATGTTTTTTCCTTTTTGTGTTATTCATCGACCAAAAGTCTTCCCCTTTGTTTGATATTGAGGGTCCTTTTGTATCATAAGCATTGCCCTTTCCCTGGATTTGAAGAGGTGTGGCTAATGGTTTTTAGTAATCATTAACCATTCGTAACAGCTCATCAATAGTCGTTCCATTACGGGTTCGTCCATTGGAATGTCATAACGGCTCCGATTTGGACGGTCCTTTGAGAGCTCGGTAAATTTCGTCTGGGATGAGTATGAAACTTGTTGTCCAGCTTCATAATAATTCATCGGCCTCATAAAATTCCCGGGATGTACATAAACCCCCAAAGCACGAGGCATGTAAGTGTGAAGTATTTTGAGTTTATCTCGGGTGACATAAACTTGTCATAATTATTTTAAGGACTCCATTTAAGTTTGTGGTCTTGAGGATAGATCAATTCCTATTGTATATCAGTAATATTTACGACCTTGAAGGAGCCGGAGAACCTTGATGGATTCACAATATAGAATAATCAGAGAGCCAATGTGGGATTTCGACCATTGAACCCAGTGATTTCTAGATATAGTGAAGTCAAATAAAGAAGTCGGAGAGCCCCAGTGGGATCTCAACCTATTAACATCGTAGAACTTGGTAAGTTCTAGACATAGAGAAGTCGGAGAACCTCAATGGCATATCATCCTATTGGTGTGGTAGAACTCAATAGGTTCTAGACATGGAGACGTCAGAGAGCCCTAGTGAGATCTCGATATATTGGTATCGGAGAACTCGATAGATTCTAGACGTGGAGAAGTCGGAGAACCCTAGTGGAATCTCGACCTATTGACGTTATAGAACTCGGTAGGTTCTATACATAGAGAAGTCAGAGAGCTCAGTGGGATCTTGACCTATTGGTGTGGTAGAACTCGGTAGGTTCTAGACATGGAGTAGTCGGAGAGCCCTAATGGAATCTCGGCTTATTGGCGTCGTAGAACTCAGTAGGTTCTAGACATAGAGAAGTCGGAGAGCCATAGTGGGATCTCGGCCTATTGTAGTTCCTTTTAGCTATGCCAATGCCTGACTTTGTTGTTAGGATCGTCATATCCCATGTGGCTTTTCGACTAACCAAATCATTAGATGTATATAGGTTAGAAAATCCCAATTAAATCTTGTTTCATTCTTTAGAGAACCCCAGTGTGTCGAGATCCAATTCCCGGAGAATCTCTGGTGTGACTATAGCCATAGTTCATTCTCACTTTAGTCGTAATCATTATGTCATTAGTCATCCTTTGAGGAATTGTTTGGACGCTTTCCAGATCTTTCGACAGTAACTTTTGAGCCCTCATGCGTTTTATTTCTTTGATAACAACCAATTAGTTTGACTGGAAATAGAATGTTCAATGCCAAGCGTGTCTTAGTTTGTCTTTAGATGAGGTTTTGTATCATATAGGTTTAAAGCCTCGGTGAGTTGGGCCTTACTGTTTGATGAGTATCGTCATTTTGAGCATAAATCGGTTGCCCTGGGTGGATCATGTCAGATGTCTGTGTTTGGCGGGGAATAAGTTAATCAAACTACTTAAGGTCGGAGGTTTCTATTTACTTGGCCGTTTTGCCAAAGGTTTTTCTTTACTTGGATTTTCAATTTGGTCAAATGTTTTAGTTAACATGACTCATCCAGAGGTTTCTCATTTACATGGTTGGCTACTTAGATTAGAGGTTTTATTAATATAACTATGTCACAGGTTTCTCATTTACATGACTGATTTGTCATAGGTTCTTATTTACTTAGACTTTCAGTTAGGTCAAAGGTTTTAATTAACATAACCCGGTCACAGGTTTCTATTTACTTGACCAATTTTCCAGAGGTTCTTATTTACTTGGACTTTCGGTTGGGTCAGAGGTTTTAATTATCATGAATCGGCCAGAGGTTTCTCATTTATATGGCCGATTTTTTAGAGGTTCTTAATTAACATGACCCGACCAGAGGTTTCTCATTTACATGGCCGATTTGCCAAAGGTTCTTATTTACTTGGACTTTTGGTTAAGTCAAAGGTTTTAATTAACATGACTCGGTCAGAGGTTTATATTTACTTGACTGACGTACCCCCTGTGGAGGTCTTAGGTTAAATGCTCTTAGTAGAGGTCTTCGTTGTTTCCGGCCCCTACTTTTATTGGGGAGTAAGTCTCTATCTGGACTTTGTACTTGATGAATAAAAATGATTAAAGGGAAAACAATTCATAATACTCAAAAGGTGATGTCGAACTTTACATAAGATCATTGTTCCGATGAGACCAAACGGCTTCTCTTCTTCAACTTTCGATTTGTTTACTTCGTGTGACATCTTGGTTTATTTCTTGATCACAATATCAGATGTCTCCTTATTGAAAAATTCGAGCTCTTCGATGGAATATAGTTTCTTCTGACAACCACCATGCATAACTTTAAGGGTGTGGCTCCCACCCTCGTAGGGGAAACGAGCGACACTTATTGCCTAAAGTAAGTTCCAAATGGCTCATTAGTTACAAACAGCAGAGAAATTAGGTCGCCTTATCCGAGAATAAAGATAATTAATTTAAGTCATACACTTGTATTTGTCCAGACTCTTAGTTTTCGGCGGTCTCACTTGATAAATTCATACTTTCTGTTAGCCTATATTTTCCCCATGCAAGAACCTCTTTAATATACTTATTGTTAATGTTAAGTCAACCATCGAATATATTTCGAGCAAACTATTATGTGAGTGCAACTTTCCTTTAGATGTGTCTTGCATGATGTCAACACTAGGATACTTAAGCGTTAATTTATATTATTCTCTGATTCTCAATGTGCATTTTAGCATTATGAAGCATAAAAGCATTTGAAAACAAGTTGGAAAAAGTGTCATGCATCAAAAATGCATCAAAAACAATTTTGGTGAAAAAAAATAAACTATAGGTCGACATGTAGAAGTTTTTTTTTATTTGTCAACACATTCGTTGTACAGGTCGACTCATTTACTACATTATTAAAGCTTGTGGGCTCTGCAGATGTGTCGCCTCTACAGATCGGCACATAGGCAGCACATGACCTTTACAAGTTGGCATATGCATCAAACAGGTCGGCACATGGCTTTCACAGGTCGACCTATACAACATAATTTTCCAAAAGTTCACAATTTTCTCAAATCTTTTGCATTCCTTTTGCCTCCAAGCATGCATGCATATAAATACTTCATACATACATCATTTTCTATTAAGGTTTGTCGAGTGTAAACCTATACAAAACCAGAATTTCAAAGCATTCTCATCATCTTTAACCTTTTTCTATGCATACACACAATCAAACTACAGATAATCATTTTTTGATTTTTGTGCGATATAGATTAGGGTTGATAACGTCCAATTTAGGTTTTTTGTACTGTAAATTGGGTTGACAACTTTAAGGGTTTCAAATCATAAAACTGAGTTGGGGTTTTCCTTCAATATCTTTTAGGGTTTGAAGGTTTTGAACAAGATTACACAATCAGGATCCGATCGGGTGAAGTCTTTGAAGAACGGGATGTTCTTGCAAAGGAGTAGCGTGGGATGGTGGATCATATTAGTAACTCTTGGATTACAACAAGTGCACGTTTAGATTCGATCGAGTGAAAGCTTTGAAGAACAAAGGGTTTCTTTCAAAGAAGTAGCTTGATACGGTGAATCGAAGCGGCATTATTGGTTACTTGATCAAGCTTTGATCAAGGGAAGACAAGGTATCAGAATTAACATCAAAATTAGGGTTTGTAGGGTTGGAATACTACATCTCTCTTGTATTCATACATTTGCAAAGTAATATATATTACACTATCTCAATTCGAATTTTAATTGACGGAAGATGTACCCATAGCAAGGCCGACTGAGGAATTGCCTAAACAAATCTTTGTCTCTCTCTCTCTCTCTCTCTCTCTCTCTCTCTCTCTCTCTCTCTATCTATCTATCTATCTATCTATCTATCTATCTATCTATCTATCTATCTATCTATCTATCTATCTATCTATCTATCTATCTATCTATCTCTCTCTCTCTCTCTCTCTCTCTCTCTCTCTCTCTCTCTCTCTCTCTCTCTTTTATTTTCAATTTTGCAAATTATCGATTTCGTCGATGTTCGATCAAATTTTTTGGATAATAATTTTTTATTACATTTTGAAATTGGTGTTGTTGAGTTGATCACAATTCCATAGATTGTGATTGATTTTTAATATCAACAATACCACATAAAATTCCAAACAATAGTGATTGCACACTAAGTGTTCGACAAATTGCTTGAATTGATTTTTTTTGTGAATTATCATTGGAAGTAGACATTCCTTATTGTTTTGCATTCAACTAGTTGTGATTAGTTGTGTTTGATCAATTTGTGAATCATTATCATATTGTTGTCACTACTACACATATTCGAGATTTTTGATAACGGATTCGTTTAGACGATTTTGATCCGGGATATTTTAACTTGCTTCTGCGCCATAAATTTTTCAAAACTATTTTATCAACGTTTTTAAGTCGGGATCTATTCACCCCCTAGATCTAAGCCTACCATCTAATAAGTAGTATCACAACCTTCAGTTAATTGTATGCTTAAGATTTGCTTATTAAAAAATGGCTACCGAACCTAAATGGGCGTACAATAGTGTACCAATTTTCACCGGAGAAAATTATGGCTATTGGAAAGCTTGTATGCATATCCATATCAACTCGATTGATAAGGGTGTATGAGACCTCATCATCAATGGTCCTAATGAAATTACAATGACCAATGGTGAAGGTGTTTTCGTACCAAAACCGGAAGATCAATGGAATGATAATGATAAGAAATTATGGTCTTACAATTGGAAAGCACAAAATATTCTCATATCTGCACTCAATGTTGATGAATTTTATCGTGTTTCCCATTGTAAAATCGCCAAATCTATGTGGGGTGGATTACAAGTTACCCATGAGGGAACTAATGAGGTCAAATAAGCTAGTATTAACACATTGAATAAAGAGTTTGAACTCTTTCGTATGAAGCATGGTGAAACCATTGCCGGAATAAAAAAGAGATTCACACGTCTTATTAACCGGTTAAATGCTCTATGTAAGCCTATTTCCAATGACATTGCTACTAATAAAGTTTTTAGGTGTCTTAATCGGATATGGAAACCCAAGGTCACTGCAACCAAGGAGGTGAATTATCTTAAAACTTTTGATCTCACTACTTTGTTTGGAAAATTGGAAGAACATTTGCAAGAACTCACTTGCTTGGAAAAACATGAAAAAGAGAATGAGGTGAAGGTAAAGAATGAGAAAGGTAAAAACAAGGTGGAAGAGAATAAGTCTATTGCTTTAAAGACTTCAAGCTCAAAGACCTCACATATTGAGCAAAGTGATTGTGAAACGAGAGACGATAAGAACTCCAATGATGAGGACATGAGATTGTTTGTCAAAAGGTATCAAAGGTATATAAGGAAAAATGGAGTCAAGAACTCCGACAAGAATCTAACTAAGTTTAGAAGGTAGTTAAATCCTCAAAGGAATATGATAATAAGAAAGGTAAACTTAGAAGTTCTTGCTACAATTATGAATAATCCTGTCATTATAGACCGAAATATCCTAAGATTAAGAAAGACAAAGAGAAAGCCCATCACAAGAAGTATAACAAGTCTAGAAGAGCATTTGTTGCTTGAGAGAGTTCAAGTGATTCCTCAAGTGATGAAAGCTCAACTTCAAATGTAGAATCGGCCCATGTTTGCCTCATGGAAAATAGAAAGAATTAAGTCTTTCTAAGCTTGAATCTATTAATGAATTATCTTATCTTCAATTATAAAATGCCTTTGAATATCTTCATAGAGAGGCCTTAAATGCCTTTAATAAATTAGCTTTACATGAAAGAGTCTTTTTACACTTAGAAGATAAAGTGTTAGAACCATAAAGGAAGATGGAAACTATTAAGTAATCTATGATACATTTTCAAAATGACAAGAATGAGGATGGAAAACCTTCAAGGATAGGTTGTGAATCTTGTCATGATTGGCAAAAAGAGATAAATATTCTTCAAGTAAAATTGGACAAAGCATTATAACCAAAGATTGAATTTGCTATTGATCCATCAAAGTATGAAAGGTCTTTGAACAATTCATATAAGAAGCATAAATTTGTCAAAAGGACTCAAATAGCAAAATCACATCTCATCAAAACTTATCTTGTCACTATTGTTGAAAGAAAGGTCATACCATTGAAAAATGCAAGTTTAGGAAACTTTTTGTTCCTAAAGGATATTTTCAATGGTTGCCCAAATGAAACCTTAATTTGACTCACTCTCAAGGACCCAATGAAAATTAGGTACCTATTTCTCTTGTTTGATTCTATAGGTTGAATGTCTTGACTCTACGGAGAAGATGTGGTTTCTCGATAGTGGATGCTCAAGACATATGACGGGTGGCATATCTCTATTCATTTACTTTGTGCCAAAGAAGAATGGTTATGTTAATTATGGAGATAATAACACGAGAGCAATACTTGAAAAAGGTAGTGTAGGTAATCTCTCATCTACTACTATCTTCGATGTTATGTTAATTGATGGTCTTAAACATAACCTCCTTAGAATTAGTCAACTATGCAACAAGGGATTTTAAGTTACTTTTACAAAATCTTGTTGCTTGTTTGAACATAATGAAAAGAAGTATTTTATGTGTAAATTCTTGACGGTTAATAATACATATATGCTTAACTTAGATGATGTATCCTTGGTTGGAACTAAGTGTCTAGTGACCATGAGTGAAAACTCTTGGTTATGGCATAGACGCCTAGCTCATGTCGTATTTATTTACTAAAAAAAGTGACTTCAAAAGATTTAGTAATCGGTCTACTAAAAATAAAGTTTTCAAAAGACCATTTATACGATGCATGTCAGATGGGCAAGCAAGCGAGAGTCTCATTTAAATCGAAAAACATTATTTCTACTTCGAGACCTCTTGAGCTTCTTCATATCGATCTATTTGGTACCTCAAGGACAAAAAACATAAGTGGTAACTATTATTGTTTTATGATAGTGGACGATTACTCGAGATTTTGTTGGGTCATGTTTTTATATAATAAAGACGAGACTTTATCAGCTGTTAAACAATTTGCTAGATTATCCCAAAATAAAATGAATTTGAAAATTGTTTCTATCCGAAGCAATCACAGAGGTGGGTTTGAAAATCATATCTTTGAGAAGTAATATGATAAACATGGAAATGAGCATAAATCATCCGTTCATAGAACTCCACGACAAAACGGTGTTGTGGAGCGGAAGAATCGTGTTTTAGAGAAGTTAGCTAGAACTATGCTAAATGAATGTAATCTACCTAAGTATTTATGAGTCGATGCCATTAGTACAATATGTTATGTCTTGAATAGGATACTAATACGTCCTATCTTAGACAAAACTCCATTTGAATTGCTTAAGGGTAGAAAACCTAACTTGTCACACCTTCATGTTTTTGGATGCAAATGTTTTGTTTTGAACAATTGAAAGGATAATCTAGGTAAGTTTGATTCAAAAGTTGATACAAGTATCTTCCTCAGATACTCAGAATCTAGCAAAGCCTATAGAGTTTATAACAAAAGATTACTTATTGTTGAAGAGTTGGTTCATGTTACTTTTGATGAGTCTTACCCGAAAAATGTTGGGAAAGGTGTTTCTTTTTATGATGTAGGTGTATCTTCACAAGATATTCTCAAGGAACCCGAAAAAGGAATATAATCCTAAAGTGGTGGAATATAAGAAAGAAGAAGATATCGATTGTGAAGAGGAGAATGTTGAAAGTCCAGTTGCGATGGACGATCTACCTTTGGCTTGGAGAACATACAAAGGTCATCCTATTAACAACATACTTGGAGACATCACGAAAAGTGCGAGAACATGCTCCAAGATAAGTAACTTTTGTTATCACTTTGCGTTCGTTTCACAAGTTGAACCTAAAAAACACTAAAGATGCATTACTTGATGAGCATTGGCTTATGGTCATGCAAGATGAACTAAACCAATTTGAAAGAAATGATGTTTGGGAACTTGTCCCTCATCCCAAAAATCATCAAGTAATGTGCACTATATGGGTCTTTAGAAACAAACTTGACAAAAATGGAGTGATAACTCGGAATAAAGCCCGACTAATGGCTCAATGTTATAACCAAGAGGAGGGCATTGGCTATGAGGGGACTTATGCTCCGGTTGCTCGCCTCGAGGCTATACACCTTGTACTAGCCTATGCTTTCTCCAAATATTTCAAATTATTTCAAATGGACGTGAAAAGTGTATTAATGAGGAAGTGTGTGTAGCTCAACCTCTAGGTTTTAAAAATCACGAGTATCATAATCATGTTTACAAACTAAAAAAAGCTTTGCATGATCTCAAACAACCAGGGCTTAATATGAGTGACTTAGTAAGTTTTTAATCGATCAAGGATACTCTAAGGGAAAGGTAGATACTAAACTTTTCATTAAGTGTCAAGGAAACATACTCTTCTAGTTCAAGTTTATGTCGATGATATCATTTTTGGATCCACTAACATGCAACTTGTCAAGGAATTTTCTAAGCTTATGTAGGATGAGTTTGATATGAGTCTTATGGGGGAGTTGAATTACTTCCCTGGGCTTCAAATTAAGCAACTCAATGAAGGAACATTTGTGTGTCAAATCAAATATTGCAACGAACTACTAAAGATATTAGGCATGGAAGATGCAATTCGATTGACACTCCAATGCATACAAATGGAAACTTGGAAAGGAATGAAAATGGTAAAGATGTTGATGTGAAGAAGTATAGAGGTATGACTGATTCTCTTCTATATCTCACAAAACATCTAGGCCGGATATTATGTTTAACGTGTGTATGTGCACTCGTTATCAATTAGCTCCTAAGAAATCTCATTTAAAAGTCATAAAACACATTCTTAGGTATCTTCATGGTACTTCTAAGTATGGACTTTGGTATTCTAAGGGAAGCGATTGTAGTTTGGTTGGTTATACTTATTTCGATTTTTCCGGTTGCAAATCGGATAGGAAGAGTATTAGTGGAACTTTCCACATGTTTTCAAATTCCTTAATAAGTTGGCATAACAAGAAACACATTTTCGTTGCTTTGTCAACTGTCGAGGCAGAATAGGTAGCGACCGGTATTTGTTGTGCTTAAATTTTGAGGCTCAAACAATAACTACTCGATTTTGATATTAAACTATAATTTATTCCTATTATGTGCGACAACACTAGTGCTATTAATCTAACCAAAAATATGGTGCTACACTCTCATGCTAAGCATATTGATACTTGTCACCACTTCCTACGTGACCATGTTGAGAAAGGAGACGTTGTATTTGAGCATGTTGATAGAAAAAATCAATATGCAAATATCTTTACAAAACCTCTTGTGACCGAACCGTTTTTCAACATTCGAAGGGAATTGGGGATACTTGATATCTCAAATCTTTCCTAAATATGATTTTTTGCATGCACTTTATATACTTTTACTCTAAATTTCCTTGGAAGTTCAATTACGTAAGAGTGCATCCGTCATCAATTCATTACTGAGGTAATATTGTTCTATTTCCCTTTTTCCCTTTTGTAAAGTAAGCTTTTACTTTTGCATATTATTTATGTTCCAAATGATTGATATTCTTGATGTATAAAATAGTTCATGAATGTTCACTTCCAAAAATTTCTATTGATGTATGTCAATTTATATGTTTATAGTGACTTTGTTCTACTCTCTCTTCATGCTTGAAATATGCTCTTGGTGCATTGACTTGTTATCTATTCTTGCATGAAACATGGTTGAACATGTTATAATGTTAGAAAAATTCTTGTTGTGTGTCATTGTTATGATAACATCTCTATTTTTGGTTTGAGGGGTGATAAATATATATATCGCCTTGCTAGAGCACATGCATGTGAAATATTTCGGGAACACCAAAGGCATATGTCACGTAACCGTGTCACTTTTGTAGCAACTCAAGAGTTTTTTTATTATATTGTATCTTTTATTTTTCATGTTTGTGTTATGCTATTTGGCATAAGGTGTGTCAATCATGTTATATTGTTGCTTTATATGCTTTTATTTATGTTTAGGCATTCTTTTTCAATATGTACATCATTCTATGTGAGTTTTGTGGTATTGATGTTCTTATCTTTGCAAACCCCCTATGTGTGTTTTTTTATTTAGGTGTGATTTAAGATACTTCTCATGAATTGTTTTGCTTCTTTTTTATGTTGTCAAAAGGGGAGAAGTAAGATGAAGTTGAGATGCATACATTTAGGGAGAACCTTTCATTGAAAACACGACACCATTATCTCAAGTTTTGTCATCATAAAAAAGGGGGAGTATGTGAGTTCAACTTTCTATTAGATGTGTTTTGCATAATGTCAAAACTAAGATACGTCAGCGTTAATATATATTGGACGGTATCCTCAGATTCTCAATATGCATCTTAGCATTAAGAAGCATAAAAGCATTTGGAAACAAATTGGAAAAAGTTTCATGCATCAAAAACATTTTTTTGTGAAAAAAAATGAATTATAGGTTGACAGATGCATACTATAGGTTAATAAATAAAAGAAATATTTTTCTATGTGTCGACACATCCGTTGTATAGGTCAACTCATTTACTGCATTATTAAAGTCTATATACTCTGACATATGTGACGCATCTAGAGGTCAACACATAGGCAACACATGACCTTTTAACTTATTTAACTCTTATGTCTATATAAAAGATTATTTAACCAGAATTTAGACATAATACAAAAGAACTGGATATTTCGGATTTAAGTATTAAATTGTGTATTTTCTCAAAAACAAAGAGTATTAAATTGTGTTTGTTGATTTGCATAAATACATTAATTTCCTATTTTTGTGTCATGTATTACTTATCAAAGATTGAAATCCTTATTGACGGTTAGCTACTTCGTAAATGAATTGATTTATATTTCATATCATAATTTATAATAATAATAATAGTATAAGCAAATAAATAGTTCTACTAGCACAGTTTCATTGAAAATAATTATTATTTTCTTTACGTTAAACACTTTTTCATAGAAACAAATTTATATCCATATTCTTAGAAACAATTAATAAGAAGAGAGAAAATTTTACATTTATTTAAAATTTAATTATTTTAATTGAAATCATATAATAGTTATGATAATGAAAAAGAGAGAAATTTATTTTTATTTTTTAATTAATAAAAAACTTGTAATTAAATTGTATGTAAAACTACTTGTTATTGTTATGTTTGTGTCTATATAAAATTTTTGCTATTACCATTACCATTTACCACCTATAAACATGCCTTAAAAGCAACTACATAAATAAATCATAAAAGTTGAATAATTCTGTGATAATGCAGCAAGTGGAACATATGGGCTTTAAGAATCATTGTCTTCAAAATGGACATCCACTATACCCAAAAAGTGGTCACACAACAAGAATAGAGACTTAGATAGGGACATCACATGTGTTATCTAAGAACTTAGTTCAAGAAACCTTCTTGCCATTGGATGCTTAGCTTGAGATAATTGATCAGGCTTAAGAACTTCAACAATTTCACCATCAACAACCAAACACACTACATCAGCCATTCTTTGAATTTGTTTGATGCTATGAGAAACCATTATCAATGTCATGCCTTTGTTCTTGTTCAACTTCATCAAAGCATCTTCTATGTTTTCTGTCGATATTGGATCTAATGCACTAGTAGGCTCATCCAACAGCAAAACCTTCAAAATTGACGACACAGAATATTACATAATTCATAAACAAACTTTAGTATTTGGATTCATCATATACCTCCGGTGAGTTAGCTAGAGTTCTTGCAAGTGCCACTCTTTGAGCCTGACCTACAGAGAGATCAGCACCAGATTTATCCATGAAAGAAGCATCCAGATCCGCCATTGTCAGCAACCTCCCCACCTCATCGTCTGTTAGCTTTACTCCTCTCAGTTGTGGACCATATCTCACGTTGTCCGCAACTGTCCCTGTATTAAATCTCGCCGAGATTAAATCGAACCAAATGAAATCAATCGAGAGAAACAATAGGTTGAATTGACATCACTGACCTTCAAAGAGAGCAGGAAGCTGAAACAGCATGGCGACCTTACGGCGGAGGGAAAGAACGTCGATATGGCAGATATCTTGACCGTCGAGGAAGACGGAGGAGGAAGGTGGCTCCCAGAGGCGATTCAAAGCCCTTAAGAGAGTTGACTTGCCGCTACCACTAGGGCCAATGATCCCAACGATCACACCCTTTGGAATATCAACGGTGATGCCTTTGAGTATATGAATTTTTCCATCATCGGAATCTTTTGTTAGATTTTTTATCTGGAATTTGGGTTTGGTGAAGTCTACATGTTGTTGTTGCTGATGTTCTTCCACATCCAACAAGTGCTCTGTTATATTACATACACAGAAAATCAGAAATTAGATATTGTGAAAAAAATCAAGATGTTTGTTTATGATTGAATTGTTTCTTTACCTAAGACAGAAGACATGATTGGTCGTGAACGAGAGAATGAAAATGGTGAAAATTGAGTAAGATATATGAATATGATTTTTTTATTTTATGAGAAGAGAGAGTCAGAAACAACCTGAACTGGTTATGACTATTTCTTCTGCCAGATCTGCAATATTCCTTTTCTATTTTTTTACACAAATTTCATTCTTCAATAAAATATAAATGGGTCAACTTCATAAGTACTACTATATCTAAAATCTAGACTTCTGAGTTTGCTTTAACAAGTTGGAATAAAATTATATATTTAAAAAGTTGTTATCTCAATAAGTTCAAAACAAAACTTATATAAAGAATATTCAAATTGGTTATGGCTTATTAGAATTCCAAGATGTTATCCTCTTTCCGAAGTAGTTGAAATAAAATTATAAATTTGAAAAGTTGTTATCTCAATCGGTTCAAAAGAAAATTTCCATAAAAAGTATTTGAATTGGTTATGACTCATTAATGATCATGTTATACTTTGTAAGAGTGGGAGATGTGATTTACTCTACTTCAAGAGCCTTGAATAGAGAAGCTTGGTAAAAAATATAAAGAAAAAGAAAAGACTAATTTTTTATTTTATGATTAATGCATTAGTCATACCAACTTATATATAAATTTTTCTCAATAGAATTTGTAATAAATAATAAAATATTGTCAAACTTATTTTTTAATAGTAGATTAGCTTCAATTTCATCTCACCAAATGAATTTAAAAATATCAAGAGTCTGAAACTCGTGATCACATATTTCAATTGATTCGTACGGAGATTTATGAATTGAGATGTGGTGTGGTTATCGGAAGGTTCGATAATGATTCAGATAGAAGATGTGTTTTTGTGGGAATGGTGTGCGAAAGAAGCGGAAAATATAGACCTCATCTCCGGAATTTTAAACGAGACAACACCAGTTTAAAAAAATATGAGTGTCCCTTTAAGGTGTGTGGTTATATGTTGACTAACAATAACCGGAGATTTAATGTCATGTGTGGTTTGCATAACCATGATTTATGTGAGAAGTTAGGCGGTCATCCAATTGTGTGTCGCCTTATGCCGAAAGAGAAGGAATGTGCTTGGACCGATTAGGTTAGACACCTTGGAAATACAACAACTAACCGAGTTGGGTCTGCCTATGCTACGTTGAAGAATTGGTTGAGAAATAGTAAGGGAAATTTGTGTAGAGATTGAGACTCCATAAACCAAATGATTTAAAACCAGCATAATGAGATACATACATCATTTGGTCGAAGCATCACAGTTTTGAAACACAGATTTAAAAACAACAATCTTTATTCTTAGTCGGTCGGCAACATATCTCGAGCAGGTTTGAATTATATTTTTCACGATGATAAACGAGCCGATAATGTAGGCTCTGATAACATAAAGTGTGAATGCACAATTTTGAAAACATATGGTCTTCCATGTGCTTGTGTTATTGAAAAAAAGGTGAAACTTGGTAGCCCGATAAGAATGGATGAGGTTTGCACTCATGGAAGAGGCTTAGGTTTGATGATGATGATGAGGTCAAGAAAGACGGTAAATAGAATATCTCTATCTTGACCGAGTGAGAAGTGATACAAGAGAGATTTTTGAAAGTCGATGACAATATGAAACTCCACATCAAAGAATAATCGAGAAAGATTGCTTATCTGGAAGCCCACTGACTTGAAACCACTCTCTCAACCAATAAAAACAAAAGGTGCTCCGAAGAAGCTCAAGCCTACACCGAGTGACAATTCAACGGTGCAGACTCCTTCGTATTTTGAACATGTTGACAAAAAATTTTCAGACTCACCAACTCCAAAATCTCAAAAAATGTTTCAAAGGAGCTTGCATTGGCAAAACACATCCTATGCCGCCTCCACCAAAGATTCCATTAATTTACAAGACGTCAGTTATTATGCACAAATACATCGAGCGGATCATCAATGTTGAGGGGGATGATAATTGCGATTATCGAGTTGTTTCGACTTTACTCGGTAAAGGAACATATAATAATACACTTGTCTGCCATCAGCTTATCTAAGAGTTGAGGACTCATAAAGAATCATACACACGGTTGTACAGAAAGAAAGAAAACTTCAATGAAGTTTATGAGTCTCGTGTTTCATGCCTTAGTGGAATGGCATCGGAGACAAAATGGATGTGCTTCCGTGGAATGGGTCACCTTATAGCATGTGTGTATGATAGAGTGTGTGTTGATCTTATACCATTTGGTTTTTAGGAAACCTTTTTCCTACTATGTATCGCCCCACCTAAAAATTCAAATGATCGTATTATGTGTATTGGGTGGCTTTCAAAATCACATAATTTTGTTCAAGTTTACTTGAAACCGGGATGCCCTATACAACTTACATCACCGGAGTGGACGACTAATTCAACAACAAGAGTTCAAGAAATTGAGCAATATTGATAGAAAATCAAATGCACAAAAGTCAAAGAGGGTACAACACATAGATTTAGTTGGTGACAAATATTTCAATTCGTTTTAATTTTTCTGTTTAACCGGATAAATACGTGTATGTAATTATATCTCAATATTAATGAAGTGTAATATATTTAATTTTTTTGCTATTTTAATACATTTTTTTATCTTTCTCATAATATTTTTTCATCTGTCGAAAAATGTCTTCAATTAAGTTTTGTTTTCAAAGATTATGTTTTCTGCCTGTTCAGGAGAGGTTTCGGAGATGCATCTTCGGAACAAGATAATAGGGTGCGGAATCAGATATATCTCCGGAATCAGCATGTCAGGTTTTGAATGGTCCACATTTATCTAGAGCTTCTATAAATAAGGTGCTCTTGTTTTTTATTTCACAACAAATGAAAATGTCTAAAATAAACATCATCTAGTATATCGCAAATGTCTCCTTCTCCATCGCGACACCCGAGTGAAAGTTTAAAGTCAACAAGTACACCTATCTTGCAGATATTAAATACGAAATCCATAATCTTCTGCCTTACGGAGACAATCGAAGAATTGTGAAACTTGAGTACCGTTCACCGTCGATTGACAATGGAGAGAAGATTGAGTTCAACAACTTTGAACTTAAGACAAATGCATATGTAAGGGATATGTGGAATACATATTTTTGTTTCAAAACAAAAATTTCGCTCGATTTGGAAGCGACAATTTTAAGATCGGTCGAAGATATTGTGAAGATGATGAAGCGTCCACATGGATATTGAAGTGTAATGTTGCATTTTATGTTAAAATCATCTAGGTAAGGCTTATTTTATTTTATGAATGGTAATTTTATTATGCAAAATTGCAAAATTTTTATTTCTACTTCTGCCACTAGTGTGTAAATGTTACGGAGCTGCATCTATGAAATTCTATCAAAAATACATCTTCAACATTAAAAAATTAGATTATATACTAAATACATCCGAAAATATATGTTCAGAATTTTATATATATATATATATATATATATATATATATATATATATATATATATATATATATATATATATATATATATATATATATATATATATATATATATATATATATATATGATACGTTAAGAAATTCTCTAAAATTATCCATAGTTTAAATATAAGGAATATTTTGTGTAAGATAAATACCACACATTCTCATCTAAATAGGCTAATGACAAAAAGAATAAAAAAATATCTTTTGACAATAAAAATTCTTGGTACCGACAGTGCTGGCCCTTGAGTCCTATGACAAATATGAAAGTGTGATATTTATGAATATTTAAATAAAATTATTAAATTTAAGTTTAATATTTAATTGAAATTTAATAATTATATTATAACTGATTTACTTTTAAAAGAATCAACCGGTAATAAAATTATTAATCATTTTAATTTTTGTTGAAATTTATATTTTTAAAATCTTTAACTATTGTTTCTTAATTTTTTTTAAGCTTTTCGAACTTCTAATTTAAATTTGAAGTAAATGTATATTATAGCCAAAAAAAAACAAATGTGCCACAATAAAAAAAACTATAAATTAAGAATAAATGAAAAATATTTGAACAATAAAACTTAATGATATAAATTTTGTTAAAATGTTGTTCGTCTCCTTCTACAATAATGAAATTGTTATTGACTGCAATAAAATTAATAAAAATTTAATTTTTTTATAAATGTAACTATTCATTAAAAACAAAATAAAATATATGATAAATGTATAAAATAAGAGTTTAATTGTTATAGACGGTTAGTATAAATTTGTTTATATCAACTGTGTATCTGAATCATTCAATCTAAATGTCAAATATAATAAAAAAAATAGAGGAGTATTATTTAAAAAAATAAATAAATATTTTAAACAAATCAACCGTGTCTGAATGCATTGCAATTAAATTCATAAAATAAATTGTTTGCTCTTTATTATTGTTAATTTTAGTAATAATTTTTAACTCTAAGATAAAAATACAAGTGGCAAAACAATTTAAAAGGCACAAAGTCGTATGAAAAAGTGCAAAATAATGGCAAATGTAATCTAATTGTAAGAGTATACGTGCACATGCAGAAAATAATACTAGTAGTCTTATAAAATATAGCAATCCTAGGCAATGGCCTTTGTTGCCATGCTTGGATACCGGGTGTATTCCTTTGCTTTTCGAAATGTCCAAAAGAATGATATATATCCTTTGATTATAAGTAGGTATATTTAATCGTTAATCTAAAAGATGGATAATTTGAATACTCAAATGGTCCAATCATTCAATAATTATCGCATAATAACATGGACTTTTGAAGATCGTACCATCCGATTTTTAACTCTCATTTTTTATGTATATTAATAGAGTTAACATTAATATTATTTTTTAAACAATAATTTTATTTTTATTTATAATATTTTAATTATTTATTATATTTATTTAACTTTTTTTTATCTCTATATAATAATTATTTATGATAATATTAACAAAAGTATAATTAATATTCCCTCTGTTTTTTATTATAAATCATTTTAGAAAAATATTTTGTATCGTTTTATAATACAAATGAATCATTAATGTTAATTTTTCTATTATATCCTTAAATATTTATTATTCTCTCTCTTTTTAATTATGTCAAATTGTTTTTTCAATATCAAAGACAATTTTGTAAAATCCTTCCTAATTTCTCTTTTTTAGACCATAATTATTACATTTCTTAATTCGTATGAAAAGTTAAAAATCACTCATAATAAAAAAATGGATGGAGTACTATCTTAAATTTTATAAAGGATAATTAAAAAAAGTATTTTTTTAAATGATATTTAAAAAAGAACGAAGAAAATATATTATATAAATTTAAAAGATGGATTTTTTCTCTCACGTTATGATCAAACACTGGGATAAGTACCACGCAATAACAACAAAATATAGTCTTTTTAGGTGTATTGATTATTTGAATAGTTATGTGTTTAGATAAGGTTTTTTATTTTTCCATCCGAAAATAGTTTGTTGAAAGGGTTTTCTATTTTTCCGTTCAAAAATAGTTTGTTGAAATGGTTTTCTATTTTTTTCGTTCAAAAATAGTTTGTTGAGAGAATTTGGAATTTTTCCGTCCAAAAATCCTGAAGCATTAGTCTCATTAGTGCTCCTAACTCTCTTGGACTCCCCGACAGTGGTATCAGAGTCTTGGTTCTGCTTTGTGGGAGAGAGAGAGAGAGTCGGATCCAATGTTGGATCCTATTATAGGATGTGGGGGACTCACACTTGTGAGGAATAATGTTAGGTGAAAGTGTGAGTGATTAAAGTCTCACATCACCTATGAATCGGTAAAATATTGAATTCATAAAAGAGATGACTCATTTACCTAACACCTTAAGATTTTGGGTTGAGATGTGGTGTCTTTCTCTTGTGGTTCCGAAGCATTAGTCTCATGGGTGCTCCTGACTTTCTCGTACTCCATGATCTCCCCCTCAAGTATGAGTTGTATAGAGAAACAAATGTGAGTTCTAAGTCCCACATTGTTTAGAAAAATGGATGTTGAGCACTTTATAAGTAAGATGACTCATACACCTATCACCTTAAGGTTTTGGATGAATATGTGGTGTCTCTCGCACTTGTGTGTTGCTCTTGATCCAATGTGAATTCTCCTCATGATGATGCAACACTGGTATCAGAGCCAAGTTCTGATCAAATGAGGAATGAAGTTATGATCAAGGGAGGAATGAAGAGTAACAAAAAGTTATGAAATTATTGTGTTGCTTTTTCTACACAATAGTAAAATGTAGTATTTTAGGTGTATTGGTTATTTGAGTAGTTATGTGTTTATAAAAAGTTTTCTATTTTTCCGTTCAAAAATAGTTTGTTGAAAGAGTTTTCTATTTATCCGTTCAAAAATAGTTTGTTGAGAGAGTTTTTATTTTCCGTTCAAAAATAGTTTGTTGAGAGGGTTTGCAACTTTTCTGTCCAAAAAATTGTAATTGAGAGAGAGAGAGTGCAAATTTTTCATTGAAAAATTGTAATCGAGAGAAAGTTTGCAATTTTTTCGTTCAAAAGTTGCAGTTTGGAGGGTTTGCAATGTTCTCCTTAAAAATTGCAATTTAATGAGAGAATTTGTAATTTTGTTTTGAATAAATTAGAAGTTGAATAATGAATTTGTGAGTTTTGTTTTTGGATTTTTTGCTCTTTTTCTTTTTGAGGGTATGCTTCCGTGTGCGTAGAAATTTGTTTATTTTTATTATTTTCCCAACAACTGGTATCAGGGCCAAGTTCTGATCAAGTGAGGATGAAGTTCTGATCAAGGGAGGAATGAGAGTAATAAAAAATTTATAACAAGAGAGAAAGAAGACAAAAAGATTCAAGCATAATAATTTAATCATTTTGAAGATAAAGTTGAAGACATAGTGAAGATATGTGAGACTTTGGATGAATGGAGTGTTTGTTGGGTCAAATATTATATTCATCCAAGTCCCACATCAGGTAATAGGAAGAGAATATAATTTGAGTATTAATATAAATAGAGATAGTTAGTTTTACTTTTTTACACAACAACAAAATATAGACTTTTGGGTGTATTGGTTATTTCGATAGTTGTGTGTTTAGAGAATGTTTTCTATTTTTTCGTTCAAAAATAGTTTGTTGAAATGATTTTCTATTTTTCCGTTCAAAAATAATTTGTTGAGATAGTTTGCAATTTTTCCATCCAAAAATCATAATTGAGAGAGAGTTTACAATTTTTTTGTTCAAAAATTTTAATTGAGAGAGAGTTTACAATTTTTTCGTTCAAAAATTGTAGTTCGAAGAGTTTGCAGTTTTTTCCTTAAAAATTGTAACTTAATGAGAGAGTTTGTAATTTTGTTTTAAATATATTAGAAATTGAATAACCTTTAAGTTATCAATTAAGAGTGAATTTCCTTTCATCAGGTTAATACCCTTAAGAGTGAATTTCCTTTCATCAGGTTAATACCCTCCAAACATATGTGATTTTTCACCAATATGAGTTATCAATTATTATGTCATTTATATTTTATTTTTATTACGCATACTCAATGTCTCATACATTATTCCAACATTGTGTTTGCCATCTTATCATCATTAGAATATAATTTCACACACTTTACCGTAATAAACAACGCACCCTTAGCGCATCAAAACAGACCACACAAAACATCAAAACATAATAAAATAGTACATCATATGATAAAATCCGAGAGACCACACAATCCAAAGAACACACAACATTAAAATATACCAACAACTTACTGAGTACAATAAAGCAAAAGTGCGTCTAGAAGAATAACATAGTTAACACGAAATTTTACTTCTTCTTTGTTGTTCCATAAATAAGACGGACTCACCATCTTTGAACACGAGTTTCGTCGAGGAAGATGAAACGAGATTTAGACATGAGGTTGTCGAGAACATGAGTAACTTTGATTTTGGATGAATCTGGGAACGATTGAACGAATTATTGAATGAACTTTGTGAAAAATGATTGAATGAATTTGATGAAAATTGAATGAATGAATTTCTAAAAATAAAATCGATGAAGTAACAAACAAACAAGTTCTAGATTTTAGAAAAAGAAGATATTTTAACTAATTAATTTCATTTTTAGTTTGTTTTAATATTATATTTATTGAATTATATTAATAATTTGACCTTAATACTAACATGTACCATGTACTATTTATATTTATATGTTTGTCACGTTATCAATTAGACTCCTACATCAACAAAATTGAAAAGAAAAAAAAATCAAATTTATTAAATAGAACCCTAAAAATTAAATATAAAAAAAAATGAACAAAATATTGTAATTAAAATAGTGATATAAAAAACACATTTAATTTTCAAAAAATGTTTAAATCACAAAAGTGTATTTTGAGTTAGCAACCATTAGTAGTAAACCCACCTACTTGTTTTTTTTCGTTAATATTTACCTATCCTCTTTTCTTATATTTGATTTAAAAATATGCAATATGGTCTTACTTGAGTGAAGACTATTAAACAACGATGCTGAGTTGGATCGTTTCTATTGGTGAGAATAACGCAAAACAGCGTGTCACATTTCAACAATTTACATTTACTATCCTTCTTCTTCCTCTCATTCTAAATTTCTATTTCTCCCATTGCTGTGAATGTCATTTTCAACACAGCAATGCCCACCGCCAAGTTCTTTCTCTCTCTTCTCAGTTTCTCTCTCCTCACCCTCTCCGCCACCGCCCGCCCCTACGTTCTCGTCCTCTCCCAAGAAGACTTCAAAGACGAACTCCCTTCCGATCCAGATTCCTCCCCCGAGTGGGATGAGTTCGGCGACTCCGACTCACATAAGTCTGAAGAGGATCTCGACCCTGGATCATGGCGCCAAATCTTCGAGCCATCCTCCACCGAGCCACAACCTCAACCCCAATCCGATACGGAGGCACTCTACTACTCCGCCGTGACCAAGCTTATGACGGGGGATGCGAGGTTAATTGAAGAAGGCTCCGGTGAGATTGAGACGGCTGCGGAATCTGGATACCCGGCGGCACAATCAGTGTTAGGGTTTTTGTGGGGAATGGGGCTTTTGAGAGAGAGGAGCAAACAGAAAGCATTTGTTTATCATCATTTTGCTTCAGAGGGTGGCAATATGCAATCCAAAATGGCTCTTGCTTATACCTACACTCGTCAAGATGTGAGTTCACTTTAATTCTTATTTCTGAATTTCTAAATTCTATTATAATGTTAGGGTTTTTGAGAATGATGTTTGTGTTGGAATGGTGGCAGATGTTTGATAAATCGGTTAAGCTTTATGCTGAATTAGCAGAAGTGGCTGTAAATGGTTTTCTGATTTCGAAAGATTCTCCGGTGATTGAACCTATTAGGCTACACAATGGAGCTGAAGAGAACAAAGAGGCACTCAGAAAATCTAAAGGGGAAGAGGATGAGGACTTTCAGATTCTCGAGTATCAGGCACAGAAAGGGAATGCAGCTGCTATGTACAAAGTGGGCCTGTTTTACTACTTTGGGCTACGTGGATTGAGGCGCGACCATTCTAAGGCACTTTCGTGGTTCTTGAAGGCAGTGGAGAAGGGAGAGCCTCGCTCCATGGAACTTCTCGGAGAGATATATGCGAGGGGAGCAGGTGTTGAGAGAAACTATACAAAAGCCTTTGAATGGCTTACTCTTGCATCTAAGCATCACCTCTACTCTGCTTATAATGGGATTGGGTATTTGTATGTCAAAGGCTATGGAGTCGACAGCAAAAATTACACTAAAGTATGATAATCTTTGCCTTTTTTGTGTTAAAATTTTTGTGTCTATGTATGTCTATGCTTAATTTATGATATCTTTTGTGAATTACAGGCAAAAGAGTATTTTGAAAAGGCTGCTGATAATGACGAGGTTGGTGGCCATTATAACCTAGGTGTCATGTATCTCAAGGGGATTGGAGTGAAAAGAGATGTGAGGTTGGCCTGTAAATATTTTATAGTGGCTGCCAACAACGGTCAACCGAAGGCTTTCTACCAGCTTGCAAAGATTTTTCATCTTGGTGTTGGCTTCAAGAAGAACGTTCCATTGGTAAGTTGATTCTTCATTTGTCTTATTTTTAATGCAGATGCTGATGAAAAACTGTCGATTAATTTAGATATGAGCCCGATGTCAATATGATTCTCTCCTGTGTTTTATATTAATAAGCTTGCAATAGAAGAATGTAATCGATCGAAAAGCTTAGATCATAATTTGGGATTCATGATTATGACAAAAGTATTCTATTGACTTCGTTCTAGATGCAAGACTTTATTTACATACAAACTGAAATGATTAGTACCTTACCACCCAAAATAGTCAATAGCGGCGCTATAGCGGGACAGCGAAGCGGAGGCCGGCCTCTATGTGAAGAGCCTTAGCGGTGTAGAACACTATAGCGGCCGCTATAGGGTAAATAGCGGGACAGCGAAGCGGAGGCCGGCTGCTATGGGAAGAGCCTCAGCGGTGTAGAACACTATAGCGGCCGCTATAGGGTAAATAGCGGGATAGCTTAGCAGTTTCTGACCTGCTATCCTCTTCTCCTCTGAAAAACCAAAATTTCCAATTTTGGGTTTTTCAATCAAATTAAGACTTGGTGATGTTAATTAAGAACTTCGATTAAAACTTGTTGGCTTTTGAGCGTTTCTTTACTAAGCTTTATGCTTTGATTTATGAATATTTTATAGGTTGAGAGTTATTTTTTAATTTTATATTAAATATATGTTTATAACTATTATATGTAATTTGTCCAAAAAGGATCAAATAGCGCTAGACTAAAACATAGAAATCTACCTTTTGCTTTTTTGAGAATACATAATTTATATAATATAGGCTGAAACTACCATAATATTCTAAAATATAGAATCATTAGAAAACTGTTAGACCCAAATATGAAGATGAATTTCAAGCCAATTGATCAGTAGCTCAAACCAAAAGCCTAGGATCTAAAAGGTTTATACCAGAAGAAATTGAAAGCACCCAAGTGGTCCTGACAGAAGAAGTAGAAATCTGCCTTTTGCTTTTTTGAGAATACATAATTTATATAATATAGGCTGAAATAATATTCTAAAATATAGAATCATTAGAAAACTGTTAGACCCAAATATGAAGATGAATTTCAAGCCAATTGATCAGTAGCTCAACCAAAAGCCTAGGATCTAAAAGGTTTATACCAGAAGAAATTGAAAGCACCCAAGTGGTCCTGACAGAAGAAATTGAGCAACTAGTCAACTACTAGTGTGAAAGGGATCCCAACTACTTGTGTTAGAATGCTTGAAGAATTCCATGCTATTAATAATTTTTTAGTTGTAGTTTGATCTTTACATTATTATTTGACATAGGGTGTCATATTTCAATACTTGATTTTTTTTGTTAAATGGGGCATATTGTTGACATAACTGATAAGCTCCGGGTACCTTGAATTTTGCTTGTACCCCTGTAATACAAGCAAAAGAAAATGTAGAGGAGGTCCCAATTGGAGATGATTAGATAAAGGATTGTGGTCAGCATATGTTTGGGCAAGGGAAAGGCCTTTCATTAGCTAAGAAGGATGGAGTAATGGGGAACAAAGGGAATGTAACATAACTGACACGTGGCAGCATATGAGAGAAGGGAAATAAGTGTGAATTGTGTGTGGGAGGAGCGATAGGAAATGTGGAATGATTATTTGAAGGATAGTTGTAACAGAATGGTGGTAGGAAGGACTCCACTGGGGACTACTGTAACATAGAGTTGAGGTCTGTCTCTCTGACACATGGCAGCGCAGGAGAGGAGGAAACTATGCGTGAAACTTGTGTGGGAGGAGTATTAGGAAATGGGGAATGGTTATTTGAAGGATAGCTGTAACATAGTGGGGATTTCACTGGGGACTGCTGTAAAGTAGAGCTGAGGTCTCTCTGTCTTGTGAAGCTTTCTTGCCATTGTTTTTTTCTATTTCCTTTCGCAAGGAGCTCATCTACATTTCCATTGCTATTTCACTAGTCTTAATATATCCACAACACTCTGTTTTATCAGAGTACTAACTAGTCCACCATGTAATTTTGCCTTTGATATACCTGGTTCCTATCAGTGCTTTATTGTACAAGGTCACTGACTCTCTCCCACGCGTGTGTGCGCATACAGTCTACAGTTGGCACCACTTAAGAATATGTGTAATGATAAGGCCGAATATAATTTAGATTGGACCTGAACCCAGTAGGAAACGGCCCAGGGTAGTTGCATGAAACATGAGTTACATGTATCATTAGGCTAGGTGCTGGGAAATGGAGAGACATATCATGGAAATTAGTAAGTTGTTTGAATGGACAAGCATAGCCTATGATGTCCGAATATATAGTACGAGTGCAGGTGCAATATGGATACTTGGAACTTTTGAAATTTCGGATACCGTACGGCCTAGATACATTAACAAAATTTATAGAAAAATTATATACATGTAAGAATACTACTTGTAAAAAAGAGGCATTGATATATAACTATGATGGTCACAATATTCATAATATATATTTAATCTCTGTTTGGATATCAACAAAATCACTATTAAAAGAACTAAAATAAGTATTGACTCTAATGCAATTGTAAACAACTTATAAGCTTTAATGAACTTTTTGTCTAATGCTAACTGATTCAGTCTCTTCTCCCCTGTTGCCATCATCATAAAAAGCATGGCTTCTCATTAGAGACAATTCTACCAATTCATAAAATTCACTGATGTTCCGCAACCTTGTCCCACAATATATCAGTTGTTTTCCATTAATTCAATGTTCGCTGTTATATTGTATGTGTTTTTTCTCTGGTTTGTATCACATCATCCATTTGAATATAATTATGATGGTCATTATTGAATCTGAGTGCTATCCATGAATTAAATTTAATGAATTGTTGTGCTTTTCACTCCCTAATGATTATTATATCAAATACAAGTCTCTGCCAACAAATTTACGTGCTAACAAGTTTGAATTTGTGGTCTTAGGCTACTGCCTTATACAAATTAGTTGCAGAACGAGGTCCATGGAGCTCTTTGTCCAGATGGGCACTGGAAGCATACTTAAAAGGTGATGTTGGTAGGGCATATATGTTGTATTCAAGAATGGCTGAGATGGGCTATGAGGTGGCACAAAGTAATGCTGCTTGGATTCTTGATAAATATGGAGAACGAAGCATGTGCATGGGTGACTCTGGACTTTGCACTGACGCAGAAAGGCATCAGCGGGCACATTCTTTGTGGTGGCAAGCTTCCGAGCAGGGTAACGAACATGCTGCTTTACTAATTGGAGACGCATATTACTATGGCCGGGTATGTGATTTTGAAATGAATTAAGCATGTGTGTGCTTTGAACATTCAATTTGAGGCATGGTTGCACTCCTTACCTACAACCTAACTTCATTTTCTTGTGTTTCTCTCTTTTATCTCAGGGAACTGTCAGGGATTATGACCGAGCTGCTGAGGCTTACTTGCATGCCAAATCGCAATCTAATGCACAAGCCATGTTCAATCTTGGGTACATGCATGAGCATGGCCAAGGGCTTCCCCTTGACCTCTATCTAGCCAAGCGTTACTATGATGAAGCTCTAGAGCATGATCCTGCAGCTAAGTTGCCAGTTACACTGGCTCTTACAAGCCTGTGGGTTCGAATGAACCATGCTGACAGTATATTGGTGAGTTTCTTTGGTTTACCTGCTGCAATACTGCATGTGCATAGTAACAACCAGTAAGTGGTATTTGACAATGTTCAAATATAATGATACTTTTCTTGTTATGCTGTCATGGTTACATGATGTAATTTTTGTTCATTCAGTTCATAGGCTGCAATACTGCATGTGCATAGTAACAACCAGTAAGTGGTATTTGACTCGATTACTTAATGATCTGTTTAAGTGGCTAATCTTACAGTTTGCATTTCTTTAGCATAACTTGTATTTTTGGTATGTGAATATGCCACATCATTTTCCCTAATGTAGGGGACAGTAACTCACATGTTTGATGAAGTTTTTAACATTTTGGTGTAAAAATACTGAAATAATTTCACTCTTCTTAACACATCTCAGTCATTTGTATGAACACTTCTTGGAGTGTTTGGCTTATAGAAAAATCCCACTGGTGAAAGAAAATGGATTGTGGTCTTGCATGACTGTTGTCTTTAACCTGACTCGCCTTTAAGTTGACTCCTTTTGTTGTGTTATTCTTTCTAAACAATATTTCAGTTTTCACACTTCTAGTTTCTGATTGCAATGTGCTTATTTTTTTCAGGTCCACATAATTGATTCTTTGCCAGATGTCTATCCAAAATTAGAAGCTTGGGTGGAGAATGTGCTTTTGGAGGAGGGAAATGCCACAATTCTAACCCTCTTTGCATGCCTCCTAACTGTGTTGTATCTGCGCGAGAGACAAAGACGGCAAGCTGCAGTTGTAGTTGGCGAGGTTGCTCAGCCAAATCTCCCTAACGAGCTTGGAATGCCAGCACTCATGAGATAGAAACATGTTTATAACTTTAGGCCAAATTGTACCATAGAGAACTTACAGTGGTGGGAATAAGTGAATTTGTAGATATTCGATATTTATTTTGTAAGGTAGGAACAGGGAACACGTATCTACACATGATCACTTAACCAACCAAGAGATGAGAATTGAGAACTAAAGTATTACAGAGAAATAGTACACCATAAGTAATCTTCTCATTGTACTGTGTCTGTTACAAATGAAGTGATCTTGCTCTTCCTTGAACGTGGTGGTTGGGTAATGAAAGATCACTGGTTCTCTATTAGTATTATACCTGTTTTGGTTTTCTGATAAAAATAACCAAGTTTCAATTTTCAGTTTCGTATCTCAATTATTACCCAAAATAAAAAGTTCTCTCACAAACTGAAGTTCGAAGTACAATAATTATTTAAGGAAAATTAAATTGATTTTTTTTAAAGGAATAGTAACAGAAGATCTTTGCCAACACCTCTGGCCAAAATGGTTCCACTTGCCGTGACAACTGCAACTCGGTGATAGCCAACTATCAATTGCTTATTTAGTAGTTGTGAGAGAAAACAGAAAATCTAGAGGAAGATAGCTTTAGAGAGAAGTGAGAAGTGAAAATGAATGAAAAAAAAATTATAACAAGAGAATAGAAGAGGAGTAACCAATCTGAATGAGGAAATCCTGAATGAAAAAACAACATTGGTTCATTTCAAGTTCAGTTGGGGTTAACATACTGAACCAGTACAACGAACTGTTATATGAGTTTGGAACATAGTATTAATATTTGGGGTTCAATTTATTTCAGTTTGGAACAAAGTATTAATATTTGGGATTCAGTTAATTGAACTGTTGTGACAGTTCACTTTTTCTTTTGAACCAAACTATAAACAGTCTTGAGTGGCACCCAATACCAAAAAATTGTATGTGTGCATATCATATTTTGAACAAGCATGACCATAGAAAGATTCAAGAATTTACATAAGCAATTAAGAAAAGGTTTCTGTCAATCCAATTATGATGTTGGGAAATGCACAACTCACAGGTGCAATTTAAAGCCTTACAGCATCCATACACTCTGTTAGATCAAGGTGGTAAATTTGATGATTTAAAAACTGATCGGGTGAATTAATTATAAACAATTTGGTTATAAGTTATTGGAGAAAGAATACTCAACAATTCAAAATCATAAACAAAAATTAAAAGGTAACTATAGTTGGTGTATCAAAAGAGGAGGGACCAATCCATTAGATAGGAGAAGAGAGAAATTATAGTAACTTAAATTGTTCAAATCATTTTCTTCAATACATACATAGTAACTTAAATTGTTCAAAACATTTTCTTCAATACATACATAAATATATTGTAATAAGAAAAACAAACTAAAATACATATCATATATAAAATAAAGTATACCTTTTGTCAACTACAATGATCCAAGAAATACTGAACATAGTGATTTACACATGATTTATTTACATTCAAAATATACAGCCTTGACAAATAGCATAAGAGAAGTTGAGTACATTATATACATATCCTATCTCTCCATGACATAGATGCATCACTTCTAATTTTGCTACATAATGTTCATCCCAATAAGTTGTGTCTTGCAAAAGGGAGAGACTGACAGACAAAAAAAAGGTTTTCTACATCACCATATCAAGGGCCATCCACTATTTTGGTGTCAAATATTCTAAAGTTTCTACTTCCCCATACATCACTTTTTGAGACATAGTATGATTTAATACAAACACTCACCCATGCTGGATTTCTTGGCCTATCATTTACCACAATACTGTCATCACATTCAGTTACTCCAAGTAATCTGTTCAACTTCCGTTTCACATTTGCAGTGCCGGGATAACCATCAAAAAGAGTCTCCTGTCATGGATATATAACATCAGAAAAAGGATCAACCATGCAGACTAATTAACAGATAAATAATAAATCATTAGAAAAATATTGATGCCAACTATCCTAAATGTTATCAAGTTAGAATTTGTTCTGACCCCATCTTCATCAACTACAAAAGCATGGATTCTAGCTGTTGGATCCTCTAGGGTCAGTCTCATCATATACTTCCCAGCAGGCGTACAGAACTTTTCACCTTGGTACGGTACTGCTGCTACCACTCGAACAACACACTTAAACTTAGCTGTCACCTTTAATAAATGAAATAAATTACTAAGTAAAAAAGCAATAATGTTTTGAGAAGGCACATAATATTGATCGATGCAGAGTTGGATGTTAAAAGTGAAGAAAACACAGTCTAGTACCTCTGAATGAGTGAGTACATCCATTAAAGTAAGATGCCGCACATGATCGTGATTAACCTCTGTAAGGGTCAAACATAGTTGGGTATCCCGTAAGGAAAGCAAAAATTTGAGCCATTATATAAGAGCCTAGTAAAAGTGTAACGGATGTATTATTTACTTGTAATACATAAAGACTCGGGTAAGCTGTCAATGGACTGAGGCATGCTACCAATAGGCATGTTTCTTGATTTCAACGATATGCGGTCATCATACAACCTGGCTCAACACAAACATAATGAAAATATAATGGTCAACTGACCTAATCTATCCAAACCATATATTAGGACTCCACTAATTTGGTAACCACCTTTGACGTTCTGCTATGAGACGGTCTTCATTTGGTGTATGTCGAAGCTTTGAATGTGAGGTAAACACACCATACCACAGCCCTGCATACACTTTGAGACGTATGTTGATAAACTGGGCCCATTTACCACTTTTAAGAACATTGAGATGATTTTTCTCTATGGGTAGTTCAAAAGCAATCCTCAAGATGGAGCCAACAGTAGGCAGAGTACATAGTACATCTCTTGGCAAAGGCAGAGATTCCAATTGTAATGGAAGTGGATGATTAATTTCATCTTCCAGCCTGCATTTCATCAGCAAGCATATCAAATTCCTTTGAAGGATGCTAACATAAATTTATATGCTCTTCACAAATACTAAACCAAGCAGGGTCAAAACTGATTAAGTGAAAAAAGGAACATTCCAATCTCAAGATAAATGGTTATAGATGATGCCCTTGCAATCATATCTAGACAACACTTAGCAAAATCCTGTAAAAAAAGAAACTCCTGTACAAAATCCATGGCCATATCAGCACAAACTCATCTTCTAAACTTTTACCAAAATTTCTATTTCTTTTCAAATCTAATTCCTGAGGTAAGAGAACACCTTTAATCTCAATCAATTCCCTATGTCAAGTAACTTGCGTTTGAAAAGTATACAATTTTATCCAAACCATATGTAGTTTCAATACAATTTATCCAAACCCTGTACTACATGCATTCAGAGGGGAGTTGAACTGACAATGTAAGTAATTTTACATCAACTTACATTGAAGTTATGGCATTTGGCGGGGTATCTGTACCGTCCCAAACATAGACAAACCAATTATCTTTCAAAGCCTCCCAGCAATGAAGTATCTTAAGATTCAACGAAAGGCATGAGGATCAGAACCTTGGAAAGGTAACAACTAAAAGTAAAAAATTACAGTTTACATATTTTACTTAAATATTTATCCAAGGGTCTTAAAACTCATAATACAAATATCAAAATCAATTCCAACTGAATTACCTTGCCGGCCAAATTAAAGTGACCTTCTTTGATTTCTCTTAGCATAGGAAAATCACTTGACTCTACACAACATTTAAAAACCTTGAATATACATCAAAAATATATGATGAAGCCACCAATAAATCAAAAAAATACAAACCACTTAAGCCAAAACTCCTCAAACATATACTGATTTCTTTAGAGGTAAGGATATTCTTGGTTGAGCTAACACCAACGAACTCCAGCCAGAATCAACCAAGGTTTAAATTCCATTGCACAATAAGAGTTATAAACCCCTCCTATTCCTAATTCTGATCAAACTCGGTAATAATGAGAGTCTATGTGAGGAGTCAAATTAGGTTGGTACTAGGTAGGAGGGGAAAACTTATCTATATTGCAACCCTCTCCTATACATAAGGGGTACAATTAGAAGAGTTGGCTAGGCAAAGATGGATTTCTTGTCAAGCGAGGAAAGGTGACTCTTAAATTCACCTTCTGCAGTGTATTCACTTCTGTTTGCTTTGATAAGAAAATGAATTCAAGTTACATTAAAAGCCAAAATCCTGTAATACCTGCAGGAATCTGAAAATTGACCAACCATTTTCGAAGCATGTTTATGCGCATTTTGTCCTCGTCTCTGAGGAAAACTTTTGAATAAACTTGGTAAGGGACAAAATCATCATCATCATCACCATTCCCTCTATATAAGGCAAAAGAGGAAGAGTTTTTGTAGAAAACAGCATTTACTTCCTTAATATGCGTCCTTAACTGCGAAAGACAGGGAAAGGGTTTTGAAAGAGGAAAAGCTTATGTACAGTCAACATGTGCACCACTACACAAATGAGCACAGAAGCATAGAGTTGATTTCAATGTGTTTTGAGTTTTTCACACAAGGTTAAAATGCTTTTTAAAATAATCTTAATACATAGTATCTTTTAAGGGATGCATATATGTATATAAAAAGGCAGATAAGTCCAGAAAACAACAGATAAACAGTTAAACACAGATTCTACCGTAACATTACAAAGCTGAATTATATCTCCAGCAGCAGCAACATGGGGAAGACTTTCAGCATTTTCAGTAAAAATATTAACAGCCATACCGATTTGGTGATGAGTTTCATCAATCAATCTTAGGGTACAACACTGATCTGCAGACATTATTCAAGCAGCATCTAATAGTTATAACTTGGAGATACATGAACCCATAAATTAAAAAACAAACATATATTTTGACCTAAATCAAAGAATTCAATAAAAATGATAAAGACATGAAATGAAACTGGCTCAGAAAACACTTTCACGAAAGGATTAATCAATCTACTACCATTGAAGTAAAAACGGCAGCCGTAAGACCGGCCTTTTTTATCATCATTGCCAGTGAAACTCATAAAATGAAAATTACCAGTGCCTCTAGTTGTTTTGGGGAGACCAAACTCAAGAACAATGGCTATGATGTTAACTCTCTGATTGATACAAGAATGAGCGTCTCGTAATCGGAGTAATTTGTAATCATTCCTATTACTATTCCTTAACCTAACTGACATTGCGCCTCTCTCTCTCTTCCCTCCCCTTAGGGTTAGGGTTTCACAGAGCAAGCCTCTTTCAATTTCAACTTCAAAGAATATAAGTAATGCTCGGGGATAATAAAAATGCTACTTTAATCTTTCTAGTTTATTAATTTTTCACTTTTAATCTTTTCATTTTAATCCCAATAATTTGTATATGTGTCACGACCAGGATATAAAATTAATTATTAATAATATAAAAATAGTAATTTGGATAATTTATTATTTAATATTAATTTACCGTATAAATTAATTTTATTTTTTAAATGTTAATTAATTAAAATTAGAAAAAACAATTTTCCATTTCACTAAAGCTTCAGCCTAATATCGAATTCACAAGTGGATATTTAATTGTGTTAGAATAATCTATATAACACTAAATATAAGTTTAACAAAAATAATGTGGAACTTTTGCATGAGAGAATTCCAATAATATGCTACTTGTTCAAACTTCAGAGAGTACTTTGTGTCACTTTTGTATTTCTTTGCTCCATATTTGTCATCATTATAAAAGGAAGAAGAAATGGAAAATATTACATCTCCAACATTGATAATTAAAACATAATTTTGATAAGTGAATTTAACTTTGAGGCGTAGATGTTTTGCATATTGTTATTCACATTATCATGTGATTATATATACATTACAATCCTTAGGTCTTTGCGGTTTGTATTGTGCTCATGCATTGTGATGGAGGAGTATTAGCTATTGCAAATAATCGACTGTAACTAGTTTGATTTTATGCAAGTTCACGTAGCATATTTGAGACATTGCAGCTTGGAAAACCTTTAATTATGGTTGTAAATGAAGATTTGATGGATAATCATCAAAGTGGGCTTGCAGAGGAACTTGCAAACAGAAAATAGTTGTATTGTGCTAGTCCTCAAACACTCCATCAAACCATAGCAAATATGGACTTAAATACTCTCCGCCCTTACTCTCCCGACAATGTTACACCAATGTCCAAACATATGTTTAAGAAAGGAGAAATTGTGTACTGCATATTCAAATTTTGTCTAAGAAAAGAGGAATTGTGTACTGCACATTCAAATTTTGTACTTGATTTTGAGGAGAATCAGACTTGCAGGCATCATAGACATTATTTTTATAAGCAATGTTAAACAACCCACTGAGTAACCTCTGAATAGGTCTTTATATGACATGAAATAATCTTCTCGACAATAGAATAAGAGGTTCAAAAAGTTCATGTCACACATACGAATCACTAGGAGCCAGTTCGACCACCGTGTTTACTTCAAATTTCGACATGGACATTCACTTATGATTTTGTTGCTCTATGTAGATGACATCCCCATAGCAAGCAATAATGTCTAAGATGTTACGAAGGTGAAGGTTGAACTCGATAAGGAACTCGATAAGGAACTCGATAAGGAACTCGACATGAAGGATATGTGAGTTGCCTCTAAGATTTTTGGGATTGACATCCAAATAGATAAAAAATAGTCGAGATTGTGCTTATCTCAAGAGACATGCCTGCAAAAGATTCTTGATAAGTTTGATATGTCGAATTCAAAGCATGTTGTAACACCGACTAATCCTTAGTTTAAGCCGAGTTCGACTCAAATTCCTAGTATTTTAATTGAAAGAGCATATATGAATAACATTCTATATGATAGTATAATAGGTTCTTTGATGTGTGTTATGGTTTGTACGAGGCCAGACATAATACATAGTGAGCCTTGTAAGCAGGTATATGGCCAATTCTAGGAAGACGTATTAGCAAATGTTAAAGTGGATAAAAATAGTACTTATTTATGGTGGAGCCTGTAGTGATGATAGCAAAGTCGAAATCGAATGATTTGTCGACTCTGATTATGTAGGATGCATGGATTCTATAAAATCTATTTATGGATATGTGTTCATTATGTTTGACATAACAATCAGTTGGAAAGAAACTCTTCAGAAGGTTGATGCCTTATCAACCACTAAAGTAGAATATATTGATCTCACTGAAGTTGTGAAAGGAGCATTGTGGCTTAAAGGTTTTGCTAAAGAGCTAAAACTTTAAGGTTAAATTATCACTGTTAGACGTGATATTCAAAGTGCAATACACCTGTCGAAGAATTCAACCTATCATGAGCAAACTAACAACAACAATGTGAGACTGCATTTCATCAGAGAAATAATCAAACCTGGAAAAGTCCAAGTACTGAAGGTTTTGACTGATGACAATGTTGTTGATATGATCACCAAGACAATATCAAGCTACAAGTTTTTCCACTGTATGCAGTTGATAAAGCTGCATGAAGAAAGCTATTTCATTTCTTTTATGTTGTAGAGTTTGTTCTAAGGTAGATATTTATGTGAATTTTGGATTAAGCTCTAGTCTTGATAAATATAGCTTATTGGCTTGACAAAGGTTTAACATGTTGTCGAAGTCTGTTCACATGTTGATCCTGGATGTTGTAGCCGAAGTATGCTCAAACATGCAGTAGTCGAAATATTAGGATTGTTATTATGTCGAATTGAGCATTTTGTTTAGCCCAATTGTTTAAGTTAGCTTCTAGCCTAAATTAGCTTAGTATTATATAAATAGACTAGTTCTATTCGGTTGTTGAAATGAGTTTTTGTTTGTTATTATTCACTTGTATTCTTTAAACTCTAATAGAGAAAGTGATTAGTAAAACAATTATAACCAATCCTGATTTTCTTCTTTTCCCTCTTCTCTCTCTTTCGTAAAACCTAATAGGGTTTCTTTTGTTTGTTCAAAAAACACAAGCTTTCTCTCATTTTCTAAACTTTTAAAATCGAAACTATATATTTTTAAAATTAGAAATAAAGATGACTAGGATCATTAATTCATAATATCAGAGAGATGAAAAGTGAGTTTATGTAATTGTAGTAAAAAAGTGATTTAAATTAATAAATAAAAGAGATAATAGGCAATATTATAAAAAGTTAAATCAATAGAAAAGAGAATTATAAGTTTTGATGATACGAAATCTTTTTTATTTTTTGTTTTCATAAAATCAAATATAACTATTCAAGAATACTTGGATGAAATAGTAAGAGATCTCTTCAAGATTAATGAGGTCTTTTTGGTTCGAATTTAATCATGAGCATGTAGTAGTGTTAAATTCTCTTGAGATGGGATACTAGGTTTTTAAAAAAAAGATTATACTAACTAATTTTTTTAATCAAATCTAATTGAATGTTAACAATTTTTTAAAAGATTTGGATTGTATTTAACACGCTACCTTAATCCAAAATCCAAAAATGTATTATTCCAAATTTTTCTCTAAGATAATTTTTTTTCACTCTTCATAACTTTTGTAAATCCATCAATTAATTGCACATAAACACACCACATCAATCTCTTAATTCAATACTTGTTCTCTAAGAAAATAAAATATGACTTCAATATGTTTTGTTTCTTTTGTGAGACTCAATTTTTAACTAGGTTAATGGTTAATCTATTGGGTTATTAACCATTGGCTTCAATGACTTGTTGACTTGACAATTTCATTTCTTAGAGCACAAGAGATCAAGGCTCAATGAAATTGAAATAACTATAAGTGTTTCTTTCATCCTTTTTTTCCCCCACATCAATCTAAATCTTAAAATATAACAAATCAATTCAGGTTGTTTCTCACTTGCTTGTGCATGAAATAACGGGCAAAACCCGAGTTTTGTTTTCACATATCTCATTATTCTCTTAATGTCCATCATATGAGATTTTCTAGGTTCATTCATGAACTTACTTATGACTCACACTCCATAACATTTACCATGTTTGCTATAGCATAAGTATCTAATGAGCATACTATTTGTTTAAAAGACGTGGCATCACTTGTTCTTTTCAAGAAGTTAGCATCACTAAAGTTGCAACTGAGTTAGTATTTTTTTCATTTTAAATCTATCCAATAACTATAGTGCATATTTATTCATTTTAACTCTTAATGCCTTGCCTGAAAGTCCTTCTTTCCGTTCATTAAACAATTGTGAAGTTGCACAAAAATTCTTATCATTTTATCATAATTTCTAATTGGCTCATGATTCTAATTAATGACTTATGAGTGACTTACCTCTCCATAATTATAATTAATTTTAACCTGTCTTGAAATATTGCATCATAATTGTAAATTTACTAAAATACCTTTCAATAATAATGTGAAATTCCGCCCCTTCATTATAAAATTTATAATTTGTCCTTTACTAATTATGATTTAAAGGATTATTTATTTTTCTTCAAATTTTAGTTAATCTTAACTTGATATAAATGACATAAAATATTTGTGAAGTGACAGAACTATAAGGTAAAATGCCTTTTTACCACCTTATTCTTTTAATTCTATAGTCCGAAATAAATCCAATTTTTTTAATCACACTCAATATACTCAATCCCTCGTAATTAAGTTCATAATTAATCTTAAATCTTAATATTTCTATTAATTAAAAGAGGGGAAATGTGGATGTTACATAGTTGTTGTATAGTCAATTATGAATATATATCATAGCAAATATTTTTTAATATGATAAATTTGTATTAAAATATTGGTGTAAAGGTTGGAAACTAAACTTATATTAAGATTTTGGTTGTTAGTAAAAATCTAAAGGCGCTCTCCATATGGTGTGGACACAGGCTATGTTGTTTAGGCAAAATTAAAATAAAGTCTAGTATATTTTTCTTTCTCCCTTATCTCTTTTATTTAATATCTTTAATTTTGCTCATCTTCTTACTTATATGGGCTCTGCGCTTTTGCCAACTTTGACCTCCATGTTTCAGTTTGACAAAACAACCCTCCCCCCATTTCATTTTTCTTTTATTTAATTTTTATTAATTATTTTGAGTTCTGTTTTCCATTTATTATATTTTTAATTATAAATCTTGTTTTTTTTTTATTTTCCATCAATTTTAAAATTACAAAATAATAATTAATATTATTTTTGCAATATTAATTGATTTTCTTTTACCTTTTAATTGATTTAATTTATAATTTAATTTTCACAATTGATTTTGCAAATTAATTTTGATTAAAATATTTATTTTAATTCAAGTATTTTTTCAGATGATTTTGCAATTTATTTATGCTTTAGCTATTGTTTTTTACTCCTTGTTATCAAATAATTGTAAAAGAACAAAAACATGGTAAAATAAAAATATTAAAAAGATGTATTATTTGTGACTTAATGTTGGATTTAGATGACTCTTGTTAGGACCATTGCATTTGGACCTTGAGATTATGATAGTTGACCTATTACTTTGACAAGTTTCTTTGGACTTGTAATCTTTTATGGCAAGAGTGACATTCATGACACTATCATAGAGAGACATGTTTTGAGTTCATTATCCACTTATTAGCTTAGACCACTTTGCACACACAAGATTTTCTCTTGGGCTACCTTACAACGAGACCGTTTATTTTTCGCATCATTTCCCTTGTAATTTTCCATGTATCCCCATCCACTTGATTGTACTTTTCTCCATTGTCTTTCTTTTGATCTCTTAGGAATTAGGTCAACATCACCATTTAAAAAACTCAAAAAGTAATAAACTACGACTATGATTGCGCACTCCGAGTAGTAGTGCAATTTAAATCAACCACATTTTTCATAAAAACAACATCAACTCATCAAACTCTTTTTTACGCCTTAAAGCATCATTCTGAAAATCCTTTTTTAAGGTAAAAACAACCAACGAACAATCATTTTCTACTCCGAACTATGGATCTCTGATTCTTCATCTAACGATGATGATATGTAGGCACAAGGGCCATAATCCTTGACAAGCACACTAATAAAAAATCAACCATTTTCCCTTTCAGCAAATAAACTTTTAGACAACAACACCCATTCGTGTAAACGATTTAGATGGTTTCCATCGAGTACGATGAATGTGAGAGGTGCTAATACATTCTCATCGCATAACCGACTTCCGAATCCTATTTTTGATTACAAGACCAATTTTCTTTTCATTAAGGAGTTTTATCAATATTTTCGCTTTCCTCTTTTGGAATAAATAAAATTCAATGGCGACTCTCGGTCTGTAGTTAGTTTTTTCGCGTAGCGACAATGTTATGTACACAATAATCTCATATTTCATGACATTTATGTTTTTAGCCACATACTTAATATTAATTATACAACGATAACTTTAACTAATTAAATAATGACTCTAACACATATTATATTACATTTCTGATCAAAATTTTTTAACAAAACTTATTTATTTATTTTTTGTAATGACATAGAATATCTGGTTGATTTTATTTTTAATTATTCATTTTTTTATTTTAAATAGAAGTGACTTTTATTTCATATATATATATATATATATATATATATATATATATATATATATATATATATATATTTAAGTTTTAGAGATTTTAAAAGGTAATCCTCCCACCCCTTTAACCAAACACCCTTACCACTGGACTAAGAAACTTGAGCTGATAAATTTTCCTCGAAATCTATATAATACATAATTATTTTGCCATATACTGTAGCTTAATTATTTAAGTCTTATTTAATTAAATTTTATTTTACTTAAATATGTCTTAAATATTATGACTTATTTAAATATGTCTTAAATATATAATTTATTAAGTATGTATTATTTTATTTAATATATCTAACATATTATTATAGATTATTTAAATATGTCTTAAATATTATTACTTATTTATTTATGTCTTATTATAAGAAATCAATAGTTTTTTATTTATTTTTTATTTATTATTACTTATTTATTTATGTCTTATTATAAGAGCTGTCAAGTGTACCAAGGAACGAACTCTAATAGGAATCGTCTTCCACCTCTGCTGCTGCAACTGCAACATCCCGTTCCACGAACATGGCGACACCGTCAGAAGCTCGAGTCGTCAAGTCTCTCAACAAATCCCCTGGCCATCGCCGTTTTCTTGTAAGCTTTCACCTCCATCTCTTCCGCTACCTCACAACATCAAACAACACTTTGCCTTTTTTTTCTCTCTTCCATTTTGCTAAAACCCTGCATTGTTGAATATTTTTTGAATTGACGTTGTATGGTGTTCTTTTAGATGTTAAATTTTGCTCAAAACATAATTCAGTAGCTATTATCAGTTATAGGTTCTCATCTCACACACTTTTTGTTTATTATATCTACAGTATCAGTTATTCTCTGAGAGAATAGATGACATTGATATCGACGTGTATACAAGTCTTGAACCGATCAAACCTCACCCAAAGGAAGGTTCTTTTTTCAGAGACTGCCTAAAAGATTAGACCGGACTGTCCCGTAGAGAGTATCATCCAATTCCATGAGAAACGGATGATTATTAACAAAATTATTGTAATTAAAATAGTGATTATTGTAATTATTTTGAGTTAGCAACCATTAAAAAAACTTTAGGAGTAAACCCACCTACTTCTTTTTTTTCGTTAATATTTACCTATCCTCTTTTCTTATATTTGATTTAAAAACATGCATATGGTCTTACTTGAGTGAAGACTATTAAACAACGATGCTGAGTTGGATCGTTTCTATTGGTGAGAATAACGCAAAACAGCGTGTCACATTTCAACAATTTACATTTACTATCCTTCTTCTTCCTCTCATTCTAAATTTCTATTTCTCCCATTGCTGTGAATGTCATTTTCAACACAGCAATGCCCATCGCCAAGTTCTTTCTCTCTCTTTTCAGTTTCTCTCTCCTCACCCTCTCCATCACCGCCCGCCCCTACGTTCTCGTCCTCTCCCAAGAAGACTTCAAAGAAGAACTCCCTTCCGATCCAGATTCCTCCCCCGAGTGGGACGAGTTCGGCGACTCCGACTCACATAAGTCTGAAGAGGATCTCGACCCTGGATCATGGCGCCAAATCTTCGAGCCATCCTCCACCGAGCCACAACCTCAACCCCAATCCGATACGGAGGCACTCTACTACTCCGCCGTGACCAAGCTTATGACGGGGGATGCGAGGTTAATTGAAGAAGGCTCCGGTGAGATTGAGACGGCTGCGGAATCTGGATACCCGGCGGCACAATCAGTGTTAGGGTTTTTGTGGGGAATGGGGCTTTTGAGAGAGAGGAGCAAACAGAAAGCATTTGTTTATCATCATTTTGCTTCAGAGGGTGGCAATATGCAATCCAAAATGGCTCTTGCTTATACCTACACTCGTCAAGATGTGAGTTCACTTTAATTCTTATTTCTGAATTTCTAAATTCTATTATAATGTTAGGGTTTTTGAGAATGATGTTTGTGTTGGAATGGTGGCAGATGTTTGATAAATCGGTTAAGCTTTATGCTGAATTAGCAGAAGTGGCTGTAAATGGTTTTCTGATTTCGAAAGATTCTCCGGTGATTGAACCTATTAGGCTACACAATGGAGCTGAAGAGAACTAAGAGGCACTCAGAAAATCTAAAGGGGAAGAGGATGAGGACTTTCAGATTCTCGAGTATCAGGCACAGAAAGGGAATGCAGCTGCTATGTACAAAGTGGGCCTGTTTTACTACTTTGGGCTACGTGGATTGAGGCGCGACCATTCTAAGGCACTCTCATGGTTCTTGAAGGCAGTGGAGAAAGGAGAGCCTCGTTCCATGGAACTTTTGGGAGAGATATATGCGAGGGGAGCAGGTGTTGAGAGAAACTATACAAAAGCCTTTGAATGGCTTACTCTTGCATCTAAGCACCACCTCTACTCTGCTTATAATGGGATTGGTTATTTGTATGTCAAAGGCTATGGAGTCGACAGCAAAAATTACACTAAAGTATGATCATCTTTGTCCTTTTGTGTTAAAATTTTTGTGTCTATGTATATCTATGCTTAATTTATGATATCTTTTGTGAATTACAGGCAAAAGAGTATTTTGAAAAGGCTGCTGATAATGACGAGGTTGGTGGCCATTATAACCTAGGTGTCATGTATCTCAAGGGGATTGGAGTGAAAAGAGATGTGAGGTTGGCCTGTAAATATTTTATAGTGGCTGCCAACAACGGTCAACCAAAGGCTTTCTACCAGCTTGCAAAGATTTTTCATCTTGGTGTTGGCTTCAAGAAGAACGTTCCATTGGTAGGTTGATTCTTCATTTGTCTTATTTTTAATGCAAATGCTGATGAAAAACTGTCGATTAATTTAGATATGAGCCCGATGTCAATATGATTCTCTCCTGTGTTTTATATTAATAAGCTTTCAATAGAAGAATGTAATCGATCTAAAAGCTTAGATCATAATTTGGGATTCATGATTATGACAAAAGTATTCTATTGACTTCGTTCTAGATGCAAGACTTTATTTACATACAAACTGAAATGATTAGTACCTTACCACCCAAAATAGTCAATAGTGGCGCTATTGCGGGACAGCGAAGCAGAGGCTGGCCTCTATGGGAAGAGCCTTAGCGGTGTAGAACACTATAGCGGCCGCTATAGGGTAAATAGCGGGACAGCGAAGCGGAGGCCGGCCACTATGGGAAGAGCCTTAGCGGTGTAGAACACTATAACGGCCGCTATAGGGTAAATAGCGGGATAGCGGAGCAGTTTCTGGCCCGCTATCCTTTTCTCTTCTGAAAAAACAAAATTTCCAATTTTGGGATTTTCAATCAAATTAAGACTTGGTGATGTTAATTAAGAACTTCGATTAAAACTTGTTGGTTTTTGAGCATTTTTTTATTAAGCTTTGTGCTTTGATTTATGAATATTGTATGGGTTGAGAGTTATTTTTTAATTTTATGTTAAATATATGTTTATGATTATTATATGTAATTTGTCCAAAAAGGATCAAATAGCGCTACACTAAAATATAGAAATCTGCCTTTTGCTTTTTTGAGAATACATAATTTATATAATATAGGCTGAAACTACCATAATATTCTAAAATATAGAATCATTAGAAAACTGTTAAACCCAAATATGAAGGTGAATTTCAAAGCCAATTGATCAGTAGCTCAAACCAAAAGCCTAGGATCTAAAAGGTTTATACCAGAAGAAATTGAAAGCACCCAAGTGGTCCTGACAGAAGAAATTGAGCAACTAGTCAACTACTAGTCTGAAAGGGATAGCAACTACTTATGTTAGAATGCTTGAAGAATTCCATGCTATTAATAAGCTGCCAATTCGACCTAGTAAAAAGCTGGTGAAACAATTGCCAAGAAGGTTCACACCAGAGATTAGGTCGAAGATCAAAGAGGAGATCGAAAGGCTGCTCAGGAGTAAGTTCATAAGAATGGCCAGGTATGTCGAATGGTTAGCTAATATTGTTCAGGTTATTAAGAAGAATGGAACTCTTAGAGTTTGCATAGATTTTAGGGATCTAAATAATGCTACACCTAAAGATGAATATCCAATGCCTGTGGCAGAAATGCTTGTTGATTCAGTCGCAGGTCATCAGTATTTAAGTATGCTAGATGGGTTAGTTGTAGTTTGATCTTTACATTATTGTTGACATAGGGTGTCATATTTCAATACTTGATGCATCTCTCCATGACATAGATGCATCTCTTCTAATTTGCTACATAATTTTCTAATTAAAGATCAACGGTGTAAAACTTTTAAAAATCTATAAAGTAATGCAAATGGATGATGGTTATGAATCGACGGTGTAAAACTTTTTATATTGACGGTGTATAATAATTAATCTCATTAAATAATGACTCTAACACATTATATTACATTTCTGATCCAAATTTTTTAACAAAAGTTATTTATTTATTTTTTGTAATGACATAGAATATCTAGTTGATTTTATTTTAAATAGAAGTGACTTTTATTTCATATATATATATATATATATATATATATATATATATATATATATATTTTAAGTTAAAAGATTTTAAAAAGCAAAGACTCAAAAGTAGGCATGCAATGGGAGTCTTTTTTATTTATTATTATTTTCTAATTTTTTAATTTAGAGATTTTAAAAGGTAATCCTCCCACCCCTTTAACCAAACAGCCTTACCACTGGACTAAGAAACTTGAGCTGATAAATTTTCCTCGAAATCTATATAATACATAATTATTTTGCCATATAATGTAGCTTAATTATTTAAGTCTTATTTAATTATATTTTATTTTACTTAAATATGTCTTAAATATTATGACTTATTTAAATATGTCTTAAATATATAATTTATTGAGTATGTATTATTTTATTTAAATATATCTAACATATTATTATAGGTTATTTAAATATGTCTTAAATATTATTACTTATTTATTTATGTCTTATTATAAGAAATCAGTAGTTTTTTATTTATTATTACTTATTTATTTATGTCTTATTATAAGAGCTGTCAAGTGTGCCAAGGAACGAACTCTAATAGGAATCGTCTTCCACCTCTGCTGCTACAACTGCAACATCCCGTTCCACGAACATGGCAACACCGTCAGAAGCTCGAGTCGTCAAGTCTCTCAACAAATCCCTTGACCATCACCGTTTTGTTGTAAGCTTTCACCTTCATCTCTTCCGCTACCTCACAACATCAAACAACACTTTGCCTTTTTTTTCTCTCTTCCATTTTGCCAAAACCCTAAACCCTGCATTGTTGAATATTTCTTGAATTGACGTTGTATGGTGTTCTTTTAGATGTTAAATTTTGCTCAAAACATAATTCAGTAGCTATTATCAGTTATAGGTTCTCATCTCACACACGTTTTGTTTATTGTATCTACAGTTTAAGTCATTCTATGAGAGAATAGATGACATTGATATCGACGTGTATACAAGTCTTGAACCGATCAAACCTCACCCAAAGGAAGGTTCTTTTTTCAGAGACTGCCTAATAGAATGGAGGGTATGTTTGTTTCTTGCTATTTTGATAACCAACTTGTTTTAGCTTTTGTGATACGGGATTGCATACTAGACCAAATTGATTATTAATGTTTGCTTGCTCTGCGCTACAATTACTTATTTTCATTCATTTTTCAAATCCAGGAATTGAATACTACCGAGGACTTCATCTCATTGTATGAACAAGTCATGCCTTGCACACAAACAAATTACCTCGTGCTATTGCAGAAGGAATTATTAATCTCAAAGCTACTTTCTAGGTTGCACATGAAAGCAAGGCTATCCCTTGAACCGCTTCTTAGGTATGCAACTCATTTTGAATAGGGATGTTAGTGAATTATAGGATGAAACAATATCAATGGATGAATAATATTACGGCTATAGTTGCAATTTGACAATATTTTATACTAAATAGCGGTCTATTGAACTCATTTGTGAAAGTCTGTTGAGTTTTATCTTAGTCTCAATATTGCCATGCTTCTAGACAATGTTGCGAATTAATCTCAACCCTTTGTTTTCAGGTTAATTGCAGCTTTATCTATAGATCTTCTAGAGGAGTTTATTCCGTAAGTTGCTTATCACTTTCACTAGATGTTGTCTATTTGGGAATTTCCTGTTATTTCATTGGGAAAAAAAAGATGACTTCCTTACGGGCATTTTTCCTAACATCTTTCATATTCACCGTGTATATGGGTTTTGCCAGCCTATTTCCAAGAATTATTGATTCTTTAGTATCTCTTCTAGAAAGTGGTGCTAATAGGGAGCCAGATATAATCGAGCAGGTATAGTCTATCAATTTGGCAATTTTCTTAATTAAGTTATTGTTCATTTCTTATTCGTTAGTTTCCTTTATTCAGTGTGAATTTTGATACTGTTCATTTTCTGCAGATCTTCGAGTCATGGTCATATATTATGATGTATCTGAAGAAATATCTAGAACACAACCGATCAGAAGTGCTTAAGTGAGTGATATAGTCTAGTTTTTTGAAGTATTGTTTTTTACTTTCTTTACGACTATGAGGTTAACTCCTAAAGGAGTGACTTCCTGCACCACTTTGTTGACATCCAAGGATTGACTTGCATAGCTGAGGTTTGGACAAGGACGGAACACGTACACATTTATCTCATTTGTTGGGTGAATTAGCTGAGAGATGTGTTCCCTTTCCTTGTTTAAACATGCATGCTTTATTGTTACAAAATGAGTAGTTCTCTTCAGAAATTGTGTAAATGATGCATAAATTAGATTTAGGTGAAGGCCTATTGAAGCTAGCGGAAATATATCCAAACGTATCGCACGCTCGAACATATAATAGAGTCGCCATCTAATTTTATTTATCCCCAGAGGGAAGGGAAAATATCGATAAAACCCGGAGGAAAGAGATATACTGGGTAAGGAAGTCGGTTATGCAAGGGGAAGGTATTAGTACCCCAAACATCCATGGTACTCCATGGGAACCGTTTTGATCGTTCTCGCTCGACTAGGTGTTAGATCTAAGATTACTCGCAAAGAATAAAGGGAAATGAAGGAAATAGATAGAGTGCTCGGTGAGGATTGGGGTCCTCATGCCTACATATCCTCATAGTGCAATAAGGAATTCAGAGCTCCGTAGTTCAGAGAACTAATGGTGGGAGATGAAAAGAAGTGTGGTCAAATGTATGGTTTGAACCAAAGGATAATATGATTTGAACTCCAAATAAAGGTGAAAATATGAACCCAAGAGTAAACAGTTTGTTTGAACCGTCAAGTGAGGGCGTATAACACTTACAGCATTGTCTGGAACAACCGAAAAGAGAGGAATTAGGTGTTTGGGATAAACGCCAAACAACTCTTGGTTCATAAGGAAGTATAAGATGGAGCACAAATGTATAGTGTATTTGGCTCAAAGAATATGTATATCACATGGAGTGAAAGAAGGTAGATTATGAATGTATCATGGAATGAACGGAGTGAAGTGACCGAAGTCACAGAATAGAAGAACTTGGTAATAAGTGACTGAAGAAGTATTGTTTGAAATCGAAAGGTGAAAGTGTATTGGAATCCATAAGAGAAGTGAGATTTCTACCATAGAGAGAAACAATGTTAACCAATACGTGGACTAGTGGACCGCCACGGTAAGGTTTTAGCTAAAAAAGAAGGAATTAAATGTTTGGGATTAGCGCCAAACAACTATAGGTATGGAATATGGACTGTATCAAGTGTCCTAAAAGGATGTATATGGGATACCAAAGAAGGTGTATTTCGATGTCAAAGAGACAGTATGTCACTGGATGAACGGTTCGTGATCGAAGGTAGATAGTGGATTATGAAGGATATGAATGGTGCCCTAAGGCGAAAGAAGGAATAATTAGAAGTATGCTCGCCAAGGATTGCATCCTCGTGCCTACGTATTCTCATTGTGCAATGAGAAAGTCAGAGCATCCGTATTTCAGAACTACGAGAATGGAAAGAGAGAGATGAGGTAGAACTGGAGTGTAAGGAGTAGTGTCCCTTGCTGGGGAAATGGCAATTCGAGATCAAATCAGGATAGTAGCTTGAATCCAAGAGAAGGATAAACTCTTAATCGAAGAGCAAGGATGAAGTTAGCATTTGGGTTGAGAGCCAAACAAGGAAGTTAGCGTTTGGGTTGAGAGCCAAACAAGGAAGTTAGCGTTTGGGTTGAGAGCCAAATAAGGATGAAAGTGTTTGAGATAAGCGCCAAGCCGAACAAAGGTGAAGTTAGTGTTTGGGATAAGCGCCAAACAAAGGACGAAGTTAGTGTTTGGGATAAGCGCCAAACAAACCTCGATTGAAGAGACGAACTGTCCTTAGGACGTCCTAAAAGGATGGACAAGGAGTCCAAGGAGAAGTAGGATTGATCTCGAAAAGATGGTATTGGTTGCATTAATGTAGAATGATCCCTGGGATTAAGAAGATAGCTTGATAAATAAGATAGAGCTCGCGAAGAAACCGGGTTCTCCTGCCTACGTACCCTCATTGTGAAATGAGGAAATCAGAGCTTTCGTAGTTCAGCCCACTGGGGCTGAAAAGAAATTGATTGGAGGCAAAAGAAATGGATGGTTGAGATTGAATTGAATTGAATTATTGAGAATTGAATAGAATGAAGAATGGATAGACTTAATAGTTATTGGATGAGAATCACACTAAAGTCTATGGATAAAGGTGGATACGATAAGCAACGAGTCAAACGTCTCGCACCCAAAGATATCCAGAATGAGTGTAGAAAAGCTTCAGTCTTATTCCTTCTTTACCATTTAAGGCTCGTGGCATGTGATCCTTGTCTTAAACTTCAAGCGAAAAGAGAAGAGTCTTTGTAGTTGTTTCTGCAACGAAGATGAAAACCTTATCAATCGTTAGATTCGAATTGCACTAAAGTCTATGAATGAAGGTGAATACGATAAGCGCTGGGTCATACGTCCCATACCCAAAGATACTCAGAATGAGGGTAGGAATACTCCGGTCCCACTCCTTCTCCATTACTTAAGACTCGTATCGTACAACTTGATTCATGATTGATAAGTTATTGATGTAGTCCTTGCTTTTGTTGTTTTTGCTTTTGTAAAGAAA